>NC_136414.1:13157500-13640000 GCF_051521515.1 Lactuca serriola | reverse complement strand
TAAAAGTCGCTAGGCGATGGTTGGATGGTCAACAGAGGTTAAGGGACTAATCGATTTAGGCGAGGATTAAATGTCACTTAGACAGAGATCCTTAATTGTAATAGAATTTATTTTTTAAAAATTACATATTACCTATATCCTAACAAAATAAGTTCAAATAACCATAAAACTTTGGCATATTCAATGTCTAATTATTTAAATCCTCATATATAATTATTTTTAGACTAATTGAGATCTTTTTAACAGTTATAGATATCAATTATCATAATTTAGTCACCCAATGTCAAAATTTTCATTACTCTCATATTTTTTTGAAAATTTTGATTGTGTGACTTTTTTACCGGCTTAGATCGTCTAGACCAATGTTGTAGAACTCGCTACTCAGTACTTGCTCGACCGACTGCCGAGTAGCGAGTATTCGGAGAGTACTCGGATTCGGTAATTCATGTAAAAATAGTTTTATGAAAATTATATATGTTAAAATCATAAGTTAAAATCCTAATTTGATTGAAATATATAACAACATTAGATACATGTGAATACATAAATACTGAAATACACACAATTGTCTCACTTCGGAAATAATTACTGAAAATTTAAGATACATATATATATATATATATATATATATATATATATATATATATATATATATATATATATAACTTGAAATTCTTGATTTTTTTTATCTTTTTATGACAATTTTAACCATTTGACAGAGTGTGACCGAGTTGGCCGAGTTTGAATTTATTGACCAAGTAGGCCCGAGTAAGACCGAGTAATACCGAGTAGGCCCAAGTTAGAGAGATGTCGACCGATTTTTGACTGAGGTTGACCGAGTTTGACTTAATCCGAGTTTTTTTGCCGAGTTCACATAACTCGCCTCGGTGGAGGGCCAATTCCGAGTATTCGGCCGAGTAGGCTGAGTTTTTACAACACTGTTCTAGACCGCCTAGGACCGCATACAGCTGCCCAGGACTGAATCCGCATGTAACAACCAGTTCCAGGAAAACGCCATTTTAGAATTTTTCAGCTTTCATTCTCAAGCTTAAACCTTTCTCATGACGTGAGCATTGAGGTGTCATGACATGAGTTCAGATGGACAAATCACGTATATTTTGATTCTCACGACGTAAGCCTTTATGGGTCACGGCGTGAGACGCGACGACGAGGAAACCCTAATTTTCGGGATTTTATTCCATATTTAAAAGAAGTGAGGGGGAGGGTTAGCCCACCCTCAACCTCAATCACCTCCTTACTCTCCCCTTTGAAACCCTAACACCTATATTTTATATTGAGCTCATTTGTGGTGATTCTATCCATGAAAAAAAAAAAGGATGAGCATCTAGTTCATCATTTTTGCATTCAAGTCTCACCATTAATCATTTACACACTTTTTGGACCTTTGTGAGATTCAAAGTTCTTTGATTTTTGATTCTATAAGCTTAGATCTAGATTTTTCAGCCTTATGCTTCATATATAAGATGTAGTGTTTGGAATCCATAAAGTTGCCAACTTTGTGGATCTCCGATGTCCCTTGGGTAATATAAGTGTTAGATATGTAGTATGATTGAGTTTTAAGATTTTTCTTAAGCTTCTAAGGTCATTTCTTCCTTTTATGCCCTAGTTTGTGTTTGGGCATGCTTTGGACATACATGTCTAAAAAGCCACTATTTTCATGATATTCTGGAGTAGATAAGCCGTTCTGGAAGTTTTCAATGTTTGTATAAAAGGGGTTAAGAGCTTAGTGCACCTAGTTGTTCAGAACATTTCTCATGACGTGAGTATTCATGGCTCATGATGTGAGAATAGGTCACCCCGATTATTTTGTCTCATGAGGTCATGACGTGACAGCTAAGGGTTATGACGTAACGGTGGGCTGTGAGATTTTAAAATAGAGATTTTGACCTTTTGACCATTGACCAAGCTTGACCTAGGGGCATTTTGGGTATTTTGAGATGTAGTTTGAGTTTAGGTTACTATTTATTGTATAGGTGACTTGTAGAGTTAGGATTTGGAGCAACATTCTTCTATACTATATTTTCAAACTGTGAGGTGAGTTTCTTCTCACTGTACTCGTGGGTCGAAGGTACCAATGTCGACCCATTAGGTTATGTATCCGGGCATATAGGATGATTTTATGCTAATTATATGTTAGATTAGTAGATCTGTATGATTACATGTACTTGCTAGTTATATGTTTATTTGTTACATATGTCGACATAGTGTGGTTGGGTTGAGGTTGTACTATTTTGTGTTGTAAGCCAACAAACATGGGGCATTCCAATCGAGAGGTTGTGGGCTAGAGTGGCAATCCAAGTGGGAAATTATGGGCCAGAGTAATTCAACCGGGATGTTGTGGACCAAGCATGCAATATGTATGGCAATCCCACCAGGATGTTTTAGGCCAAGGTAATCCAATTGTGAGGTTATGGACATAAGATACATTATGTATATTTGTTTGGTTGTGTGTGGTACTTTTGGGGAACTCACTAAGCTTTGGCTTACAGTTTTAGTTTTATGTTTAAGGTACTTCAGATGATTGGGGAAGGCGAAGGCTTGATCGTGCACATTCTTTAGTTTTTATGAGATTTGATGTTGGGATACTCTGATTTGTGAGTCGACACTTTGGAAACTATGTTTTGTAAATATTTATGGTTTTTGGTTGTTATTGAAAAATGAAAATTTTACCTTGGTTTTTCAGAGCCCTAGTTTGAGAGAATTGGATGAACATCCGTATGAATCCAGACTCAAACAAAGTACCTGTAAAACTTTTTGGAATGGTTTTCAAAAGTAACCAGAGAAGGAAAAGGTGTGTACAATCAACCAAAGCATGAAAATATACCCCATGTTACCTATATTGTTATTGTTTATGATGTTTTTGTTAGAACCGCATACTAGAGATAGGCTAGGGATCTTCAGGAATTTCATGATAGAATTTCCTAATGTATAATGCATGGTAGCCTAGGAAAAACTTCTTGTATGATAGATGAAATTGACATCATTACTATAGTCGCTTAGTGTGTGCATCATAATTGTACATACCTAATATTTTATAGCTTGAGAATGTTTTTTTATCCTTATTTAATGTTCCTTTTCTGGTTGTGGGATTAGGGTAGAATCAAGTATTCGACGGTCTGTGGAATCCAACGTTATGTATGATTAGCATGCACAAGTGGCTGCAGGGTTGGTGGAAGTTTTATGAGTGGTTATGGGTGTAGCAAACCAGTCGAGGAATGATTTAGCCACTCTCGAGAGAGTGAGTATAGTATGTATGTGTATCCTAGTTGTGGGTTTGTTTTTGGGTAGTTTGTGATGATCCATTGAGACTAATACAGGTAGATGTGGAAGGGAGTAAGGGCCCGTAAAACTAAAATCATAGGACCGGTACTCATAGCAAGGAAGTCACAAACCCTGATGATTTAGTCTCTGTGATGATTGCATTAGTATAAATTGTGGCATTTCTGATATATTTTGGTTCATTTTCATTTTGGTGTTCACGAGAGGATCTGGTTCTAGATCTGGAGCGGTTGGCCAGGATAGGTCGGGGTTGACTAATGATCGGATATAGGAGTTGATTGCCATTGAGGTGGCTACTTCTGTCCGGGGTTCTATTTCGGAGTTGTTGGGCCTATCAAGACCGCGATGATTGAGTTGTTTAATGATCGTTATTCCAGTATCGGGACTTCAGCAACACGAAGCCCCCAGAGTTCAACGAGGTCAAGGATCCGATTGTGTCTATGAGATGGATTATGGATGTGGAGGGTTGTCTCTTCACCTACTCTTGTCCAGAGGATTGGAAGGTCAGGTGTTCCCTAAAACTCTTTTGACTGGGCGTGAAGGACTAGTGGAATCTGGTGACCGGTTCCTATACTCCTGAGCAGAGAGGTGCTGTTACATGGGAGTAGTTCTCAGAGCTGTTTCGCACGAGCTATGTTCCCTTGGTGTCGAGGGAGAGATTGGCTCAGGAGCAACTGGATTTGAGACAAACGAAGGAGGCGGTGATGGAGATCACCAAGATGTTCACCGATAGGGTTCTGTTCTGTCCTGAGTTTGTCGCTTCAAAGCAGGAGTAGATGACACGGTACTTGAGTATGCTCAAGACTGACATTCGTAAGTTTGTGTCCACCTAACGTTAAAGTACCCTCTTTAAGCTCAAAGACTTCGCCTGGAGACGGGAGATTTAGATTAAGACTCAGAAGAGAGAGCAGAGGCAGGCTCTTGTTCAGTCATAGCCTACATCAAAGCAGTTCAAGCCCACTGATTCACAATTTAGGGGATAGAGAGGCCACACTTGTGGCAGGTGTGGTAGTGCTCATGAGGGATGTGTCGATCATCGACAACATGCTGCAATTACGACAGAAAGGGACACTTTACGAGGGATTGTCGCTAGTAGATTCTATCGCTGAGCGCCAGGATTTGTTACGATTATGATCAGGCAGTCCATGTAAAGGGTCAATGTCCCTTTCTTGTTGCCACGTCAGTGTAGGCTCCATCCCGACTACCTTGAGGATCACAGATGGACGCCAGAGTAGGGCAGAGCCCCCGAGGGCTCGAGGTCGTGCTTTCCAGCTCACAGTGGAAGAAGCTAGGGCGGCACACGGCGTCTTTACTGGTATGTTTTCATTTATTATTCTGTCAAAATTATTTTATGGTATGGTTATGTTTATGATTCTGCTAGGTACCTTCTTAGTGAATTTCTTACCTGCTCTTGTACTTCTTGACTCGGGAGTGAGTAGGTCCTTTGTGTTTCATCCCTTCAGTAGAAGTTTTGGTATGACCCTTGGAGAGTTGGAGTGTCTGTTGTGGGTTTTCGTTTTCAACAAACACGGGGTTTCTACATCAAGCGTTTTTTGAGATTGTACCTTATAGATTTTCGGAGTGTCTTACCCGATCTCTTTGATCCCTATCCATATTAGGGATGTGTGAGATAGTAGGGATGGACTCGTTGCGAACTTTCGGTCCCATGATAGATTGTGAGGGGAAGTATGTTATAGTTCGAACTCCAAGTGGGGGAGATCAGATTATTTATGGAGAGGGTACCATTGTTGTATTAACCTTTTGTTATACTGTTAAGGCTCAACAGTATCTACAACACAAGTGTATGGGTTACCTTGTGTATGTGGTTGACACCTGGGGCGAGAAGGAGGTTTTGTTTTTGGATGTGCTCGTGGTCATAGAGTTCCCAGATGTGTATCCGGAGGAATTGCCCGCTGTGCCTCCTAAGAGACAGGTTGAGTTCAGGATTGATTTGGTCCCTGGTGCGGCCCCAATTGCTAAGGCGTCATACCAATTGGCACCACCAGAGATGTAGGAGTTGCCCTCTTAGATTCAGGAGTTGTTGGGCAAGCAGATTATCAGACTGATCAGTTCTCCTTGGGGAGCAATGATCTTGTTTGTGAGGAAAATGGATGGGTCTCATCGAATGTGTATTGATTAGTGGGAGTTGAACAAGTTGACGCTGAAGAAACGTCACCCACTTCCACGGATTGATGATCTCTTTTATCAACTTCAGGGTATATCTTGGTTCTCTAAGATCGATTTGAGTTCATGGTATTATCAAATGAGGGTTAGAGAGGAGGACATGGAAAAGACAGCGTTTCAGACTGGTTATGGTCATTACAAGTTCGTGGTGGTGCCGTTTGGGCTCATCAATGTGGTTGTGGAATTTATAGATTTATTGAATCAAGTATGCAGGTCAATGCTCGATCAACCAGTTATTGTTTTCATTGATGATATCCTAGTCTATTCCAAGACTAGGGAGCAACATGAGGAGCACCTTCGAGAGCTTCTGGGAGTTTTAAGGTAGGAACGGTTGTATGTCAAGTTCTCGAAGTGTGAGTTTTGGTTACGAGAGGTTCAATTCTTGGGAAACTTCATTAACAAGAATGGGATTTTGGTCGCCCCTGCCAAGGTTGAGGTTGCTATGCAGTGGGAGTTCCTAAAGACTCCTTCAGAGATCAGGAGTTTTTTGGGATAAGCAGGGTATTATCATAGATTTATTCAAGATTTCTCCAAGGTTGATGTGCCCCTTACTCGTCTGAAGTGGAAGGGCATGGAGTGCTGTTGGGGGCCTGAGCAGCAGACTACGTTTGAGATGCTGAGAAAGAAGTTATGTGAGGCCCCGATGTTGACTCTTTCGGGGGGGGGGGGGGTGTGGATGACTTTGTTGTTTATTGTGATGCTTCTATCATCATTTTAGGGGTAGCACTCATGCGGAGAGGGAGAGAGTCATTGTGTATGCTTCTAGGAAGTTGAATCCGCATGAGGTTTGATATCTGACGCATGATCTGGAGCTAGGGGAAGTGGTGTTTGACCTCAAGATTTGGCAACATTATCTTTATGCGGTACGGTGTACCATCTACACGGATCACAAGAGTTTGAGGTATCTAATGGATCAACCAAATCTGAATATGAGACAACGTACATGGCTTTACGTGGTCAAGGATTATGACTGTGAGATTCTTTATCACTTGGGAAAAGAAAATGTGGTCGTTGATGCTTTGAGCCGTAATTCGGCTAGTTCTTATGTGGGGAGCTTATGTATGACGATTTCGATCGAATCACCGCTTTTGGACTTGATCAGGGAGGCTTAGGCCAAGGGAGTCAAGAAGGAAAATTAGAAACAGGAGAGAATCATGGGCGCGATTGACATGCTTTCTTCTAATAGTCATGGATTGTTGACCCGATGTAGTTGTTGGAATAGTGTCTAAGGCTGCACCTATATTTGGCAAGTATTTGACCCGGTTGTGCATGGTCCTTTTGGGTTGCCTTCACCATAGAAACTTGATAGGATGATTTATAATGAGAGAAGAAATATTATTAATATATTATGAGAATAGTATAAGGAATAATAATATTGTTATTTGATTAATATAAGTCATAAATTAATTAGGAATTAATTTGGTGACTTAAAGAGATTAATTGAATAAAGGGGCATAAACTGTCAATTGTATGATAGTTGTATTTTGAGCAGTGATCCCTTATGGATAAGGAGTGGACGATTTTAGGGTTTGGAAGAGCCTAGAAATCGTCCAAGGCTTATCAATAGGGATATTGGATTGCTTAGGGCCTAAGTTATCCAATTAGGGTTAAGGGTGAAACCCTAGGAGGCTCACTAGTATAAATAGACCCATGGGGTCAAGGAAATCGGCACTCTTGCTTTTGAAGAAACCCTGGCCGATTTCTTACCCTCCTCCTCTCTCTCTCTCTAATCATCCTCTTGCTAAGTTGGTGTTTGTAAGCCATTAGAGGAGTGACATTTGTGACTCTAAGCTCCAAGGACAAGAAGATTCAAGCAAGCAATTCAAGGTAATTTTTCAGATCTGATTTCATGTATTATGATATGAATGTTATCATTAGATCTATCAATAAAAGTCTTGGATACATTGCATGTTCAATTAGAGAAACCTAGATCCAAGCATTAGGGTTTGTATGTGCACATAAGAATGTTCTTATGGCTCAAACCCATCAGTGGTATCAGAGCCTTGATTGGTTTCTATTGAATTGATGCATTGGTTGCTTGATTGCTGATTGCAAAATCATTTTTTTCCTTCCACCTGATGAACTCGGTGAGTACCATAGTGTACTCGGCGAGTAGGCCTCAACTTGGCGAGTACATTGTGGTACTCGGCAAGTTCGAGCGTCAGAAGGAGCTAGTTTCGGGATTTCTTGATGTTTATCTTATGGAAACTTGCCTTTATCTTAATGGGTCAATATAAATCCGATTTTAACATATATTTGAGTATATCCTTGACCTAATTCAAGATATTTACCAATTAATTGAATAATAATTTCCTTATGTGATATTAATTGATTATTTTAATTAAGTTGGTAAATTGTTTTGCAAGAAACATTTAAATAAATCAAATATGGATAATTATGAGATTAAATGGTTAATTTGAATTAATTGTTATTTGATCCCTTACGTTTTGAAAAGTTTAAAACTTGTCCTCAAGTTCTGAAATTTATGTTTTGTGATTAAAAGTTTAATTTAGACAATTTAAATTTCAAACCCTAGAATTTTACAAGTTTAAAATTTAACCCTATACTCTATATGATTACAAGCTTTATATATATATATATATATATATATATATATATATATATATATAATTAAAAATGCTAGTCTTACCGTTAGTAGGCCTCATTCACGAAGCCGGTCTATAAGATGGGTATAAGGTTGCTGCCTATAAAATGGCGCTTAATGGGTGTACACTCACACCCACCGCTTGCTTGATCGGTGGAGGGTCGTTAGCCGGACGGGTAGGATAGGGCAACCTCATCTCCTCATTAAAAGTATAATATCGAAATACAAAGTAACTACATGTTTTTCAAATTCCCAATCCTAGTTACTTTAGGAAAAGTGAATTGACGCAATCCAATGAAATTACACTTTGCACCCTTGCTAAGAAGTTAGTGGAGCATGTGTGGTTTACCGGCACACTAATTGGTTCTAAGCATAGGTGGCAAAGGGTGATTCATTGTTTATCATAGTTCGGTGGAGCGTGTGTGGTTTACCGGCACATCGAATAGGTGATTGTTACAATGAAGGCACCGTGTAGATTTGCATGGTTATTCACACCCACTTTGTGATCCTAGGCATCCCATTCACAAACGAGAGGGTCATATCGAGATTTAAACATGCCATTGAAAAGTTCAATGAATCTCATCGAAATCTAGGAATTCTAAATGCATTTAAAACTTAAGGTTATGTTTTCATGGTGGAGAATTATTGAATCGTCATTCACTTACCTTCAAACTGTTTGCATGTTGGATTATGGTATCCCTTTTCTAATATGTAAATAATGTTGTTGGATCCTAGCCCTAATTTTTCATATTGGGTGATAATTAGGGATTTTAAATTCTAATCAATCTTTGTCCTTTCTATTTGTAGATGTCGAACGCGAACAACGCTGCTGCTAGTTCATTCACATTGATGAGCCTTTGCCAAAAGGTGACGTTCAATGGAACAAACTTTAGCGAATGGGTAAGATACATTCGCACGATTGCTCGCTACGAGGACAAGGAGTATGTCCTTGACGAGAAGCTCAAGAAGATCAATCCAGAAATTGCTACTCTGGCTGAAATGACTGCTTTTGAGACTCATGAATGTGATGCGACAAAGGTTCATTGCATCATGATAGCCACAATGAACACCAAATTCCAAAAGTCCTATGAGGACATGTATCCATACGAAATGCATCAAGACTTATTGGAGAGATACCATCAAAACGCGAGGCAGGAACGTTACGAGATTTTCACCAACATGATCTCCGCTAAAATGGGACATGGAGAATCTCTAACCGTGCACCTGCAAAAGATGCAAAGGTATGTCGATCGTCTTCGAAAGTTGAATGTTGACTTTGGGGAAGATTTGGCGATCGACATGGTGCTTCACTCCTTGCCTCCGTGTTACAACCAATTTAGGATGACCTACCACATGAACAAGGAAGAGGTCACTCTAAGTAAGCTCCAAGGTCTCCTAAGGGTTGCTGAGAGCAACCTCAAGGACAAGTTTGTTGCACCCACTCCCAATCCACCCATTGCTTCTGTTTTGGCTATTGGGCAGCGAAGGGGCAAGAAGAGGAAAGCTCCGTCTAAGAGCCACTGCAAGGGAAAGTCCCGATATGGTTCCTCTTCTAGTGGGACCAAAGTTGATCCCGATAAGCCTAACCCTAACCCAAAGGAGGCAGAGTGCCACCATTGCCACAAAATAGGGCATTGGAAAAGAAGTTGCCTAGAATACCTGCAAGCCATCAGGGAAGGAAAGATCAAGCCATCTTTTGCAGGTATTTACACAATTAAATCTAATGATTCATCTCATGCTATTTCTTGGGTCCTCGATACCGGGTGTGGTTACCACATTTGTTCTGAATAGTAGGGACTAAGAAGAAATAGGGATGTGGAGTGTGGAAGAATAAATCTAATCATGGGGAATAGAAGATCGTCGCCTGTGACCAAGATTGGAGTGTATTCTCTGGTGCTTAGTAATGGATTAAGTTTAGATTTGAATAATTGTTGCTACTCGCCAGAAATGGCAAGAAACATCATTTCGTTTCACGGTTTGTTTAGAAAAAGATTTAGATTTTCTTTTAATAATGAGAATGGTTCAATTTATGCTTATCTAAATGGTGTCTTATATTTTGAAGCAATGCTATGTAATGGAATTTATGAAACTGTTATGATTGTAGATAACCTAGGAAATGATGTTTTGTGCATGGATTCTTCCAATAGTATGGATAGAGCATCCTTGTGGCATTGTCGTCTTGGACATGTCAACAAGAAGCACATAGCCCAACTCCAAAAGCATGGAGTGTTGGAGTCATTCGACCTTAGGGAAGATGACACATGTGAATCTTGTTTACATGGAAAGATGACTAAGTCACCCTTCACTACCACATGTGAGAGGGGTGAGGGTTTATTGGACCTCATACATACCGATGTATGTGGACCCTTTAGATCAACCACAAAGGATGGGAACCGCTTCTATGTGACTTTTACCGATGACTATAGTAGATATGGGTATCTTTACTTAATCAAGCAAAAGTCAGAAACGTTTGAAAAGTTCAAAGAATTCAAAAATGAAGTGGAGAATCAATTGGGCAGGAAAATCAAGATGCTTCGATCCGATCGAGGAGGAGAGTACCTAAGTCTTGAATTCCACGACTATCTCAAAGAATGTGGAATAGTTTCGCAATTGACGCCACCTAGGACACCGCAGTTGAATGGTGTGGAAGAAAGGCGTAATCGAACCTTGTTAGACATGGTTCGTTCTATGATGAGTCGTGCTTCAGTACCTATCTCATTTTGGGGGTATGCCTTCTAGACTATTCCTTCCCTAGGACCCAAGAAATAGCATGAGATGAATCATTAGATTTAATTGTGTATATACCTGCGAAAGACGGCTTGATCTTTCCTTCCCTAATGGCTTGCAGGTAGTCTGGGATGCTTCTCTTCCAATGCCCTATTTTGTGGCAGTGGTGGCACTCTGCCTCCTTAGGGTTAGGGTTAGGCTTAGCGAGATAAACTTTGGTCCCACTAGAAGAGGAACCATCTCAGGACTTTCCCTTGCGGTGGCTCTTAGACGGAGCCTTCCTCTTCTTGCCTCTTCCTTGCCCAATGGCCAAAACAGGAGCAACGGGTGGATTAGGAGTGGGTGCAACAGACTTGTCCCTGAGGTTGCTTTCAGCAACCCTAAGGAGACCTTGGAGTTTACTTAGGGTGACCTCTTCTTTTTTCATGTGGTAGGTCATCCTAAATTGATTGTAACACGGAGGCAAGGAGTGAAGCACCATGTCGATCGCCAAGTCTTCCCCAAAGTCAACATTCAACTTGCAAAGACGATCAACATACCTTTGCATCTTTTGCAGGTGCACGGTAAGAGATTCTCCATGACCCATTTTGGCGGAAATCATGTTGGTGAAAATCTCGTAACGCTCTTGCCTCGCGTTTTGGTGGTATCTCTCCAACAAGTCTTGGTGCATTTCGTATGGATACATGTCCTCATAGGACTTTTGGAATTAGGCGTTCATTGTGGCTATCATGATGCAATGTACCTTCGTTTCATCATGTTCATTAGTCTCAAAAGCAGTGATTTTGGCTGGAGTAGTGATTTCGGGGTTGATTTTCTCGAGCTTCTCATCGAGGACATACTCCTTGTCCTCGTAGCGAGCAATTGTGCGAATGTATCTTATCCATTCGCTAAAGTTCGTTCCATCGAAAGTCACCTTTTGACAAAGGCTCATCAATGTGAATGAACTAGCAGCAGTGTTTTTTGTGTTCGACATCTACAAATAGAAATGACAAAGATAGATTAGAATTTGAATCCTTAATTATCACCCAATAAGAAAAATTAGGGCTAGGATCCAACAACAATATTTACATATTAAAAAAGGGATGTCGTAATCCAACATGCAGATAATATGAAGGTAACTGAATGACGATTCACTAATTCTCCACCATGAAAACATAACTTTAAGTTCTAAATGTATTGAGAATTCCTAGGTTTGGATGAGATTCATTGAAACTTTTCAATGGCATGTTTAAATCTCGATATGCCCCTCTCGTTTGTGACTGGGATACCGAGGATCACAAAGTGGGTGTGAATTACCATGCAAATTCACATGGTGCCTTCATTGTAACGATCACCTATTCGATGTGCCGGTAAACCACACACGCTCCATCGAACTATGATAAACAATGAATCACCCTTTGCCACCTTTGCTTAGAAACAATTAGTGTGCCGGTAAACCACACACGCTCCACTAACTTCTTAGCAAGGGTGCAAAGTGTAATTTCATGGGATTACATCAATTCACTTTTCCTAAAGTAACTAAGATTGGGAAATTTTGAAAACATATAGTTACTTTGTATTTCATATTATACTTTTAATGAAGATATGAGGTTGCCCTATCCTACCCGTTCGAATAACGACCATCCACCGATCAAGCAAGCGGTGGGTGTGAGTGTACACCCATTAAGCGCCATTTTATAGGCAGCAACCTTATACCCACCTTATAGACCGGCTTCGTGAATGAGGCCTACTAACGGTAAGACTAGCATTTTAATTATACATACATATATATATATATATATGTGTGTGTGTGTGTATTAATCTTGTAATATTATATTAATATAGGGTTGAATTCTAAACTTGTAAAATTCTAGGGTTTGAAATTTAAATTGTCTAATTAAACTTTTAGTCACAAAACATAAATTTAAAAACTTGAGGGCAAGTTTTAAACTTTTCAAAACATAGGGGATCAAATAACAAATAATCTAAATTAATATTTAATTACATAATTATCCATATTTGATTTATTTAATAATTTCTTGCAAAACAATTTACCAATTTAATTAAAATAATTAATCAATTATCACATAAGGAAATAAATATTTTATTAATTGATAAATATCTTCAATTAGATCAAGAATATATTCATATATATCATAAAATCGGATTTATATTGATCTAATATGATTAAGGCAAGTATCTCAAAGATAAACAGCAAAAAATCCCGAAGTTACCTCTTTCTGACGCTTGGACTCGCCGAGTACCCCAATGGACTCGCCGAGTCCACTATGGGACTCATCGAGTCCATCAGACAGAAACACAAAAATCGAATTTTGAAGGCATCAAACAAGCAACCAATGCATCAATTCAATATAAACCAATCTAGGCTCTGATACCACTGATGGGTTTTAGCCATGTGAACATTCTTATGTGCACATGCAACCCTAATGCTTGGATCTAGGTTTCTCTAATTGAACATACATTGAATCCAAGACTTCTAATGGCTAATAGACTATAATAACAATATGAAATCAGAATTAGAAGTTTACCTTGAAACGCTTGCTTGATCTTCTTGTCCTTGGAGCTTTAGAGTCACAATTGTCACTCCTCTAATGGCTTACAAACACCAACTAGCAAGAGGATGATTTGAGAGAGAGGAGAGGGGATCAAAATCGGCCAGGGTTTCTTTCTAAAGCACAAGTGCCGATTTCCTTAACCCTTGGGCTCTATTTATACTTGTAAGGCTCCTAGGGTTTCACCCTTAAACCCTAATTGGATAACTTAGGCCCTAAGCAATCCAATCCCCTTCATGATAAGCCTTTGGACGATTTTCAAGGCTTATCCATAGTCCTTAAAACCGTCCACCTTTATCCATAAGGGATTTATAGCCCAAAGTACAACTATCAATCAATTGACAGTTTATACCCCTTTTATTCAATTAACCTCTTTAAGTCACCAAATTAATTCCTAATTAATTTATGACTTATATTAATCAAATAATAATATTATTATTCCTTATATTATTCTTATAATATATTAATAATATTTATTCTCTCATAATAAATCATCCTGTCAAGTTGCTATGGTGAAGGCAACCCAAAAGGACCATGCTCAACCGGGTCAAATACTTGTCTAATATAGTTGCAGCCTTAGACACTATTCCAACAATTCACATCTTGTTTGTAATCCTCTGTATCCTAGTAAAAAATAGAAGAGCATAATTTGAGATCAAACATGTCATTGAATAGTATCAATGATTCTCAAAAGATCTAGGAATATCATCAATAATTAATTTCCTTTTTAATTTCGTTTTCTTTTGGTGGAATTGGTAAATCGTCATTTACCTACCTTTATATAATTTACAATTAGATTACGTCATCCCTTTTCTAAGCTGTAAATTATTTAGTTGGATCCTAGCCTTAATATTTCATTTTGGGTTGCTATATTAGGGATTGTTCTTATCTAACTGGAACTATCTTTCTTTTTACAGATTCTACTCCAAATGATGCTTTTGGTTTCTCCTCCTACTCCAACCAAAACTTCTCATTGTTGAAAATTTGCTCAAGGGTGACTTTGGATGGTACCAATTACAACGACTGGATGCGCAACATCAAAATGGAACTTCGTTTCAAGGAAAAGGAATATGTCCTTGAGAAAGAATTAAATGAGATTGAAGAAGATAAGGCCACTCCTGAAGAATTATTAGCCTACAAGAAGCACTATAATGATGCAACAAAAGTTGCTTGGATCATGGTAGCCACCATGACTCCTGAGTTGGAAAGATTCTATGAGGATTATTTTTCATATGAGATGAACAAGGACCTTATGGAAAAGTACCATAAGCGATCTCTTCAAGAAAATTACGAGGTGGTAAAGTCCCTCATAGCAAGCAAGATGAAAGAGGGAGAGTCTGTTACTACCCACGTGCAAAGGTTGCAATGATACATGGATCGCCTTGTTAGGCTTAATGTGGATTGTTATGAGGAGTTGGCTATTGACATAGTCTTTAACTCCTTACCAATTTGTTATGATCAGTTCATCTTGACATATCATCTGAAGAACAGTGAGACCACCTTGGCTCAATTGCACAACCTCCTATGAACAACTGAAGCATTGATGAAGGGAAAGAGTATTTCCTTCACTCCTGCTAGTGCTACAGTTCTGGCCATTGGTCAAGGTAAGGGGAAAAAGAGGAAAGGTCCTCCAAAGAAAAACTTGAAGGGAAAGTCTCAAAATGGGTCGGCAAGCAATGGAACCAAAGGTAAATCCAATTCTGATATTCCTCCTGTCTCTGATCCCAAAGAGGCCACTTCCTTTTACTGCACCAACAAAGGCCATTGGAAATGAAGCTACCCAAAGTATCTGCATGATATTAAAGATGGAAAATTGAAGCCAACTTCTATAGGTATATACACTATTCTATCTAATAACTCATCATCTTCTCATTCTTCTGTTCTTGATACAAGATGTGGATTTCAAATGTGTTTTGATTTCCAAGGTCTAAGAACAAGTGAGGAGGTGGAGCACGGTAGAATGAACTTGATCATGTGGAATAGGATATCTTTACCTGTCACCAAGATTAGAGTTTGTAGTCTAGTGCTTAGTAATGGTGTTAGTTTAGATTTGATGAATTGTTGTTACTCGTCAAAAATGACACGAAACATTATTTCCTTTCACACATTGTTTAGACAAGGTTTTAGATATGCTTTTAATGATTTGAATGGTTTAATTTTTGCTTATAAAATGGTGTTTTTTATTTTGAAGCTCTGCCTTATGATGGTGTGTATCAAACTGTGATGTGTGTAGACAATTTAGGCAATAGTGTATTTTAAATTGATTCGTATAATGGTATAGACAAAGCATGTTTGTAGCATTGTCGTCTTGGACACGTTAACAAAAAATGCATCACCCTACTCCAAAAGGAAGGAGTGTTGGAATCTTTTGACCGAAGTTTGGATGATGCATGTGAATATTGTCTTTTCGGTAAGATGACAAAATCACCTTTCACTGGATCTTGTCAAAGAGGTGACTGTTTGTTGGACCTCATACTCACAGATGTGTGTGGGCCCTTCAAATCCACCACAAGGGATGCAAATCGATTTTATGTAACATTTACAAATGATTATAGTAGATATGGCCATATTTACTTAATCAAACAAAAATAGGAAACCTTTGAAAAGTTCAAAGAGTTTAAATAGGAAGTCGATAATCAATTGGTCATGAAGATAAATATGCTCCGATCAGATAGAGGTAGAGAGTATATTAGTATCGAGTTCCACGACTACCTCAAGGAATGTGAAATAGTTTCACTATTGACCCCCTCCTAGGACACCGCAACTTAATGGTGTGGCTAAGAGACGCAATCGAACCATGTTGGACATGGTTCGTTCCATGAGGAGTCAAGCTTCGCTTCCAATTTCGTTATGAGGGTATGCCTTATAGACTGTCGCTCATATTATTAATCGTGTCCCAACTAAGAAGGTTGTCAAAACACCTTACAAGATGTGGGCACAAAAGGTTCCCTCGTTAGCACATATCAAGGTTTGGGGTTGTGAAGCTTTTGTTAGATAAGAGATAGACAAAAAGATTGAACCTCGAAGTGAGAGATTTATTTTCATCGGTAACCCACGGATGTCCTTCGGATATTTTTGTTCTACAAACCTAGTGAGAACATGGTCTTTGTAGCATGAAAAGGAGTCTTTTGCGAGAGAGCGAGAGAGCGAGAGAGAGAGAGAGAGAGAGAGAGAGAGAGAGAGAGAGAGAGATCATATGCAAAGAGGATAGTAGGAGTACCATTGATCTTGAAGAAATTGAAGAATCAAACGACGAAGAAACCTCTCAAGATGCTAGGGTTCAACGAGTGGAAAAGATTCCAGATGAACCAATTGACGATTCATTACCTCTTAGGAGTTCCAGTAGAGTTAGAATGCCACATGAGTTCTATGGTTTCCATATTACTACATATGGTGATACGTTTATCAGTGATAGTACACTCGTAAATTTAGATGAACCTGCTAACTACAAGGAAGTGATGGTAGGCCCTAAGGCAGCCAAGTAGTAAGAGGGAATGGACAGCGAGATCAAGTCCATGTATGACAACCAAGTTTTGAACTTGTTTGATCAATAACCTAGTCGGGAGACAGTGGCTTGCAAATGGATCTTCAAGAAGAAGACCACCATGGATGGTAATGTGCACACATTCAAAGCACGACTGGTTGCGAAGGTATTTACTCAAAACCCAGGGTTGACTATGACGAGACCTTCTCACCAGTGGCTAAGATAAAACATATTAGGATAATGCTAGCTAAAGCTGCCTTTCATGACTATGAAATTTGGCATATGGATGTCAAAACCGCTTTCCTTAAAGGGAAGTTGGCTGAGGATGTTTACATGATTCAGCTAGAGGGTTTTGTTGATGCGAAGTCTCCTAATAGAGTGTGCAAGCTTGAGAAATCCATCTATGGGTTGAAACAAGCTTCTTGCAAATGGAATCTTTTTTTCGACGAGAAGATCAAAGAGTGTGTCTTCTTTAGAAGTGAAGATGAGTCTTGTGTATATGTCAAAGCTAGTAGGAGTATAGTAACCTTACTAGTGTTGTATGTTGATGACGTACTTCTTATAGGAAACGACATTCCAACTTTGCAAGAATTTAAGTATTGGCTTGGAAAGTGTTTGGCTATGAAGGATCTGGGAGAGGTTGCTTATATTCTAGGGATAAGAATTCTAAGAGACATGAGTAAAAGATTAATTGGACTTAGTCAGAATACCTACTTAGAAAAGGTGATAAAACATTTTAGTATGGAAAATTCCAAGAAAGGATACCTGCCTATCTAGAGTAATACCAAACTGAGTAAGACTTATAGTCTGAGTACCGATGATGAGATAGCAGAAATGAGTAGGATTCCATATGCTTCCCCCTTGGATCTATCATGTATGTTATGCCATGTACTCGCCCTGATGTGTCCTTTAATTTAAGCATGATCAGTCGATATCAGGGAAATCCTTGTAATGCTCATTGGACAGCAGTTAAGAATATTCTCAAGTATCTACGAAGGACTGAGGATTGGGTCCTAGTACCTAGTGGCAGTGATACATTGAGAGTAATTGGGTATAGCGATGCCAACTTTCAAACAGACAAAGACAACTTTCGTTCTCAATCTAGCTGGTTGTTTACCTTAAATGGAGGAGCAGTTACTTGGAAAAGTTCCAAGAAAGAGTCAGTGGCCGATTATACCTGTGAATCAAAGTACATAGCAGCGAGCGAAGCAAAAAAGGAAGCAATTTGGTTGAAGAACTTCGTCGGAGATCTTGCAGTTCTGCCAACCATCAAGGAGCAAATGTAAATTTTATGTGATAATGAAGGAGTGGTTGCCTTGACAAAGTAACAAAGTGATCATGTCAGAACAAGACATATCGACAGAAAATACCATTTCATCAGACATAGAGTAGAAGAATGTCACTTGTTCTAAAGAGGGTATCATCTAAAGAGGATCCAACATATCCACTCACAAAAGGTTTGAGTAGGGGTAAACACATTTAGCATGCCAGGAGCATTGGTCTAAAAGATGATATTAGTTTTAGTAGTTACATAGTTATTTTGAAACTTGTAACAAACTAAATGTAATTGACTTTTGGTGATTAAATAATAGAGAGTTATTTATGAGTTTGTTTACTACCTTTTGTGAATTGTTTATTCTTGTGTTTCATGTTTGCATGTTTTACTTCCCGAATAATTCGATTATTAAAACTCCACTGTCGACCATACTTTTGGAAGTAAGTAGTGAATTAAGACTGTCGTGAATTGAGTTGTAGATTGTCTAAAGAGTTTAAGACATAGCAATAGTATTGCTATAATGTTTGTGAGTACTTAGAAATGGAGATTTAAGTATTGGAATAACTCACATTCAGAGAATTACTTCATGGAATTTATCACAAGTAAATTTGAGATGATAATATCTTATAATCTTAAAACGGAGATATATAAGTTGTGGTTTACAAGTCAGTTGTGCATTGATGATACGTAAAAGCATCAGTAACTTGATGTTATAAAATGTGTTCTTGTGTATGATTTGATGAGTAAATGGTGCAAACATATAAGTCAAAGTTTATTCATTCTATTTTCCCTAATGGGAAAAGCGATATCTTTTGGCCCCTCGGTGTTTTTCTGTTGAATTATAGTGTCGGGCCCGACCAAAACTAAATTGATGTGTTCGATTAGAAGTTCTATGTCATTATAAAATCAAAAATCAGGAAACAAAGTATTGGACAGTGAGATTGATTATGTTTCATGTTCGAAAATGGCTTTTAGAAGCTACAATTTGCTGATCGATTCGGAAGTTGTACTAGCAATTATAGTTACGGACTTATCCAAGTAGGAGATTGTTAGATTAGGTGTCTAAGCCTATAATAACAATTGGTATAAAGTTGAATTGATAGTAACACATTCCTTTGGAGTTTTCCTCAAACATAGCAATTGGACAGGATGATTTTTGGAGAGGGAGATTATTTTATTATGTGAATAATAAATTAAATAAATGGTTTATTAACCTCTTATGAAAAAAATATATTAATTTGAAATCATATTATCTAATTAATAATTAATCAGAAATTAATTGGAATTAATTGGATTAATTAAATATACATGGACTGTTTGGTTATTTATTGAAAGTTAAGAAATGAATGATCTAGAACCTCATTAAATGAGGTGGACGAAATCTTATAGGGAAGGCCTAGAATTTTTGTACAAAGCCCTTGGGTAAAGGGATTTGACTACTTGGTCACCAAGCAAGGGAATCTATGGTTTATCCCTTAAACCCTTGCTTTACTCCCAAGATTCCTCAACTATATAAAGGCCTCCCTAGCCCTATATTTCATGCACCACTTATTCCTCTAGGGTTGGCCGAAATTGTACTCTCATTCCCCTGTTTTCTTAATCTCCTTCTTGCTAGCTTGGGTGTGAACCATTAGAGGCACGATGCTTGTCGTGCTTGCTTCCAAAGCTTATACGAGACAAGTATAATTTTTATTTAGTATAATAACAATAAGGTATGTAATCCTAAACCCTTTTATGTGTTTTTAAAAATTACGTAGGGTTTCTAGGGTTCTTGTTTTGATTTTCATAGTTATAGGTTCAATAGAGAAAACATAGATCTTGTTTTAGATTACATGAACACTTAAGAGTTTTAAGTTTGTTTTTTTTGTTATACCTAAAACCCATCAAGCCCACCCTCAGCCTCCATCACCTCCTTACTCACCCATTTAAAACCCTCTCACCCATATTTGATCTTGAGCTTATTTGTTGTGATTCTAGCCAATAAGAAGAAGAGGAAGAGCATCTAGTTCATCATTTTTGCATTCATGTCTCACCATCGATCATCTACACACCTTCCAGACCTTTATGAGTTTCAAAGTTCATTGCTTTTGAGTCTATAAGCTTAGATCTATATTTTTATGCCTTATCCTTCATATATAAGATGTTGTGTTTCAAATCCATAAAGTTGCCAACTTTATGAATCTCTAGTGTCCATTGGGTAATATAAGTGTTACATCGGGAAAATGGTTTCGTTTTAAGACTCTTGCATGAGCTTCTAAGGCCATTTCTTCCTTTTGTGACCTAGTTTGTGTTTGGGACATTCATGTCTAAAAAGCCATGATTCTTATGATACTATGGACTAGATAAGACACTCTAGAAGTTTTGAGTGTTTGTCTAAAAAGGGTTAAGAGATTAACGCATCTAGTTGTTCAAAACGTTTCTCACGAGGTGAGCATTCATGGGTCATGATGTGAGAATGGGTCACCCTAATAATTTTATCACGTTAAATCATGACATGATAGCTAAGAGTCACAACGTTACGACAGACTATGGGATTTTTGAATAGAGATTTTGACCTTTTGACCTTTGACAGTTGACCAAGTTTGACGTAGGGGCATTTGGGTATTTTGAGTTTAGGTCACTATTTGTTGTATTTGTGACCTCTAGAGTTGGCATTTGGAGCAACATTCTTTTATGATGTCTTTTCAGATTGTGAGGTGAGTTTCTCCTCACTGTACTCGTAGGTTGAAGGCACCCATGTCAGCTCACTCGGTTATGTATCTTGGTATATATCATGATGCTATGCTAATTATATGTTACAATGGTATATCTGTATGATTACCTATACTTTCTAGTTATATTTGACAGATTCCCGGTGGCGTACGTCAACAAGTCCCCCAGGCTAGTAGAAATCAACGTTTCCTTAGGGTAGCTGAGTAATTCTAGCATAGGTCTGGACACACGTCGGATGGGAAAGATATATGAGGTGTTTCCATTATAATAGAGCTATTTTTAGAAAGAGTGTCGTTTCAATTTTTTCTCTCTTTTCTTCTTTTTGAAATGTTTATAAAGGTCCCCTGTTTCTAGGAGCGGTTACGTGCTTCTTCTCTCCATAATCAACCATGTCAAACTTTTTCGTCATTTCCCTTTTCTCCTACATTTTTCCTTTCTGGTTTTCGAAGGCTTCCATCAGATCTAGAATTGTCCCTACACCCGAGGAGTTCGAGTCTCTTCAGTTCCGGTTTGGGTTTATGCTTGAACATCGGGTCTAGTTTTTGTTGGAGGGATCTACTATTTATCAACTGTCGGTCGGGAAGATCGGTATTCCGGTGGAGATTTTTGAGGTCGGGTTCCGTCTTACCGTTTCCAACTTCTTCAATGAAGTCATGTATGGGTATGGTTTTTCTGTTCACGGTCTGACCCCGAAGGTTGTGGACAAGATAGTTGGGTTCGAGTTGGGGTGTCGGGCATTGGGTGTAGTTCCTCATTTTCAAGCATTCTAGTCTTTCTTTAATTTGCCGACTCATTCAGGCGTTCACACTTTTTCTCTGCGCTTCAACACACATTCCTTTATACCTAACCAGAATGCACCACGGAAAAACCGGTAGGATCGATGGCAATACGACAACAGTGATTTGGTTGGTGCGGGCTATCCTCGTTTGACCATGGATTTGAACCAGGCACCCTAACTTTCGGGTGTCGGTTTATCTGTTGCCCGGTTGCTGAGGGGAATTTTTTTGACGGCGAGGACTGGCCGGGCTGCATATTGGCGACAGCCGAGATGAGCGCTGCTTGGCGTTCGCGTGGGAATTTGCCTCAGTTTTTTATGAGTAACGGTGGTAAGTGTTACTTTCCTCCCCCCCCCCCCTTTTTTTGCTTGTCTTCATGTTTCTCCTTCTTTTTTCTTCATTTTTTATTTTAATACGTGTCCTATGTTGTGGTTGTTGTAGGTGACAAGAAGGTTTTGTCTCTCGAACAAGTATTACGAGGGAATTTTGGAGGTGATCTCTAGAATCATGAGGTTCCTCTGGTGGAGGTACTACTTGCCCCGGCTACTGTCGGGCCTGATCCCAAATGCGAGTCCTCTCCTTCTGTGGCGACAACTAAGGTTGCCTCTTCGTCTAAGGGGTCGGTGTGCGTAGCTTCCAGGTTGTCTCCTGTTGTTGGTCCGCTGTTGCAGATTCAGCCCTTGCGGAGGATGTTTGTGGTGATACTATTTCCCGATGCTTATGCTGAAAAATCAACATCAAACTTTTTCTCACTAAGTCACCTGTTGTTATCGAGATTACTGATGGTGATGAGTTGTCAGGGGTAGAGGCAGTCCGTCAGGGGAAAATAATCGTTGCGGGAGGTTGCCCCACCTCACCTTTGGCTTCGAATGACATCTCGTCGAAGGTGAGATCTTCCTCTTCGGGCGCCCCTGGTGTGTATCTCCCAGGGTGGAACCTTACACCCAGTTCTCTTCTATAGGAGCAGGGTCCTACTAGAGAATCTTTCCATCTTGCATTTCCTTCTCCCACCTTGGAGGCCGTTGATGCCCTTTCCTATTCTCATATGGCAGACAATCTTCAGTACGCCGTTGCTCAGGTGGCTACTTATTTGGTGGCGGCTGCCGGTCACCTCTGTTATATCTGGGCTGACTGGGCAGAGTTGGCTCTCTTTAAATAGAAGCGCGACGAGCTCGCAGAGAGGGTCTGGCTCCTTGAGGAGGAGTGTCACAAGTTTGATGAGCGCTACCTTGTGCTATCTGGGGAAAGGACCACTGATGAGGCTCAGTTGGCGACTCTAGATGGGGAGGTCGACCACCTATCTTAGCAGGTCCAAGATTTGGCTACGGAGAAGGCAACATTAGTGGAATGTTTGGTGTTGCGAGGTCGTGAGCTCTCAGCTGAGGTTTCGAAGAGGAAAGTCCTAGAGACTAATCTGGCCCTGGTTCTTCAAAAGGGGGTGGTCCGTGTAGTGAACCGTGTTGTCGTGAGCAGTGAGTTTGCGCTCGGAATTCGCCACATGAAGGTCGTGTGTATGGCTGCTGGTGTGGAAAAGGGAAAGCATGTAACGTTTGCATTGTCCTCTAGTAGTGGCTCCGACCCATACGAACCGGACGTCGTGGCTTGGTTCACTGACGCCATGCACAATGCCATTAGGGATTTTGATGTGACAGAGTCCATGTGTTATCTCAGACTGGGAAAGCTTGGTCTTGCTGATCTCTGCCAATTATGTTCCGAGGATGAGGATGTTGTTCCAGATGATAGCGTTGAGGGTGGCGTGTGAACGTTGTCTTTGTTAGGGTTGATGTTTTGTTGGATGTTTTGTACACTCGTCGTTGTTATTTGTTTGTTAGACACCACAAGATGCTTTCAGTGTTTCATGTTTTGTATGTATTTTGAAATGTCAGCTGTTAGAACAAAGTTCTTTTAGGATCGTATGATTCTAAGCAGGATATTAAATAAGAATGTAACAAAGAACACAAGTATGGCACTGAATATGTCGTATGATTAATGTGATAACACCTCAGAAGAGCTCGATAAAGAACTTCGATCTGTAGAGGTGTTTAGGGTTACAAGAATCTACGTAATTAACCACCGTTGTCAATATACGCATACATGCATGCATATATATACTATAACCCTAACAACTAATCTAGATAACAACGAAACTAATCTAGATAGACACGGATGGACAGGCCCAATCCGGATACAAAATATATGGCCCAAGACGCAACACAAATAGACTTAACAATCTACCCCTTTGCGTCCTTGGAGCCGAAACCTCATTCCTTTTTAACAGCTGGAGGCTTCTTCACAATTTTGAACACCTTCGGTATAATGGCTATCATATGATGACGAAAAGTAATATACCAATGAAGCATGTCAGTAAAGTTCTTCTTATCAGCCGCTGAGTTCTGCTTGCATCAGTGTATGATATTGATGATATGCTCCAAACAGTCTGTTGAAAACAGATGCTTATCAGCCATAGCAAACAGAAACTTCAGTCCTTCTCCATTCGTGAACATGACAGTTAGATTTGCTGAATCTATCGGTCCCAATTTCATCATGTTTACATCACCAGGTTTAGGCGTCGGCTTCACAGTCGGCTTTTTATTCATCACCTTTGCTATTTCCTGATCCATAGTTGCAAGCTCATGGATATAGGAGGCCAACATTCTCTTAAGATGATCTAAAATCGGCTCATACTCCCTAGGATCAGAGATCAGAATGTTGTATAGTAGAATCCAGTCATGAGGATTGAGGTTAGGAAGATCTGCTAGAGAGATTATAGACACCGTGTTTGCTGAACCACGGGTGATTTTGAAATTAACATTTATGAATCTCCCAGCAGGTGAAGGTTTCAGTACCTTAAGTTTTATAATCTTCTGTGCACTCCATGTTAAGTACTGCGGTTGACCCTACTTCAAGTAAAAATCGATCAATTCCCTGTCAACCTTCGGGTGTGGATGTGGAAACTCAACAGTCGGCTCAAAGCAGTGAAACGTAAAAGCTTTTCTGGTAATAGGCATATTAAACTGCGAGTCTTTAGAGTTATCACAATCAAACGAAGCAACTGGTTCCAACCAATAAACAGAAGAAAACTCAATCGCTCGATTGATAAGTGTGTCTCTGTTCCACTCAGGAAACAAATCCTTCTTGCATTGCAAGACATCCTCTTCTTCCTTGTTTCTCTTTTCCTGCTCCTCTGCTTCACTAACCACTTTCATCGATTCATCAAGCTCTCTGTTTCTTTTCTTTTGTTTTAGAGCATCGGCTATAGTTTCTTCTGTTGGAATAGTGTCTAAGGCTGCAACTATATTAGACAAGTATTTGACCCGGTTGTGCATGGTCCTTTTGGGTTGCCTTCACCATAACAACTTGATAGGATGATTTATTAAGAGAGAGTAAATATTATTAATATATTATGAGAATAATATAAAGAATAATATATTGTTAATTGATTAATATAAGTCATAGAATTAATTGGAATTAATTTGGCGACTTAAAGAGATTAATTAAATAAAGGGGTATAAACTGTCAATTGTTTGATAGTTAAGCTTTAGACTGTAAATCCTTATAGATATACAAGGGACGAATTCTAGAAGCTAAAGGATAGCTAAATTCGTCCAAGGCTTATCTATGGAAAGGATTTGGATAGCCTTAAGAGAAGATTATCCAATTAGGGTTTAGGTTGTAACCCTTAAGGAGTCTACAAGTATAAATAGACCTCATAGCTAAGGGAAATCGGTACCTCTCCTAAAGCAAGAGAACCCTGGCCGATTTCCTCCCCTCTCCTCTCTCCTAAATCATCTTCCTTGCTATTGGTGTTTGTAAGCCATTAGAGGAGTGACATTTGTGACTCTAGAAGCTCCAAGACCTCAAGATCAACAAGGAACTCAAAGGTATGATTCTAGATCTGTTTCAATGTTGTTATTCAACCTAATTAGCCATTAGAAGTCTTGGATTCAAAGCATGTTTAATTACAAAGCCTAGATCCAAGCATTAGGGTTTTGCATGCGTACATAGGAAAGTTCTTATGGCTAAAACCCATCAGTGGTAACAGAGCCTAGCTTGGTTTTCATTAAATTGTTGCTTGATTAACTGAAACAAACCTGCAAAATTCGATTTTTTGGTTTCTGAGTCATGGACTCGGCGAGTTCCAAAGTGGACTCGGCGAGTAGGCCTGACTCGGCAAGTCCCTTTGTGCACTCGGCGAGTCCAGGCGTCAGGAATGGCCAGATTCGGGATTTTTTCATAATTATCTTATGGAAACTTACCTTAATCATAATAGATCAATCTAAATCCGATTTTTTGATATATATGACTGTTATCTTGATCTAGTTAAAGGTATTTATCAACTAATAAAATATTTAATTTCCTTATATGATAATTAATTAATTATTTTAATTATTTTAGTAATTATCTTTCAAAGAAATCTTGAATAAAATCAAATATAGATAATTAGGATATTAATTGTTAATTGGAATTATTTGTTATTTGATCCTCCGTGTTTTAAATGTTTAAACCTTGTCCTCAAGTTTTGAAATTTATATTTGTGATTAAAAGTTTTAATTTAGACAACTTAAATTTCAAACCCTAGATTTTAAAAGGTTTAAAATACAACCCTATACTAATATGATATTACTAGAATAATATATATATATATATATATATATATATATATATATATATATATGTATAACTAAATGCTAATCTTACCGTTAGTAGACCTCATTCACGAAGCCGATCTATAAGGTGGGTATAAGGTTGCGGCCTATAAAATGGCGCTTAATGGGTGTACACTCACACCCACCGCTTGCTCGATTGGTGGAGGGTCGTTAGCCGAACGGGTAGGATAGGGCAACCTCATCCTCTCATTAAAAGTATAATAAGAAATATAAAGTAACTACACATATTTTTAAAATTTCCCAATCTTAGTTACTTTAGGAAAAGTGAATTGATGCAATCCCATGAAATTACACTTTGCACCTTGCTAAGAAGTTAGTGGAGCGTGTGTGGTTTACCGGCACACTAATTGGTTCTAAGCGAAGGTGGCAAAGGGTGATTCATTGTTTATCATAGTTCGATGGAGCGTGTGTGGTTTACCGGCACATCGAATAGGTGATCGTTACAATGAAGGCACCATGTGAATTTGCATGGTAATTCACACCCGCTTTGTGATCCTCGGTATCCCAGTCACAAACGAGAGGGGCATATCGAGATTTAAACATGCCATTGAATAGTTTCAATGAATCTCATCCGAACCTAGGAATTCTCAATACACTTAGGACTAATAGTTTAAGTTTTGTAATGGAGAATTAGTGAATCGTCATTCACTTACCTTCAATTTATTTGCATGTTAGATTACGGCATCCCTTTTCTAGTATGTAAATGTTATTGTTGGATCCTGATAGTTAGTTTTGTTTACTTCTTTTTATAGTTTATTTTAGCATATTTCATTCATAATTTAGATAATTTCCATGCATATTTTCCCTTTTGTTATTTTATGACTATTTCGGGTACTTTCGAATCTTGTGAGCATAATTGCAGGTTTTCGGGTCTAGCGGAGCGGGAGTGTTCGGGACGTATGGGAAGCGATGAGATTTGATAGGCAAAAATGATGTTAGGCTTGGTGACTGTGGAGATTATGCATGGAGCGAGCTTGATGGTTATTTGAAGGCTTGGAGAGAAATAAACATTTAAATTTGCAAGATGCGGGAGTATATTCAAGCATGCATAGATTATTAATCGGGCGAGTTTACGAGCTATGAATCATTTGGAGAAGCCAAATTGGGCTTAAATTGAAGAAAACTTGAAGAAAAATGGGCTAGGAGCTGATTGGGCTCGCACTGGGCCAAGTGGGCTAAGCTATGGAGGCCCAAAACCTCAAAGATGCTACATTCAGGGACCACCCGCGCAACCCACCCGCGCAACAGCACGCGGGTCGCGCAACCTCCTGCAGGGGCAGTTTCGGAAATTCTTCTTTTGAGCTATTTGAGGAAGGTTGGTGCCCATCTTTTGGATACTCTTGGACATCCGATTTTTAAAGATTCTCTCTGGAGTTTTGGAGACTTTTGAAGGCCAAGAACCCTTGAAGAACATCATATTTTTACATCTTGATTCTTGCTTAATGTTTGGTACAATTTTCTCTAACTTTGTTTCTTTGGGTTTAGCCATGCTTGGCTAAACTAATCTTGGTTGACTTTTGGTTAATCCTTTGAACTTTTGTTGAATGTTGAAGAATCCATGAACATGTTCTTAAATCTTTATGGGAATGTTTTGTGTTTTAACATCTTATCACTACTTGTATGTTTTAGTTCATGAGTTTAAATGTGTTTGTGGTGATTAGTTGGCTAATTTCTTGATTAAGTAAAGGATCCTCAAATTAGCAAGCAACAAATGATTTTTGTGTTGTTTTTGCTTCACACAATCATAAAAACATTTCCTCCAACATTGTGGTGAAAGCATTTGACCCCTCTTGGATTTGGTGACTTTTTGGTTCTTAATGCTAGTTGACTTTCACTAATTACATACTATTTGGAATTAGTGACTTTGACTAAGGAAATTGTTGTGAGCTTCTCTAGCCATTTCAACAATTAAGAAAAGTCTAGGTAATCTCAAGCTCCTTGGATTACTATAGCCAAATTAAGGATTTAAATCAAAGTATTGCACCATTGGATTCTAATGATATGTTCATCAAAAGTCAAAGTGAGGAAACTTTAAGTCAACCATCTTTCCCTCATTGATTTTACATCAAACTCTTATTTTTGTTGCATTTGTCTATTTAAATCATAGTTAATTCTAGTTTGTTTCGAGTATTTCAAAACACCAAAACCCCCCATTTTATTTTTATTGTCATTTTACAAGTATTTTTACAAAGAGATTTTTCATAGAGTTATAAATTGAACCAATCTCCGTGGATTCGATCCCTTTACCACTATACACTATTTTAGTGTGTAATATTTAGGGTTATTATTTGTGTTGGCCTCGACAACCACCAAATTTTTTGGCGCCGTTGCCGGGGATTGGTTTTGATTTAATCAGTTTGTTTCTCTATGCCTACATCTCATTGTGCAGGTACTCTAATTTAAAACCCCGAAATTAAAAAAAAGTATGATTTGGAAATGAACACTCCTTGCACTGAAGACCAACTTTCTGAGCTAGCTCAGTTAGTTATGATGATTGAAAGTGACCAAAGTGTGCAGTCCACACCTCTTTTTTGTGATTTTTGTGCCCAAAATGGACATCATTCCGACATGTGTCCATATTTACAAGGAGAATGGGAAGAAGTGCAAGATAAGGGAAGCTACTACCGGTCAAACCAATGGAGTTATGATAAGCCTCAACATGATCAATGGTGGGACAACAACCAAGTTTGGGAAAATAACCATTACCAAAACCCATACCAAACATGGGGAAATAACCAATACCAACCAACTCCACTGTTCCAAGAACCCTATCCTTACCCTCCTCAACAAACTGAAACACCAAGCATGTCCTTAGAGGACATTGTGAAAAGCATTGCCACTTCTACCCAAATTTTCCACGAAACAACTCAAGCTAGCCTCAAAAGCTTAGAGCAACAAATAACACAAATTGCTCAATCATTGAGTATAGTGGAAGCTCAACACAAATTACCATCTGAAGAGAGCCCATGTCATAACGCATGTTGCATTCCTTTGAAAGATGAGAAAACTTTTGATGGCTCAAGAGTGTTATATGAAGAAGAGGAAGAAGAAGTAGAAGTGGAAGAAGTTATCAAAAAGGAAGAAGAAATTGAGAATGTTGTCAATGAAACTATAAACGAAGTAATAAGGGTTAACGAAAGAGAGATTGAGCCACCCACTACCAATGAGAAACTAACTCTAGTGGTAGAACAACCACAAGATCCGGAAACGATAAATCTGTCGGACCCTTCAAAGGATACCTATCCCAAGAAAGAAGACGCCCAACCGGTCACCTACTCAAAAACCATGTCCAAGAGTTTAGAAAAGAAGGAAGAGTTGGTCACCTTAATGAACAAGTACAAGAAAGAATATGGTTGGATGATTGCTATTATCAAAGGTCTGAGTCCGATATGGTTCTCCCGTAAAAAGAAAGTCAAATACAAGAAAAGAGTCCCAATGGAGGTGTGGAAATTAAAAAATGTCGACACGGGGAAAATTTACAAGGTTAATGGACATCGATTGAAGCCATTCAATGAATTTTTTGATTCAAATGTCCAAGATGTTGTCCATTTGGACGCCCCAAAGTGTTAAAGTGAAGTTTGGAGGCGTCTCGCCAAAGACGTTAAAGAAGGGCACTTTTGGAAAGCATTGTGTTTTCGTGTTTTTAATTTGAATAAATGAGTTTGGAAGATATTTTTGGGATTCAAAAGAGTTGTTTTTTTGAAGAAATCAAGAGTTTCTAGGTGTTTGGGGCTGTCCGAAGCAAGAACGGGTGAAAAAACGAAGAAAAATGAAGCGAAAATGAAGATCAGGATCAGCGGGTTGCGCGACCCGCGTGCTGTTGCGCGGGTAGGTTGCGCGGCCAGGTGTGATGAAGCGACATTGGCCCAAGACTTAACTGCAAGGTCTGCGCGACCCGCGTGCTACTCTGCGCGACCCGCGCACTGTGCTGGGCAATTTGGGCTATTTTTGGCTATTATTTGACCAGGTGTTAACCAAAGGTTTTAATGAGTTGACCTTTTGACTTTTTGTGACCAACATTGACCGAAATTGACCCTTTTTGACCCATAGATTAAAATGTTCAGCTTCCCTTCTTCTTCATTTAATCATCTTGACCTCCCACTTCATTCCTCTTATATAACCTTCCAGCAACCACCTCACCGGAAAATTCATGATTTTCGGAGTTCTACTGGTCGTAATTTCACGAAACCACCGCCACAAACATCTCCCGTCATCCAATCCTCCGATTTAGGTCATTTTTGCCCTTACCTTAAGCATTGAGGACAATGCTTGTTCTTAAGCTTGGGGTGGGGCATTTCCCTTTTTTTTCTTACTCTTTTTCATGCATTTTTAGTTAGGTTGCATAACATATTAGTTTAAGTTAATTTGCATTCATATTTTTTTTTTTATTATTTTATTAAATTTTAAAAAGATTTTATTTTCTTCTTTTCTACTTTTTATTTTTGCATAACATTTAGCTTAAGACATTAGCATTCATGCATTTTTGTTGTCTGTTTATTCCCACCTCTCTTGGATGCCATGGAACAGGTTCATAGTTATTGTATCATTATTGGTCCAGGATCTTGTTGCTATCTCACCCATCGAACCGGGACCACTAGCTGCAGTTTGAGATTTCATACTTGGGATCAGATGATGGTAGCTTAAAGGGGTAAGTGATCATGGACAGGTAGTTTTCATGAAGAATTATGCATACAATACTAATGACTGTAGGATATACTATAGCAATGGATGTCTTAGCCTTGCGGTCACTACCGCCGAGAGGATCACACTTGATCATGTTTGAACCGTTAGGATGAAGCACTAGTGCTTGTCCCCGAGTAGAATCCATATCCGGTCTCTTTACATCACCATATCTTTTTGCGATTTTCTTAGGATTTTAGAGAAGTCTTTTAGTCCGCATGTGGACATTTTCATTATTTTTGAAAAAAAAATCACAAATTTGAAGAGGAGCTTACATTATATCTTTATGCTCCACACATGGTCATTTTCTCGCTTAGACCATTCGGATTATATTACTACCCTTTCGGTTCCACTTACACACTTTAGGAACCAAATTTTGAGTCAAAGGGTTGTTATTACATTACCTTCAAATAATAAAAATAAAAAATAAAAAAAATAAAAAAAATAAAAAAAAAACAAAACAAAAAAAAGGGGCGGGCAAATTCCCAGCTGCAGAAATCTGAGAAGGGTGACCGGTTCAATTATTGAACTAAATCTTCCAACATTTTGGTCACCCGGCGTTTGATATTCATTTATTTAGGTATGTTTTATTGTATATAGATCGAGTTGTTTTTCGAAAATTGGTGATGTTAGGGAGACTGTCGAGCCGGATACTACGGGAGGTTTGGGCCAACACCAAGTGAACCGATTCCTACAACGGTGCCCGAGCGATTAAACCTAGTTACACATGAGAGAAACCGGCAAACGTGAGATCAGAATGTACATTTAAAGAAGAGCTCCACCCGAGCCCATCCAGCTGCTTTCTCCCTACTACAGATATTCTTCATTGTATGCATGTTCCATTGAGGCTGCGACTGCTCATCCCTCCTTACTCACCTAAAGGAGTTATCCTGGCTGTGGTTTATGGTACCATTGTCATCGGATGAAAAATTCGTGAGGTAATAGCAAGATCAATTTTGACCATGTTGACTAACGGTGATCAGGTTCTGCGGCTCTATCCATTCTTTTTATTTTCTCTAGGATAGTTCATATCCCAAGTTCATTTTAGTCTTGTCTTACTTGAGGACAAGTAAGGTTTAAGCTTGGGGTGATTTGATAGTTAGTTTTGTTTACTTCTTTTTATAGTTTATTTTAGCATATTTCATTCATAATTTAGATAATTTCCATGCATATTTTCCCTTTTGTTATTTTATGACTATTTCGGGTACTTTCGAATCTTGTGAGCATAATTGCAGGTTTTCGGGTCTAGCGGAGCGGGAGTGTTCGGGACGTATGGGAAGCGATGAGATTTGATAGGCAAAAATGATGTTAGGCTTGGTGACTGTGGAGATTATGCATGGAGCGAGCTTGATGGTTATTTGAAGGCTTGGAGAGAAATAAACATTTAAATTTGCAAGATGCGGGAGTATATTCAAGCATGCATAGATTATTAATCGGGCGAGTTTACGAGCTATGAATCATTTGGAGAAGCCAAATTGGGCTTAAATTGAAGAAAACTTGAAGAAAAATGGGCTAGGAGCTGATTGGGCTCGCACTGGGCCAAGTGGGCTAAGCTATGGAGGCCCAAAACCTCAAAGATGCTACATTCAGGGACCACCCGCGCAACAGCACGCGGGTCGCGCAACCTCCTGCAGGGGCAGTTTCGGAAATTCTTCTTTTGAGCTATTTGAGGAAGGTTGGTGCCCATCTTTTGGATACTCTTGGACATCCGATTTTTAAAGATTCTCTCTGGAGTTTTGGAGACTTTTGAAGGCCAAGAACCCTTGAAGAACATCATATTTTTACATCTTGATTCTTGCTTAATGTTTGGTACAATTTTCTCTAACTTTGTTTCTTTGGGTTTAGCCATGCTTGGCTAAACTAATCTTGGTTGACTTTTGGTTAATCCTTTGAACTTTTGTTGAATGTTGAAGAATCCATGAACATGTTCTTAAATCTTTATGGGAATGTTTTGTGTTTTAACATCTTATCACTACTTGTATGTTTTAGTTCATGAGTTTAAATGTGTTTGTGGTGATTAGTTGGCTAATTTCTTGATTAAGTAAAGGATCCTCAAATTAGCAAGCAACAAATGATTTTTGTGTTGTTTTTGCTTCACACAATCATAAAAACATTTCCTCCAACATTGTGGTGAAAGCATTTGACCCCTCTTGGATTTGGTGACTTTTTGGTTCTTAATGCTAGTTGACTTTCACTAATTACATACTATTTGGAATTAGTGACTTTGACTAAGGAAATTGTTGTGAGCTTCTCTAGCCATTTCAACAATTAAGAAAAGTCTAGGTAATCTCAAGCTCCTTGGATTACTATAGCCAAATTAAGGATTTAAATCAAAGTATTGCACCATTGGATTCTAATGATATGTTCATCAAAAGTCAAAGTGAGGAAACTTTAAGTCAACCATCTTTCCCTCATTGATTTTACATCAAACTCTTATTTTTGTTGCATTTGTCTATTTAAATCATAGTTAATTCTAGTTTGTTTCGAGTATTTCAAAACACCAAAACCCCCCATTTTATTTTTATTGTCATTTTACAAGTATTTTTACAAAGAGATTTTTCATAGAGTTATAAATTGAACCAATCTCCGTGGATTCGATCCCTTTACCACTATACACTATTTTAGTGTGTAATATTTAGGGTTATTATTTGTGTTGGCCTCGACAACCACCAAATTTTTTGGCGCCGTTGCCGGGGATTGGTTTTGATTTAATCAGTTTGTTTCTCTATGCCTACATCTCATTGTGCAGGTACTCTAATTTAAAACCCCGAAATTAAAAAAAAGTATGATTTGGAAATGAACACTCCTTGCACTGAAGACCAACTTTCTGAGCTAGCTCAGTTAGTTATGATGATTGAAAGTGACCAAAGTGTGCAGTCCACACCTCTTTTTTGTGATTTTTGTGCCCAAAATGGACATCATTCCGACATGTGTCCATATTTACAAGGAGAATGGGAAGAAGTGCAAGATAAGGGAAGCTACTACCGGTCAAACCAATGGAGTTATGATAAGCCTCAACATGATCAATGGTGGGACAACAACCAAGTTTGGGAAAATAACCATTACCAAAACCCATACCAAACATGGGGAAATAACCAATACCAACCAACTCCACTGTTCCAAGAACCCTATCCTTACCCTCCTCAACAAACTGAAACACCAAGCATGTCCTTAGAGGACATTGTGAAAAGCATTGCCACTTCTACCCAAATTTTCCACGAAACAACTCAAGCTAGCCTCAAAAGCTTAGAGCAACAAATAACACAAATTGCTCAATCATTGAGTATAGTGGAAGCTCAACACAAATTACCATCTGAAGAGAGCCCATGTCATAACGCATGTTGCATTCCTTTGAAAGATGAGAAAACTTTTGATGGCTCAAGAGTGTTATATGAAGAAGAGGAAGAAGAAGTAGAAGTGGAAGAAGTTATCAAAAAGGAAGAAGAAATTGAGAATGTTGTCAATGAAACTATAAACGAAGTAATAAGGGTTAACGAAAGAGAGATTGAGCCACCCACTACCAATGAGAAACTAACTCTAGTGGTAGAACAACCACAAGATCCGGAAACGATAAATCTGTCGGACCCTTCAAAGGATACCTATCCCAAGAAAGAAGACGCCCAACCGGTCACCTACTCAAAAACCATGTCCAAGAGTTTAGAAAAGAAGGAAGAGTTGGTCACCTTAATGAACAAGTACAAGAAAGAATATGGTTGGATGATTGCTATTATCAAAGGTCTGAGTCCGATATGGTTCTCCCGTAAAAAGAAAGTCAAATACAAGAAAAGAGTCCCAATGGAGGTGTGGAAATTAAAAAATGTCGACACGGGGAAAATTTACAAGGTTAATGGACATCGATTGAAGCCATTCAATGAATTTTTTGATTCAAATGTCCAAGATGTTGTCCATTTGGACGCCCCAAAGTGTTAAAGTGAAGTTTGGAGGCGTCTCGCCAAAGACGTTAAAGAAGGGCACTTTTGGAAAGCATTGTGTTTTCGTGTTTTTAATTTGAATAAATGAGTTTGGAAGATATTTTTGGGATTCAAAAGAGTTGTTTTTTTGAAGAAATCAAGAGTTTCTAGGTGTTTGGGGCTGTCCGAAGCAAGAACGGGTGAAAAAACGAAGAAAAATGAAGCGAAAATGAAGATCAGGATCAGCGGGTTGCGCGACCCGCGTGCTGTTGCGCGGGTAGGTTGCGCGGCCAGGTGTGATGAAGCGACATTGGCCCAAGACTTAACTGCAAGGTCTGCGCGACCCGCGTGCTACTCTGCGCGACCCGCGCACTGTGCTGGGCAATTTGGGCTATTTTTGGCTATTATTTGACCAGGTGTTAACCAAAGGTTTTAATGAGTTGACCTTTTGACTTTTTGTGACCAACATTGACCGAAATTGACCCTTTTTGACCCATAGATTAAAATGTTCAGCTTCCCTTCTTCTTCATTTAATCATCTTGACCTCCCACTTCATTCCTCTTATATAACCTTCCAGCAACCACCTCACCGGAAAATTCATGATTTTCGGAGTTCTACTGGTCGTAATTTCACGAAACCACCGCCACAAACATCTCCCGTCATCCAATCCTCCGATTTAGGTCATTTTTGCCCTTACCTTAAGCATTGAGGACAATGCTTGTTCTTAAGCTTGGGGTGGGGCATTTCCCTTTTTTTTCTTACTCTTTTTCATGCATTTTTAGTTAGGTTGCATAACATATTAGTTTAAGTTAATTTGCATTCATATTTTTTTTTTTATTATTTTATTAAATTTTAAAAAGATTTTATTTTCTTCTTTTCTACTTTTTATTTTTGCATAACATTTAGCTTAAGACATTAGCATTCATGCATTTTTGTTGTCTGTTTATTCCCACCTCTCTTGGATGCCATGGAACAGGTTCATAGTTATTGTATCATTATTGGTCCAGGATCTTGTTGCTATCTCACCCATCGAACCGGGACCACTAGCTGCAGTTTGAGATTTCATACTTGGGATCAGATGATGGTAGCTTAAAGGGGTAAGTGATCATGGACAGGTAGTTTTCATGAAGAATTATGCATACAATACTAATGACTGTAGGATATACTATAGCAATGGATGTCTTAGCCTTGCGGTCACTACCGCCGAGAGGATCACACTTGATCATGTTTGAACCGTTAGGATGAAGCACTAGTGCTTGTCCCCGAGTAGAATCCATATCCGGTCTCTTTACATCACCATATCTTTTTGCGATTTTCTTAGGATTTTAGAGAAGTCTTTTAGTCCGCATGTGGACATTTTCATTATTTTTGAAAAAAAAATCACAAATTTGAAGAGGAGCTTACATTATATCTTTATGCTCCACACATGGTCATTTTCTCGCTTAGACCATTTGGATTATATTACTACCCTTTCGGTTCCACTGACACACTTTAGGAACCAAATTTTGAGTCAAAGGGTTGTTATTACATTACCTTCAAATAATAAAAATAAAAAATAAAAAAAATAAAAAAAATAAAAAAAAAACAAAACAAAAAAAAGGGGCGGGCAAATTCCCAGCTGTAGAAATCTGAGAAGGGTGACCGGTTCAATTATTGAACTAAATCTTCCAACATTTTGGTCACCCGGCGTTTGATATTCATTTATTTAGGTATGTTTTATTGTATATAGATCGAGTTGTTTTTCGAAAATTGGTGATGTTAGGGAGACTGTCGAGCCGGATACTACGGGAGGTTTGGGCCAACACCAAGTGAACCGATTCCTACAACGGTGCCCGAGCGATTAAACCTAGTTACACATGAGAGAAACCGGCAAACGTGAGATCAGAGTGTACATTTAAAGAAGAGCTCCACCCGAGCCCATCCAGCTGCTTTCTCCCTACTACAGATATTCTTCATTGTATGCATGTTCCATTGAGGCTGCGACTGCTCATCCCTCCTTACTCACCTAAAGGAGTTATCCTGGCTGTGGTTTATGGTACCATTGTCATCGGATGAAAAATTCGTGAGGTAATAGCAAGATCAATTTTGACCATGTTGACTAACGGTGATCAGGTTCTGCGGCTCTATCCATTCTTTTTATTTTCTCTAGGATAGTTCATATCCCAAGTTCATTTTAGTCTTGTCTTACTTGAGGACAAGTAAGGTTTAAGCTTGGGGTGATTTGATAGTTAGTTTTGTTTACTTCTTTTTATAGTTTATTTTAGCATATTTCATTCATAATTTAGATAATTTCCATGCATATTTTCCCTTTTGTTATTTTATGACTATTTCGGGTACTTTCGAATCTTGTGAGCATAATTGCAGGTTTTCGGGTCTAGCGGAGCGGGAGTGTTCGGGACGTATGGGAAGCGATGAGATTTGATAGGCAAAAATGATGTTAGGCTTGGTGACTGTGGAGATTATGCATGGAGCGAGCTTGATGGTTATTTGAAGGCTTGGAGAGAAATAAACATTTAAATTTGCAAGATGCGGGAGTATATTCAAGCATGCATAGATTATTAATCGGGCGAGTTTACGAGCTATGAATCATTTGGAGAAGCCAAATTGGGCTTAAATTGAAGAAAACTTGAAGAAAAATGGGCTAGGAGCTGATTGGGCTCGCACTGGGCCAAGTGGGCTAAGCTATGGAGGCCCAAAACCTCAAAGATGCTACATTCAGGGACCACCCGCGCAACCCACCCGCGCAACAGCACGCGGGTCGCGCAACCTTCTGCAGGGGCAGTTTCGGAAATTCTTCTTTTGAGCTATTTGAGGAAGGTTGGTGCCCATCTTTTGGATACTCTTGGACATCCGATTTTTAAAGATTCTCTCTGGAGTTTTGGAGACTTTTGAAGGCCAAGAACCCTTGAAGAACATCATATTTTTACATCTTGATTCTTGCTTAATGTTTGGTACAATTTTCTCTAACTTTGTTTCTTTGGGTTTAGCCATGCTTGGCTAAACTAATCTTGGTTGACTTTTGGTTAATCCTTTGAACTTTTGTTGAATGTTGAAGAATCCATGAACATGTTCTTAAATCTTTATGGGAATGTTTTGTGTTTTAACATCTTATCACTACTTGTATGTTTTAGTTCATGAGTTTAAATGTGTTTGTGGTGATTAGTTGGCTAATTTCTTGATTAAGTAAAGGATCCTCAAATTAGCAAGCAACAAATGATTTTTGTGTTGTTTTTGCTTCACACAATCATAAAAACATTTCCTCCAACATTGTGGTGAAAGCATTTGACCCCTCTTGGATTTGGTGACTTTTTGGTTCTTAATGCTAGTTGACTTTCACTAATTACATACTATTTGGAATTAGTGACTTTGACTAAGGAAATTGTTGTGAGCTTCTCTAGCCATTTCAACAATTAAGAAAAGTCTAGGTAATCTCAAGCTCCTTGGATTACTATAGCCAAATTAAGGATTTAAATCAAAGTATTGCACCATTGGATTCTAATGATATGTTCATCAAAAGTCAAAGTGAGGAAACTTTAAGTCAACCATCTTTCCCTCATTGATTTTACATCAAACTCTTATTTTTGTTGCATTTGTCTATTTAAATCATAGTTAATTCTAGTTTGTTTCGAGTATTTCAAAACACCAAAACCCCCCATTTTATTTTTATTGTCATTTTACAAGTATTTTTACAAAGAGATTTTTCATAGAGTTATAAATTGAACCAATCTCCGTGGATTCGATCCCTTTACCACTATACACTATTTTAGTGTGTAATATTTAGGGTTATTATTTGTGTTGGCCTCGACAACCACCAAATTTTTTGGCGCCGTTGCCGGGGATTGGTTTTGATTTAATCAGTTTGTTTCTCTATGCCTACATCTCATTGTGCAGGTACTCTAATTTAAAACCCCGAAATTAAAAAAAAGTATGATTTGGAAATGAACACTCCTTGCACTGAAGACCAACTTTCTGAGCTAGCTCAGTTAGTTATGATGATTGAAAGTGACCAAAGTGTGCAGTCCACACCTCTTTTTTGTGATTTTTGTGCCCAAAATGGACATCATTCCGACATGTGTCCATATTTACAAGGAGAATGGGAAGAAGTGCAAGATAAGGGAAGCTACTACCGGTCAAACCAATGGAGTTATGATAAGCCTCAACATGATCAATGGTGGGACAACAACCAAGTTTGGGAAAATAACCATTACCAAAACCCATACCAAACATGGGGAAATAACCAATACCAACCAACTCCACTGTTCCAAGAACCCTATCCTTACCCTCCTCAACAAACTGAAACACCAAGCATGTCCTTAGAGGACATTGTGAAAAGCATTGCCACTTCTACCCAAATTTTCCACGAAACAACTCAAGCTAGCCTCAAAAGCTTAGAGCAACAAATAACACAAATTGCTCAATCATTGAGTATAGTGGAAGCTCAACACAAATTACCATCTGAAGAGAGCCCATGTCATAACGCATGTTGCATTCCTTTGAAAGATGAGAAAACTTTTGATGGCTCAAGAGTGTTATATGAAGAAGAGGAAGAAGAAGTAGAAGTGGAAGAAGTTATCAAAAAGGAAGAAGAAATTGAGAATGTTGTCAATGAAACTATAAACGAAGTAATAAGGGTTAACGAAAGAGAGATTGAGCCACCCACTACCAATGAGAAACTAACTCTAGTGGTAGAACAACCACAAGATCCGGAAACGATAAATCTGTCGGACCCTTCAAAGGATACCTATCCCAAGAAAGAAGACGCCCAACCGGTCACCTACTCAAAAACCATGTCCAAGAGTTTAGAAAAGAAGGAAGAGTTGGTCACCTTAATGAACAAGTACAAGAAAGAATATGGTTGGATGATTGCTATTATCAAAGGTCTGAGTCCGATATGGTTCTCCCGTAAAAAGAAAGTCAAATACAAGAAAAGAGTCCCAATGGAGGTGTGGAAATTAAAAAATGTCGACACGGGGAAAATTTACAAGGTTAATGGACATCGATTGAAGCCATTCAATGAATTTTTTGATTCAAATGTCCAAGATGTTGTCCATTTGGACGCCCCAAAGTGTTAAAGTGAAGTTTGGAGGCGTCTCGCCAAAGACGTTAAAGAAGGGCACTTTTGGAAAGCATTGTGTTTTCGTGTTTTTAATTTGAATAAATGAGTTTGGAAGATATTTTTGGGATTCAAAAGAGTTGTTTTTTTGAAGAAATCAAGAGTTTCTAGGTGTTTGGGGCTGTCCGAAGCAAGAACGGGTGAAAAAACGAAGAAAAATGAAGCGAAAATGAAGATCAGGATCAGCGGGTTGCGCGACCCGCGTGCTGTTGCGCGGGTAGGTTGCGCGGCCAGGTGTGATGAAGCGACATTGGCCCAAGACTTAACTGCAAGGTCTGCGCGACCCGCGTGCTACTCTGCGCGACCCGCGCACTGTGCTGGGCAATTTGGGCTATTTTTGGCTATTATTTGACCAGGTGTTAACCAAAGGTTTTAATGAGTTGACCTTTTGACTTTTTGTGACCAACATTGACCGAAATTGACCCTTTTTGACCCATAGATTAAAATGTTCAGCTTCCCTTCTTCTTCATTTAATCATCTTGACCTCCCACTTCATTCCTCTTATATAACCTTCCAGCAACCACCTCACCGGAAAATTCATGATTTTCGGAGTTCTACTGGTCGTAATTTCACGAAACCACCGCCACAAACATCTCCCGTCATCCAATCCTCCGATTTAGGTCATTTTTGCCCTTACCTTAAGCATTGAGGACAATGCTTGTTCTTAAGCTTGGGGTGGGGCATTTCCCTTTTTTTTCTTACTCTTTTTCATGCATTTTTAGTTAGGTTGCATAACATATTAGTTTAAGTTAATTTGCATTCATATTTTTTTTTTTATTATTTTATTAAATTTTAAAAAGATTTTATTTTCTTCTTTTCTACTTTTTATTTTTGCATAACATTTAGCTTAAGACATTAGCATTCATGCATTTTTGTTGTCTGTTTATTCCCACCTCTCTTGGATGCCATGGAACAGGTTCATAGTTATTGTATCATTATTGGTCCAGGATCTTGTTGCTATCTCACCCATCGAACCGGGACCACTAGCTGCAGTTTGAGATTTCATACTTGGGATCAGATGATGGTAGCTTAAAGGGGTAAGTGATCATGGACAGGTAGTTTTCATGAAGAATTATGCATACAATACTAATGACTGTAGGATATACTATAGCAATGGATGTCTTAGCCTTGCGATCACTACCGCCGAGAGGATCACACTTGATCATGTTTGAACCGTTAGGATGAAGCACTAGTGCTTGTCCCCGAGTAGAATCCATATCCGGTCTCTTTACATCACCATATCTTTTTGCGATTTTCTTAGGATTTTAGAGAAGTCTTTTAGTCCGCATGTGGACATTTTCATTATTTTTGAAAAAAAAATCACAAATTTGAAGAGGAGCTTACATTATATCTTTATGCTCCACACATGGTCATTTTCTCGCTTAGACCATTCGGATTATATTACTACCCTTTCGGTTCCACTGACACACTTTAGGAACCAAATTTTGAGTCAAAGGGTTGTTATTACATTACCTTCAAATAATAAAAATAAAAAATAAAAAAAATAAAAAAAATAAAAAAAAAACAAAACAAAAAAAAGGGGCGGGCAAATTCCCAGCTGTAGAAATCTGAGAAGGGTGACCGGTTCAATTATTGAACTAAATCTTCCAACATTTTGGTCACCCGGCGTTTGATATTCATTTATTTAGGTATGTTTTATTGTATATAGATCGAGTTGTTTTTCGAAAATTGGTGATGTTAGGGAGACTGTCGAGCCGGATACTACGGGAGGTTTGGGCCAACACCAAGTGAACCGATTCCTACAACGGTGCCCGAGCGATTAAACCTAGTTACACATGAGAGAAACCGGCAAACGTGAGATCAGAGTGTACATTTAAAGAAGAGCTCCACCCGAGCCCATCCAGCTGCTTTCTCCCTACTACAGATATTCTTCATTGTATGCATGTTCCATTGAGGCTGCGACTGCTCATCCCTCCTTACTCACCTAAAGGAGTTATCCTGGCTGTGGTTTATGGTACCATTGTCATCGGATGAAAAATTCGTGAGGTAATAGCAAGATCAATTTTGACCATGTTGACTAACGGTGATCAGGTTCTGCGGCTCTATCCATTCTTTTTATTTTCTCTAGGATAGTTCATATCCCAAGTTCATTTTAGTCTTGTCTTACTTGAGGACAAGTAAGGTTTAAGCTTGGGGTGATTTGATAGTTAGTTTTGTTTACTTCTTTTTATAGTTTATTTTAGCATATTTCATTCATAATTTAGATAATTTCCATGCATATTTTCCCTTTTGTTATTTTATGACTATTTCGGGTACTTTCGAATCTTGTGAGCATAATTGCAGGTTTTCGGGTCTAGCGGAGCGGGAGTGTTCGGGACGTATGGGAAGCGATGAGATTTGATAGGCAAAAATGATGTTAGGCTTGGTGACTGTGGAGATTATGCATGGAGCGAGCTTGATGGTTATTTGAAGGCTTGGAGAGAAATAAACATTTAAATTTGCAAGATGCGGGAGTATATTCAAGCATGCATAGATTATTAATCGGGCGAGTTTACGAGCTATGAATCATTTGGAGAAGCCAAATTGGGCTTAAATTGAAGAAAACTTGAAGAAAAATGGGCTAGGAGCTGATTGGGCTCGCACTGGGCCAAGTGGGCTAAGCTATGGAGGCCCAAAACCTCAAAGATGCTACATTCAGGGACCACCCGCGCAACCCACCCGCGCAACAGCACGCGGGTCGCGCAACCTCCTGCAGGGGCAGTTTCGGAAATTCTTCTTTTGAGCTATTTGAGGAAGGTTGGTGCCCATCTTTTGGATACTCTTGGACATCCGATTTTTAAAGATTCTCTCTGGAGTTTTGGAGACTTTTGAAGGCCAAGAACCCTTGAAGAACATCATATTTTTACATCTTGATTCTTGCTTAATGTTTGGTACAATTTTCTCTAACTTTGTTTCTTTGGGTTTAGCCATGCTTGGCTAAACTAATCTTGGTTGACTTTTGGTTAATCCTTTGAACTTTTGTTGAATGTTGAAGAATCCATGAACATGTTCTTAAATCTTTATGGGAATGTTTTGTGTTTTAACATCTTATCACTACTTGTATGTTTTAGTTCATGAGTTTAAATGTGTTTGTGGTGATTAGTTGGCTAATTTCTTGATTAAGTAAAGGATCCTCAAATTAGCAAGCAACAAATGATTTTTGTGTTGTTTTTGCTTCACACAATCATAAAAACATTTCCTCCAACATTGTGGTGAAAGCATTTGACCCCTCTTGGATTTGGTGACTTTTTGGTTCTTAATGCTAGTTGACTTTCACTAATTACATACTATTTGGAATTAGTGACTTTGACTAAGGAAATTGTTGTGAGCTTCTCTAGCCATTTCAACAATTAAGAAAAGTCTAGGTAATCTCAAGCTCCTTGGATTACTATAGCCAAATTAAGGATTTAAATCAAAGTATTGCACCATTGGATTCTAATGATATGTTCATCAAAAGTCAAAGTGAGGAAACTTTAAGTCAACCATCTTTCCCTCATTGATTTTACATCAAACTCTTATTTTTGTTGCATTTGTCTATTTAAATCATAGTTAATTCTAGTTTGTTTCGAGTATTTCAAAACACCAAAACCCCCCATTTTATTTTTATTGTCATTTTACAAGTATTTTTACAAAGAGATTTTTCATAGAGTTATAAATTGAACCAATCTCCGTGGATTCGATCCCTTTACCACTATACACTATTTTAGTGTGTAATATTTAGGGTTATTATTTGTGTTGGCCTCGACAACCACCAAATTTTTTGGCGCCGTTGCCGGGGATTGGTTTTGATTTAATCAGTTTGTTTCTCTATGCCTACATCTCATTGTGCAGGTACTCTAATTTAAAACCCCGAAATTAAAAAAAAGTATGATTTGGAAATGAACACTCCTTGCACTGAAGACCAACTTTCTGAGCTAGCTCAGTTAGTTATGATGATTGAAAGTGACCAAAGTGTGCAGTCCACACCTCTTTTTTGTGATTTTTGTGCCCAAAATGGACATCATTCCGACATGTGTCCATATTTACAAGGAGAATGGGAAGAAGTGCAAGATAAGGGAAGCTACTACCGGTCAAACCAATGGAGTTATGATAAGCCTCAACATGATCAATGGTGGGACAACAACCAAGTTTGGGAAAATAACCATTACCAAAACCCATACCAAACATGGGGAAATAACCAATACCAACCAACTCCACTGTTCCAAGAACCCTATCCTTACCCTCCTCAACAAACTGAAACACCAAGCATGTCCTTAGAGGACATTGTGAAAAGCATTGCCACTTCTACCCAAATTTTCCACGAAACAACTCAAGCTAGCCTCAAAAGCTTAGAGCAACAAATAACACAAATTGCTCAATCATTGAGTATAGTGGAAGCTCAACACAAATTACCATCTGAAGAGAGCCCATGTCATAACGCATGTTGCATTCCTTTGAAAGATGAGAAAACTTTTGATGGCTCAAGAGTGTTATATGAAGAAGAGGAAGAAGAAGTAGAAGTGGAAGAAGTTATCAAAAAGGAAGAAGAAATTGAGAATGTTGTCAATGAAACTATAAACGAAGTAATAAGGGTTAACGAAAGAGAGATTGAGCCACCCACTACCAATGAGAAACTAACTCTAGTGGTAGAACAACCACAAGATCCGGAAACGATAAATCTGTCGGACCCTTCAAAGGATACCTATCCCAAGAAAGAAGACGCCCAACCGGTCACCTACTCAAAAACCATGTCCAAGAGTTTAGAAAAGAAGGAAGAGTTGGTCACCTTAATGAACAAGTACAAGAAAGAATATGGTTGGATGATTGCTATTATCAAAGGTCTGAGTCCGATATGGTTCTCCCGTAAAAAGAAAGTCAAATACAAGAAAAGAGTCCCAATGGAGGTGTGGAAATTAAAAAATGTCGACACGGGGAAAATTTACAAGGTTAATGGACATCGATTGAAGCCATTCAATGAATTTTTTGATTCAAATGTCCAAGATGTTGTCCATTTGGACGCCCCAAAGTGTTAAAGTGAAGTTTGGAGGCGTCTCGCCAAAGACGTTAAAGAAGGGCACTCATAAGCCAAGGAGACAGTGGGAGGCAAATCGAACTTGAAGAGATTCAAGAGTCGATAGATGAAGGAACCTCTACTGCTGGCACTCAACCCGAGGAGGAAACTCCGGTTGAACCGATTGACGAGTCCTTACCTCTTAGACGTTCCGATAGGGTTAGAGTTCATCCCCAGTTTTATGGTTTTCATATTACTACCGAAGGGGACACGTATATTAGTGATGGTACACTAATAAATCTTGATGAACCTAATAGCTATAAGGAAGCCATGGCAGGCCCGGAGTCTGCAAAATGGAAAGAGGCAATGGATAGCGAGATCCAATCCATGTATGATAACCAAGTTTGGAATTTGGTTGACTATGTGCCCGGACGTAAGACCGTTGGGTGCAAATGGATCTTCAAGAAGAAGACCGAAGTGGATGGAAACGTACACACATATAAAGCGCGATTGGTTGCGAAGGGCTTTACTCAAACTCCCAGAGTTGACTATGATGAGACCTTCTCACCAGTTGTGAAGATTAAATCTATTAGAGTGATGCTAGCAATTGCCGCATTTCATGATTATGAGATTTGGCAAATGGATGTCAAGACCGTTTTCCTTAACGGAAAGTTGGCTGAGGATGTTTACATGGCTCAGCCAGAAGGGTTTGTGGATCCGAAGCATCCGAATAGAGTGTGTAAGCTTGAGAAGTCCATTTATGGACTTAAGCAAGCGTCTCGCAGATGGAATCTTTGCTTCGATGAGAAAGTCAAAGAGTTTGGATTTGTACGAAGCGAAGACGAATCTTGTGTATATGTCAAAGCCAGTGGGAGTATGGTAAGCTTCCTCGTTCTATATGTCGATGACATATTACTCATAGGAAACAACATCCCGACTCTGCAGGAGGTTAAGTCCTGGCTCGGGAAGTGCTTCGCTATGAAGGACCTCGGAGAGGCTTCTTACATTTTGGGAATAAGGATAGTAAGAGAAAGAAGTAAGAGATTAATTGGACTTAGTCAGAATACTTACTTAGAGAAGGTAATAAAACGTTTTAGTATGGAAAACTCGAAGAAGGGAGAATTACCGATACAAAGTAATGCCAAGTTGAGTAAGACTCAAAGTCCGAGCACCGAAGCTGAGATAGCAGAAATGAGCCGAGTACCATACGCTTCTGCAGTTGGCTCAATCATGTACGCTATGACTTGTACTCGCCCTGATGTAGCCTTCGCTTTGAGCATGGTTAGTAGATATCAAGGGAATCCTGGCAGAGCACATTGGATTTCGGTGAAGAACATCCTCAAGTACCTTCGGAGGACGAAGGAATGGTTCTTAGTCCTTGGAGGGAGTGATGACTTGAAGGTGCAAGGGTATAGTGACGCCAGTTTTCAGAATGACAGGGACAACTACCGTTCGTAGTCGGGCTAGGTATTTACCCTAAATGGAGGAGCAGTGACATGGAAGAGTTCCAAGCAGGAGACCGTAGCTGATTCAACGTGCGAATAAGAGTACATTGCAGCGAGCGAAGCGTCGAAGGAGGCAATATGGCTAAAGAACTTCATCGGTGATCGTGGAGTTGTACCTGCCATAAAGGAGCCCATGGAGATTTTCTGTGATAACGAAGGAGCGGTTGCCTTGACCAAGGAACCGAGGGATCATGGTAGATCAAGACATATCGACAGAAAATATCACTTCATCAGACATCGTGTAGAAGAAGGACAACTCGTAGTGAAGAGGATATCATCAGAAGATAACCCAGCAGATCCGCTTACGAAGGGACTGAGTAGGGTTAAGCACTTGCAGCATGCTAGGAGTATTGGACTGAAGGATGACATTAGCATAGATTAGATAGTATTAGAAACGTGTAATAGATAAATGTAATTAACATTTGATGATTAAATAAAGGAGTTTTATTTATGAGTAATGTTACTATCTTATGTTAATTGTTTAACTATTGTTTCTCTTTACATGTTTTGACTTCCAGAATAATTAAGTTTATTAGGAATAATTGAATTGTTCAAATCGTCCACAATCATTCATATGTTGGAAGTACATATGAATGAAGATTGTCATGAATTGGTGTGTAGAATGTCTAAATGGTGTAAGACATAGCAAAGGGTTGCTACAACGTTCATGAGTGCTTATGAACTAGTTTTGAGCATTGGAACAAACCCGCGCTTGCTGGAATCACCTTATGGAATATGATATAAAAGGGTGATCGCAAGACGATAATATCATATAGTCTTAAAACCTAGATATATGGTTTGTTATTTATTAATTGATTGTACATTGATAATGCGAAAACGCATCAGTAACTCGGTGTTATAAAACGTATTGTTGTGTATAGTTGGTTAATGAATAAGTAAATGCATATAAGTCGAAGTTTATCTGTAACTTTTATCTAAGAAGGTAAAAGCGATATCTCGGCCGCTCGATGATTTGATTTGACTTATGTGCCGGGCCCGGTCAGAACTGAATTGATGTGTTCGATTAAGTTCTATGTCAAATAAATCAGAGATCGAGAAACCTAAATGCTTGACTAACCATTCCATAGGATTGTCAGCATGATATCTAACAGAGGACTGTACGATCCCTTATCTAAAGGACAAGATTGATTAGATCAGAGTTTGACAGCGTCTTTGAGAGCTACGATTGCAAACCGAATTGTACATGTGGATATAGTTACTAGACTTATCCAAGTGGGAGACTGTTGGAATAGTGTCTAAGGCTGCAACTATATTAGGCAAGTATTTGACCCGGTTGTGCGTGGTCCTTTTGGGTTGCCTTCACCATAGCAACTTGATAGGATGATTTATTAAGAGAGAGTAAATATTATTAATATATTATGAGAATAATATAAAGAATAATATATTGTTAATTAATTAATATAAGTCATAGAATTAATTGGAATTAATTTGGTGACTTAAAGAGATTAATTAAATAAAGGGGTATAAACTGTCAATTGTTTGATAGTTAAGCTTTAGACTGTAAATCCTTATAGATATACAAGGGACGAATTCTAGAAGCTAAAGGATAGCTAAATTCGTCCAAGGCATATCTATGGAAAGGATTTGGATAGCCTTAAGAGAAGATTATCCAATTAGGGTTTAGGTTGTAACCCTTAAGGAGTCTACAAGTATAAATAGACCCCATAGCTAAGGGAAATCGGTACCTCTCCTAAAGCAAGAGAACCCTGGCTGATTTCCTCCCCTCTCCTCTCTCCTAAATCATCTTCCTTGCTATTGGTGTTTGTAAGCCATTATAGGAGTGACATTTGTGACTCTAGAAGCTCCAAGACCTCAAGATCAACAAGGAACTCAAAGGTATGATTCTAGATCTGTTTCAATGTTGTTATTCAACCTAATTAGCCATTAGAAGTCTTGGATTCAAAGCATGTTTAATTACAAAGCCTAGATCCAAGCATTAGGGTTTTGCATGCGCACATAGGAAAGTTCTTATGGCTAAAACCCATCATCTTCAACATCACTCTCACTGTCATCATTAATCCCTTTCTGCTTTGATTAAGAACCAGAACCCGAAGCTAAATTAATCTTCGGTTCTGTTGTGACTTTCGGTTGTTCATCTTCTGTCTTCACAATCGGTCTCGGTTTAACAAAATAACGAGCACTACTCTCTCCCTCTTGTTTTGGAGGTACAACCCCCTCCGAAACACATTTCATTTCACTTAAAATGGCAATAGCAGGAAGGAGTTTGGATTGAAGATGATTCCGAATAGTCAGAGTTAAGATCGGATCATGCGCTTCAAGCAAATGAGTCAGCAAATCTTTCACATCTCCTGCACAACTTTTATAAACAACCCTCTGAGTTTTCAACAAGGAAATTTCTTTCTCCGCCTAGGCCAGTTGCACTTTCTGAACATCAATTGTTGCTTGCTTTTTAGCCAAATCCTCCTTCAAGGCACTCTCTGTTGCAAGATTAGCAGTCAGAGCATCAAAACGAGAATCCACTGAGTTTAAGAAAGAAGTGGTTTCTGTTTTAAGCTCAGAGCGTACAGCCTCAAACTTAGTAGTTTCATCGTGAAGGGACTTAGAAAGGGAGTCCACAGAGGATTGATAGTGTGCTGCATGTGTGTCAGCATCAGACTTTAACGACTCAAGAAAAATCTGAGTTGTATGAACAATCTCAGAAACGTCTTTGGTGGCCTGCTTACAGGTGGAGGTAGATTCATTAACTGCCTTCGTAGAATTATCAATTGCCATAGTATATTGCTCAATGGTTGTCTCCAGAAATGCTTTAAGAACAACACCACCATAGGCTTTGTTGTCGGCAAGCAATCGATCCAACTTATCATGAATGCCCTGTATTTGTTGACTTGAGACAGGAGCATCAGTCTCATCATCGGTTTGAAGTTGGTAAGGACTGTAGTAAATCGAGTCAAATTCCTCATCGTCTCCCCTAAGAGTAGCACCAGAATCAGATGATGGGGTTGGTGAAGGTAGTTTGTTAACGATTTGAGTTTCAGTCACAGTAGTAGCCCCTGTATCATATACATTGACTTCCACAGTGGATTTGGGAATGGTAGTGGTTGTTGATTCGGTTATAATTGGAGAAGATAAGGGTATAGTAGAAATAGGAACTGAAGTAATTGGTGGTGGGGTTGTCAAAGTTGTTGCTTGAGTGGTAAGGGGTGTAGTAACAGTGGGAACAGAAAGTGGAACAGTCTGTTTCGGTGATGGGGTTGGAGTTGGAACTTTGTTGTGATTTGGAGATTCTGGTGGAGTAGGAGATCGTGGAGGAGTGGGCTCTTGGGGTGAGACATGACGAACCTCTTCTTCCTCACTTTGCTCATCTGCATTATCTGTTCTTGGAGGAGTGTTCCCTCTAGGTCTGCGAGCCATCTTCTTTATCTTCTTCGGTTTCGGTTGAGAAGTATCGCCTTCACCAGACTTGCGTTTAGAGGACTTGGACTTACGTTCCTCAGGATCCTCTTTCTTTGAAACCCTCTTTCCTCTGTTGGTAGGCTTTTCTAGTGCATCCAAAGCTGCTTGCTGCTCTAGAGACAGAACTCTCTGTCCGATAGGAGGAAGTTTCCTATAGTCAGCAAGGACATTGCTCTTTTTTGCAACACCATTATACATGGTTTCAGGAATCATTCCATAATGAGGAAACTTGAGCGGATCAGAAAGAATTATCTTCTTTGTATGGAATGTGGCAATAGAAGCAAGTAGAGCATCCTGCATGATCGGAATCTCTAAAGAATTAATAGCCTTCCTTGTAATCAGGGTCCAAAAACGCCCACACGAAACTTCAGAATGCCGTGTCGATGTATTGGGACTCTGCACCACCTGAGACCAGATTATAGAGCCATAATCAAGATTGATCCCGTTGTAAAGGCCGTAAAGAATGGCGAGAAAACCCTTGCTTGTAGTATCGGAACCACCACATCGTTCTGTTAAACCCTTAATCAGTAGAGTGACTAAGCCATTCCACTAAGAGGGTAAACAAGATTTCTTCACTTTGGTAATGGTTGTTAGCACATCGGTATACCCCATCTCGTACATCATTGAAAATAGCTGAGATGTGGTGATGAAGTCTAGCGAGATGACAGAAGGATCTACTGCAAGATTCAAAATCGATCAAAACTTCAACTTTGAAACGGAAGCCTTCTTGTCGTGGATGGTAAAATAGATACGATCTTTGTTTTTGTCATAAGTCATCGTGGAATAAACCTGTGATAACAGCGACATTGGGACTGCGTCAACCTGGGTTAGGGCTAAAACCAGGGGGGATATTTTAAACATTCCACAACCTGCAGCATATATGAGTCATATAAGAATGGATTAAGTTCAATGATCATATTTTGGTTAGGTTTAATGGTAAGCAAGGATGATGACGTCGTGTGTTCATGTACTGAAGAGGAAGTCGCCATTGATGACTAAAGAAGATGATGAACATTGTTTACTCGTCGTTTGAGAGACTTGAATGCTGGTAAGTTTGAGAGAATTGAATGCTGGTAAAAGACAAATAAGATGTTCAACCCTTTATATACCATTGCCTGGAGAGAGAAAACCGTGATGATATGATGAGATCACTAAACGTCGCCTGAAAAAACGCGATGTGACAGGGTGGTTACTCCCAGATATACGTCAGCATGCATGGCTTTAGAAACCATTCAAATTCACGTGCCTAAATCTTATCTTCAATCGGCGTTTAAAATTCCACAATAGCCCCTCGTTTGGTTGCAATTAATAACCCAAAACTTAAACCAAACAGTAACCAGAATGTTGGAAAATAAAATTTTTCGTGCATAAGTGTGACAAGGATAAAGAAATAAATCAAATGTGTATGGGATGTGAGTGATGTCTTATAATTAGACAGAAAGCAGAGGATTTCGGGCAAGAATCACTTCCTTCAAAGTCAAGAGAGACTTGAAGTGCTTGTGTGGTTTCCCGAAAAATACGATCAACTGTTTGTTAATAAACATTGAAAGGCTTCTTTTAATCATAGGCTTAGGGTAGCTTATCTTCATCCAAACTTCGAGTTTCAACATAAAATCGAACATTGGAAGAAGTACCTGTGACCGATGTGGTCTGTAGAACAGGTAGGTGGGTTTTATTATTTTAGTGACTATAGAGAAATCAAAAATCTCAAAAAAAAAATTAAACTGGATCTCTTTGGGAAGAAATGCCTTGGTAGTAGACAATTTCATAAAAGATCACACAAAAATAAAAAGAGAGATTTCTTTAGGTAACCAGTAAGTTCTTGAATGTATAATTCACCGTCAATTCATTTTTGGTGTTGGATATTGGGTTTCACTCAGCATGTGGTAAACGTATCTAAGATCACTAACACAGATGTTGTGTAACCATAAACCTCAGTGGTAAAGACCAAGAGTCTCAAGGGTTACATTGGTGAACCGAAAGTAGATGGAGAATATAAGGAGGTGGCTAAAGAACCGAATGTACCTTCTGCTAGATAATCATGACAAAGCAGAGAAACTCTTTACTCATATGAGAAGAGTAAGGTGGCTCTAGACCGAGTAATATAAATTAGCCTGATTTGGAAGAAACAATGGGTGTTAATCGAATCATTAAGGCCTGCTCAAGATCGTAGAGGCTTAAGACAACATGCAGCAACATGCTTCTAGGACACTTAACTAGTTCATTTTGAAATTGAATCTTACCTTCCTTAGATCCACAGTCGATTATATGGGTAGTCATATCACCTATGAAAAGTAAAGAAACACACCAAACAAGCCAAACAGACAAACATATGAGACAAATAAAAAAGAAAAATAAAACAGAAAGATAAAATATTTTTGGAATTTTTGAAATTTTCTGAAAAAGAATAAAAACAGAAAGATAAAAAATATTTTTTTTTGGAATTTTGAAATTTTCTGAAAAAGAATAAAAACAGAAAGATAAAATATTTTTGGAATTTTCTGAAAAGCAATAAAAACAGAAAGATAAAATAATTTTGGAATTTTTTGAAATTTTCTGAAAAACAATAAAAACAGAAAGATAAAATAATTTTGGAATTTTTGAAATTTTTTTTTTGAAAAAGAATAAAAACAGAAAGATAAAATAATTTTGGAATTTTTGAAATTTTCTGAAAAAGAATAAAAACAGAAAGATAAAATAATTAAGTTTAAATCAAAAGAGAGATATGCACAGAATATACAACCGAAACCTTACTTTAAATGAATGAAGCGAAATAGACCGAGCATTCGGTTCATTTCGGTTCCAGAAAATTACGGAGCCGAGATAGACCGAGCGGTCTGTCCATTTCGGTTCCCTAAAAGTCTAGAGCCGAAATAGACCGAGCATTCAGTTCATTTCGGTTCTAGAAAATTACGGAGCCGAGATAGACCGAGCGGTCTGTCCATTTCGGTTGTCTAATTTTAATGAGAGTTTTGAGGATTCAGTACCGACTCTCCTTCCATCATGCCCAAGCCTTGTAAGATTTTGTTAAAGGTTGCTTCTGGTAAGGCTTTAGTAAAGATGTCAGCCAGTTGATCAACAGATCGTACAAAGTGCACTTCCACGTTCCCATCTTCTACATGATCCTTGATGAAATGATAACGAAGTGCAATATGCTTGGTTTTTGAATGTTGCACTGGATTATGACAAATCCTAATTGCACTTTCAGAGTCACAATAGAGAGGAATCTTCTTCATACTTAGCCCATAATCTCTTAGTTGACTTTGAATCCAAACCACTTGGGACGTGAATGATGTTGCAGCAATATATTCAGCTTCGACTGTGGATAACGAAACACAGGTTTGTTTCTTGGACTGCCAACTAACAAGTTTCCCATCAAGAAATTGGCATCCACCTGTAGTACTCTTTCTGTCCAGTCCACATCCTCCTAGATCAGCATTAGAGAAGGCTTGGATGAAGAATCCAGATCTTGCAGGATACCAGAGACCGAGAGATGAACTTTTCTTCAGATATCGAAAAATGTTCTTCACAGCAAGCATGTGAGGTTGTCTTGGATTGGCTTGAAACCTGGCATAGTAACAAACAGAAAACATAATATCTGGCCTACTAGCTGTTAGATACATAAGGGACCCGATCATTTGACGACAAAGTGTTATACCCACAGCAGGTTTCTCCAAAGATGGGGTTAGCTTAGTACCAAATGCCATAAGTACCTTCACTTTTGAGTCATCCTTCATTCCAAATTTTGTCAGTATGTTCTTGGTGTATGCTTCCTGGTTTATAAAGATACCTTCTGGTCCCTGTCTAATATTCAAACCAAGGAAAAAGTTAATTGGACCCATTGTGCTCATTTCAAATTTAGTCTCCATCAACTTCCTGAATTCAGCTGTTAAGCTAGGATTCGTAGAGCCGAAGCTGATATCATCAACATAAATCTGAACAATCATTAAATGTTTGCCTTCCTTCTTACGAAAGAAGGTTGGGTCAACCGAAACTTGTTTAAATTTTGACATTTTCAAGAAGCGAGTTAGCGTTTCATACCAGGCTCTCGGTGCTTGTTTTAGCCCATAGATAGCTTTATCCAAGACATAGCAATGATCAAGGTATTTTTCATTCACAAAACCACGCGGTTGCTCAACATAAACGATTTCTTCTAATTCTCCATTTAAGAAAGCGCATTTGACATCCATTTGGAAAACTTCGAAGTTCTTGTGAGCAGCATATGCAAGAAAGATTCTGACAGGTTCTAACCTTGCTACTAGAGCAAAGGTTTCTTCATAATCTATCCCTTCTTCTTGACAATAACATTTTACAACCAACCAAGCTTTGTTACGAATGACATTCCCTTCTTTGTCTAGCTTATTTCTAAACACCCATTTCAGGCCGACAACAGAAGCATCTTTCGGTGTAGGAATCAACCTCCAAACTCTGTTGCGTTCGAACTCATGGAGATCATCCTGCATTGCTTGAACCCACTCTGAATGATCAAGTGCAACATTTATAGTTTTCGGCTCAATTTTGGAAATAAACGAATTGAACATACAAAATTCCACTTTAGAGAATAATGCAGTTTGTTTTGCCTTCAGTTGAGATCGAGTAAGAACACTTTCTGAGGTCTCACCAATAATTTGTTCTTTAGGATGGTCTTTTGTCCATTTTACTAATGGAGGATAGCTTGGATCATATTATGGATTCAATTCAGCTTCTACTTCTATGTCAACATCTGACAAATCACCCTCACCTTCGTCAGTAGAACTATCACTTTCTTTCTCCTTCTCCCCCTCGACTAGCGAGGTGAAATCTCCGTTAGCATCAGAGTCTGCATTTCTTGTGGAAGTTGGTTTCTCCCCCTCGATTTGACTATCACTTGTTTGTTTTGGATAGGTGTTTTCCCTATCATCCGAACCTTTAGATGTAGGAGATGAACTTGGATTCTCCCCCTCAACAGAAACTTCGGTTGTCTTGGAAGTGGTAGTGCTCTCCCCCTGGAACGTTGAATATTTGTTTGGAGAGCCTGTTGAGGACTTAGTACTTGGTGGTTCGTTTTCCATCTCTTTAGTAGCTTCGTCTATAACCTTCTTGAGATTATCGAGTTTGTTATCTGCTGTCGTTGCCTCTGAATGAATTGCCTTTTCTAGTTCATCGAATAGCCGAATGTATTCCTTAAACAGGTTGGATATTGGAACCAAGACCTGTCCAGATTCTGGGAATATGTCTCCTAAGGCACTTTCAGTCCTTTGAACCTTCTACATATAATTGTCATCAAAGGTGACATAATAGGTTTCTTCAATTGTTTTGGAACGCTTATTCAACACCCTGTATGCTTTTGATGACAGAGAGTAACCCAGAAATATGCCCTCATCGGCTTTAACATCAAACTTATTTCGGTTCTATGTGGAATTAAAAATGAAGCACCTTGAACCGAAGATACGGAAAAATTTAACATTCGGCTTCCTATGGTTTATGATCTCATAAGGAGTTATGTAGAATCTCTTGTTGAGCAAGGACCGATTCTGAGTATAGCATGCGGCGACAATTGCATCAGCCCAGAAGTATAAAGGTAGGGAAGCAAAACTTAATATGGTTCTGGCTGCTTCACATAACGAGCGGTTTCGTCTTTCAACAATCCCATTCTGCTGTGGTGTATAAGGGGCCGAAAAATTGTGAGTTATCCCCTTATCAGCCAGAAAGTCCTCAAAATCCTTGTTCTTGAATTCCAGACCATTGTCACTTCTGATGTTTCTGACCGATTTCTTTAGTTGTACTTCTATTTGCTTGATGAAAGCCTTCAACTTGGGAGTAGCATCTGATTTCTGCTTAAGAAAGAAAACCCAAGTGAAGCGTGAAAAATTATCTACAATAACAAGAATGTACTTACTTCTACCGATACGCTCTATAGCAGAAGGTCCACATAAATCAATGTGTAACAGTTCAAGTGCTTCCACTGTCTTAGTATTGATGCATGTAGGGTGGCTTCTTCTGCTCTGTTTACCCATCTCACATGCTGCACGTAAATGCTCCTTTTCGAACTTGAGAGAGGAAGGCCTCGAATGTAATCACCAATCACTAATTTGTTGATGTCTTTGAAATTCAGGTGTGATAGACGTTGATGCCATAACCAGCTTTCATCGGTGTTTGCCTTTGACAGCAGACAAACATCTGGTGTCCCTCGAATTGGGTTAAGATTCATAGGGTACATCTCTCCCTTTCGTGCAGATTTCAGCAGTACCTTCTTGGATTGTTTTTCCACTATCTCAGACCCCTCATCATCGAATGATACCTTCAAACCCGTGCCTACAACTAATTGTGACACGCTGATGAAATTGTGTTGCAATCCTTCTACATAAGCCACCTTTATGATCGAGAAGTCTCCATTAGTTATCACGCTGTATCCTTTGATTGTTCCATAGGAATTGTTTCCAAACTTCACAGACCCACCATCTTTCAGGGACCGAAACTCTCTTAGTTCCTCCTTCCTCCCTGTCATGTGACGTGAGCAGCCACTGTCTATATACCATTCGTCGTCAAACTGCTCATCACTGATTGCCTGCAAATTCAAGCAGATTTAGGAACCCAAAGTTTCTTGGGTCCTGGTGAGTTTTTCACAAAGAAAGGAATAACTGCAGAAACATCAACTAAAAAGGTTCGTTTAATGAGAGTGGTTTGATCTTTTCTTTTAATGGTATACACCTTATTTTTGTTTTATCTTCTTTAAATTTTAGTGTATCAGTTGGGGTTATTTTTGATGGTTTAGGATTTTTCGTTTGATTCCTAGGTTTAGTAGAGGATTTCTTATTTTCCTTCTCAAAGTCTGATTCCAGCTTTCCTTTTCCTTTGATGTCCTTTAAAGAATTTGTTTCAACTTGGGACTTGGAGGATCCATTACTAGGATTGGGACCGAATTTGGGTTGAGGACCGAATCTATGTCGAGGACCGAGTCTAGGTCGAGGACCAAAAGTGGGTTCAGGACAGAGACATGACTTTCGGTTCTGGGATTTGGAATAGTAGGAATTTGGACTGAAATTTTCCTTCAACTTTTCCTTTCCCTTGCCCATGGATCCTTTCCTGAGAGGCTCATAGTTGGGATTTTGAGAATTCCAATGCTTTTTCCTTTCATTCAGATTCGTGGCATATCTCTGATTTCTCAAGCGTTTCTGTTTAGCTAGCTCCTTCTGAGATTTGTAAATATTGAAGCTGGCCTTTGGTTTCTCCTTCTGAGTTGCAGTTGTCTTACGTTTCTTTTTAGATTATGTACTCTTCTTAGTTTGAGCTTTCGGTTCTTCCCTCTTGATTGGAACATCAGGTTCAATCACTGGTTCCTCAGGAACATCTTTGGTTCCATTTGAGCTTGGAATATCGAAACTGGAGGGTTTGTTGATGGGCTATGGTATGTATCTACCTTTGACTCTCCATGTGGTTTTCTCAGATAGTCCCACAGTCTCATCTGCGTTGTCAATAGGAGCAGACCAGAAATAGTCTTCGCATCCTTCAGCGTTATCTTCGTCAACTATGATTCTTAATTCTGCCGTTTGCCTTTGAGTGACCCCAGTCACAGCATAAACCTGATTTGGCACGGTCTGAACCTTTTGATAGACCAAGGCCTTTTCCTTGAGTTTTGGTTTCTATTCTTTTTACAGACGAGCAAACTCAAGGGAGTTTTCTGATACAAGAGGTTTTTCATTCTCGGTTTCATGGTTCATAAACTTCAAGCAATCAACTTCATCCTCTACTGAGATTTCACTCATCTCGCTTTCCGCATCAAATTCAGACGAATTATCTAAGTTTATTTTATTATCTTGAACAATTTTGGCATTTGACAGATCGAATGTTTGTATAGTTTCAGTTTTAATCTTTTGCCTATCATTTTCATCTAAGATATTTTTTAACATACTCTTATGTTCCTTAGAATCGATGAAGGTTTCTATCTTATCCAAATCTAGCCTATACGAACTTGATGTCTCTTCAGAGGACACCTCTGATTCACATTCTGCTATAACTTCATCTTCCTTAAATTCAAGAAAGGGCAAAATCATTTTATGAATTTTCTTGCCAATTTCACAGCTTAAATGTAATTGAGCAATATTAGTATAAAGACGTTTCACAATTAAACAGAAAACATTTCTTTGTTTTAACAACTTTAAATTGTCTCTTTGCAAATAAATACATTCATCCCTAGTTCTAACTAACTCCGCTTCCTTCAGCTCAATCCACATTCTCCTTTCCTCACTTTTTGAAGACACCCTGCCGAGTTGGTCAGTTAGGTTAGAATTTGCTAAGCGGGTTTGCATGAGGCTACTACTTAGGTTAGAAAATTTAAAGTTTAATTCATTTAATTCTTCTTGATAATCAGTTTTTGAGATTTTAAGAGACTCAAGAATAGAATGTACCTTTTTGATCAATCGATCGCAGTCGTTGATCTTCTCACTCACCGGCTTGGCCGCAAAGCACTTGTCTTCTGTCAGGTTTGGTTCCGTATCAGCACTTTTGGTTGATAGACCAGTAGTGACGATAAAGCACTTTCCACCCGAACCTTCATTCTTTGCCACATATGCCTTTCCATGAGTGGGTCTTCTAACCTCTTCGTCTTCAGGGTCGGTTGACAAGACTTCTACGCCACCGAACTCATATTCCCCATCATTCTCCTGTACAATTAAGGCATTCATCGAGCTGTTGGACGCCTTTTTCTTCTTTACCTCTTCTAATTTTTGCATATAATACGCCTCATCATCTTCACCCTCTCTTTTCTCAGCCATCTTTCTCAACATGCAATCTTTGGCAAAATGGTTCTTGTCGTGACAATAGTTGCAGTCGTATCCAGAGTCTCCCGCAAGCTTGCTCTCCTTTTTCTCTTCATCCTTTTGAGAGGAGACTTTCGGTTCATCCTTCATCTTTTCAGAACTATAACTTCCTTGCCAGTTTCGGTTCTTACTGATGGGAAATTTTCTCCTTGCAAATTTCTTTGGATTTGTGACAATCAAGGCATACTCCTCACTTGTAAGGTCGCATTCTGACATGTCTGACTCTTCTTCTTCTGCAGTACTTTTTCCTTTAGAAACAAGTGCCAACGATCCCACACCAGAGATCACTTTCGCTTCCTTGGTTACAACACTTTCATGAGACTTTAGTATACCTACTAGTTTCGCCAGCGAGTACGATTTGAACTGTTCATGCGCCTTCACAGTGGAAACCACAGCCATCCATTCTGGTCTCAGCCCGTTCATGAACGTTACTTTCTGCTCGATCAACTTTCTCTCTATCCCATGCTTGATCATCTTACTGAGGAGATGATTGAACCGATCAAAGGTCTGTACAAGCTTCTCGTCAGGTTTCTGTTCAAAAACTCCAAATTCTGACAGCAACAGAGTTTGAATGGAGTGTTCCAGGTCTTCATCAGTTGAGTAAAGTTTCTTCAACCTATCCCATATCTCTTTATCAGTTGTGCATGAACCTACTAGCCGAAAGGTGTCAGATTTCAGGGTGAATCTTATCATTCGCATGGCTTTAACGTTACACAAGAGCTTGTCCTTCTCATCCTGTGGCATCTTCTCAACATCCGTCACCAGCTTGTTGTAATCTGTTTGCGACTTAACACTCGTGTTTGTCCCCAAATGTATAAACGGTCCACGAGTGATAGCTTCCCAGATGAGATAGCTATTGTCTTTAGATCCAACCACGTAATCTTCAAAGTGATGAGCCCATACTTCATAGTCTTGAGTATAGAGTATGGGTACTCTGGTTGTTGATCCGATGCTGTTTGAGATGTTTATGGGGTTTGTATGCGAATCATCGTGAGACATGGTGAGCTGCTAGAATCAAACCTGTAAACTTGAGATTAGGGTTTTATCAAAAACAGAGTTGTCGTCGATATTAAGACGGCGGCTTCTATTTATATGATAAAAGCGGAAACCCTAAAGTATTATGAATACAGAAGTAATGTGTATTGATCACACAATCTCCTGCTCTGATACCAATTGTTAGAACAAAGTTCTTTTAGGATCGTATGATTCTAAGCAAGATATTAAATAAGAACGTAACAAAGAACACAAGTATGGCATTGAATATGTCTTATGATTAATGTGATAACACCTCAGAAGAGCTCGATAAAGAACTTCAATCTGTAGAGGTGTTTAGGGTTACAAGAATCTACGTAATTAACCACCGTTGTCAATATACGCATACATGCATGCATATATATACAATAACCCTAACAGCAAATCTAGATAACAACGAAACTAATCTAGATAGACACGGATGGACAGGCTCAATCCGGATACAAAATATATGGCCCAAGACGCAACACAAATAGACTTAACATCAGCATTTTTGCCTTTTTTTTCGGGGAGGTGTCTCCCCGTAGGGTAGTTTGTAGGCCTAGACTTCAGCCCTGAGCCGAGTGACCTACTACCTTCCTTTTGTGGTCTCTTAAGGTGAGCCGAGGTCGTCACCTTGAGGCTCCCTGGACTCATGTCTATTAATTTTTTTATTTTTAGGGGAAGGTTATGATCCTTCGTACCCTTTGTATACATATGGTTCGAGAGCTTAGAGGCCATGTTGTTTGGCTAAACCGACGTGTTCTCTGAGGAAACATTTCTTTTCGAGATTTGTGATTGCATGTTGGTGATCTGGTCCACCTAAATGGTGTGGGTGATCATCCCGTGGCCCCGTTTAGTGAATTCGCGCAACCTTTTTTTGTTTTTGGTTTTTATATTTGCATCTGTATGTGTATATGTTAATGAGTAAAATCGGTTCTATTTTCTTGAAATAATTTACCATTTTGGAAAGTGATTTAGGAAAATCTCGAAGGTTTACGTGTTGTCGATTTAACTTGGGTGCAGCCCTGAAGCTAAAAGTCTGGGCGACACTATCCCCCCTTTTTGTTCTTGCGATGCAATTGGCCAGTTGTTTTAAAAGTAAATGTAACGCCCATAAAATTCATGCCAAATTTGAACCTTTAAAAACATTTCAAAACCATTAAATCATTACAAACTTGTTTTCAAAATGTATCATATCAGACTTTTCCGGAACCATAAACAAAACATGAGGAGCTGTACGATTATGCATTCGCCTTGCCACGATCCCCTAACGTACCTAAAACAATAAACTAATATTGTAAGCCCGATAGCTTAGTGAGTTCCCCCAAAATACCAACTCATATAACCATAATCATATCATATCAACAAATACAATACAACATGCATAATAAGCCTTCAGCCTGACTGGACCTCCTCACAGGGCCTTCGACCTATCTGGACCGCTCCCGAACCTTCGGCATGATTGGACCGCCTCGCAGGGCCTTCAGTCTATCCGGACCGCTCATCGGGTATGTTGGCCTTCAGCACAAAGCAGGACCGCCTCAACCCAACCCCCAATCAAACAAACATGTGCACATATATATCATATGCTAGCTCATATCATATAACAGTCAAACCGATATATCAGATCAGTAATCATAGCAACATCCCACTAACCAGGATACAGACCTAACCGGTCACTAACATAGCATCATCCAATGACCAGGACACTGACCTAACCACGCCACTAAGCATAAGCGTATCACCCTCCTAACTACCATGATGTAATCAATAAACATATCATGCCATAAATGGATACAATCCATAAAGGGTCGACCTTGGTGTCTTAGACCCATTGATATAGTAAGGATAACTCACCTCACACTGTCGACTCGAAGATAAACTCCAATTCTCAGATCGCCGATACAAACTCGACCACCTATATCCACCATAGAACCATGCTTGTTTTACCCAAAATTGATCCATCCTGAATAAGCGATTCTCAATCACTCCTTATGAAATCATAAATAATCGCACACCTAACGATAATTTTTTTCCATGTTTTTGGTTCCAGATGTTTCATCTTCAACTCCAAAGAACAACGGAAGAAATTCGATGTGAAAGCTGATGAAGGAATATTTTTGGGATATTCACTAACATCAAAGGCATACAGGGTTCTCAACAAACGCTCAAAGAAAATGGAAGAAACCTATTATGTTACGTTTGACGACAGGTACTTAAAGCAATTTCAGTCAACAAAAAGTCAAAACCAAGAAATCTTTCCTAAACCAAGTCCAACCATTATTCTTGTGTCCAACCTCTATGAGGAATTCATGTTACTCTTCGATGAACCTGCGAAAGCTATCTCATCGGAAGCGAAAGCATTGGATAATAAAGTCGACGAACTTAAGAAGATTATCGATGATGCTATGAAAGACTTGCCTCAAAAGCCTTCTACTATGTATGACCCTCAAGACACGAGCACACATTTCCATGGGGAGAATTCTGGGTCAAACACTCAATACAAGTGGGAGGGTGCTACACCTCTAACAACAAATGCATCTTTGTAGGGGGAGGGTTTCATATCATCAATTTCTATTGAGTCTCCTTCTGTTGGAGATACATCCCCACACACCTTGACCCATGAGCCTCCATTCGCAGGTGATGATACAATTCCTGAAGTCAACGAGTTTGCCTCATTCGAGGGGGAGAATAATGAAGCGAATGAAGTGAATGACGACTCAGACGCTAAATCTGTTCAATCTGAATTTGAGGAAGTCAATGCTGAGCTAAATCCATCCTTAGATCCAAATTACCCTCCCATGACCAAATGGACAAAAGATCACCCAAAAGCTCAAGTTCTTGGTGAATCTTGTGCAGGTGTCCTTACCCGTTCTCAACAGAAAGCGAAACAAACTGCATTATTACCCAAAGTAGAATTTTGTATGTTTTATTTGTTCGTATCCAAGATTGAACCCAAAACCTACAACACTGCTCTTGATCACTCCGATTGGGTGCAAGCAATGCAGGATGAACTTAATGATTTTGAGCGAAACAAAGTTTGGAGACTTATTCCAACTCCTCCAGAAGCATCGGTTGTTGGTTTAAATGGGTGTTTAGGAATAAAATGGATAAAGAAGGAAACATGATACGAAACAAAGCTAGACTGGTGGTCAAAGGTTATTTCCAGGAATAAGGGATTAACTATGAAGAGGCTTTCGCACCCGGTGCAAGATTGGAATATGTTCGCATCTTCTTGGCATATGCAGCACACAAAAACTTTGAAGTTTTCCAAATGGATGTGAAAGTAGTTGATCTCTTCATATTTGTGTTTGTTCTTATTTTCCGCATCTTGTTCATCAAATCACAATTAGGGTTTTATTCCCAACAAGTGGTATCAAAGCGGGTTCTTGTAGATCTCAGCGATTTTTGCAAGAATCAATCTTGTTTATGGCGAAATTTTATCTTGAATCTCACCTTGTTCTTCAAGTTTTGTAAGTTTTCTAAAAAGAAAAAGTCTACTACTTTGTTTTATTGCCAAATCTTGTTCAGTTATGTTATCTTCTATCCATTCTATCATATGATTTGTTCTTAATTCGTATTTTTGGAAGAAAAAGGAGAAAATTTTCGTGATTTGTCGAAGAATTTGTTTTCAGATCTACTTTATCACTCTAGAAACCATCTCATATCCATTTTCTCTCTCTAGAATTCTTATCAGATCTACTTTCTCTCTCTTCAAGTTCTGTCACTTGTTGGAAATCTAATGGTTTCACCAAACTAATTGTTTTTATCTTCTGTTTTCGATCTTGGATTAAAGATCACTGATCCAAATTTTCGTCTGGGATTAGAGAAATATTGGCGTTTGTACAATCAATATGTGGATCGAGATGCTATAGAGATGTATAATCTCTTTGTTGATGGGGAGATAGATAAGTTCATAAGTTGTAATCAATATGGAAGTTGTCTCTTAGTAACTGATGAAGTTTTGATAGATCAATTTCGTATTATTAAAGCACATTTGGATCTGAAAAATGAACACCAATAGGAGTTAGATAGAAAAAGAAAAGAATATGGTATGACAGAAAGAAAAAGAAAAGAATATTCTATGAGAAAAGAAGAAGATGTTCTTGGTGTTCTTGATGAAGTTCATAATGTTTCTCATGTTTCTGAAGAAAAGATGACTCCAGATGTTCTTGTTGAGGGGGAGTCAAGTGGATCATGTTTTTCAGAAGAGTTACATTCCGAATCTGGTACTTCAGAAGATGAATCTCAAAGAAATTCATCTGAAATCGTGAAAGTGAAGACATTTTGTTCTATTGGAACTCAAACTGATGATTCTTTATGTTCTGAAGATGTTTTCGAAGGAATGATTCCTTACAGAAAGCTAATGCTTCAAAAAATTTAGATTTATCATACTCCAAAAGTTTGTGTGTCAAAGTCTTCAAATGTTCATATTCAGAAAGATGAAAAGGTTGTTCAGATCCACAATTTGTTTCTGAATCCTAGAAATAAGAAAAGGAATAAGAGAAAGAACAAGAGTAAAATAAAGAAGGTTTGGATGCCCAAGGTACAAGTACCCAATAATTGTGAAAAAGTTGAGAAAGTTGAAGTCAAGCATGTTCAAAGAAATCTTGATTCTCATTTTTCTTCAGATAAAAATGTTAGAAGTTGGAAGGAAAAGAAAAGAGAATTTCGTTGGTTCAATGAAATTTATGGAAATTTTTATTTTCCAACTAAAAGGCGGGTATTATTTTCAGAAGATGATAGATTCTCTTCAAATAAGTGGGTGTGCAAATATGGAATTTGGTTGAAGAAATCAATTTTCTTGACTTTTAATTGTTGGAAATGACAAAAGGTGAAAAAGTTGAAAAGATGGGTGAAAAAGGACATTTTCTGCAAAAAGAAGGCTGTCATCTGACACATTTCAGCAAAAAGGGTGCAAGCCGTCAGTTCACTGAAATCAGGAGGGTCAGATTCGCATTTATGGAAATATTGGGGTTAGTTTCGCTGTTATGCTCGTTCCTTTGATAGCGGAGATGACAAACAACATGCGAAAGTCACAAGAACACAGATGCGAGAGTCCAAAATGCGAATCACTGCGAACGTTCGCAGGCATTCGCACTACATCATTTTCGCATTTACAGTCCTCCATCCGCAGGCATAGGTTCGCATTTAAGGACTCGTAATCGGGTCAACGGAGGTTCGCATTCAGAAACCAAAATCAGATTCGCATGTATATCACCAATTGGAATTTGACGATCGTCTACGAATCGCTGCGAAAGTTCGCAGGCATTCGTAGTCCTTGAAATCTATCGACGATTCGTGGTCATAGCTCGATGGTTCGCAGTCCTTTACAGGTTCGTTGTTCTTGGCTCGTGAGAATCAGATTCGCACTCAAAACTTTCGTTCGGAGTTTCTTCCCTATATCCATTGTGTTCAAACTCCGATTCCTTGGAAATCAAAATCGTCGCTATCAGAAACGACAATCGGGAGTTCATCTGTAAACGAATGTTCATATAATTTGGATCCAAAATCGTATCATGAAGCTTCATTCAGAAATCGAATCTTATCTATTGGCGCTTGGTGTTCATGGATCAGATTTTGCCATCGTCACGTCATTAAAGTTTGAGTCTCAAAAGCTGCAATCGCATTCAGCAGTCAAAACCGATGGAATTGAAATTATCAAAACCGTTGGACTCAAATCTTTTGGAACCAGTAATTAGTAGTCCAATTGAAATCGGAATGATGCTATCCTCGCGATCGGAACTTAATTTCATTTGGACTGAATAAGATCGTTCATCGATTTTGACTTTTAACAGTCAACAAAGCGTGTTCATATTGAATGAAGAAGATGACTAACACTTTCAATTCCGGTCCCCACAGTTTGCATAGATCGACAGTTTCTACCCCCTTTGACAGTCTTAGCGTTAAATTGAAGATAAGGGGATTTATTTTCATCCTTAGCCCCCGGACTTTCAGATCTTCACATATTTTACCCAATTTCCAAAATTCTTTCCACAACTTTTGGTTTTTTATCATTTTTACCCCTTCTTACCAAAATACTTTCATTTCTAATTCTTTTCTTTGGTCTTATTCTTTTTAATCTCTTCTAAACAAATTGCTTCTTTTCTATTCTTTTGTCTAAATTTAAATATCGGAAAAATACAAAATTATTTTTTTGTTATTTTTTCGGTTTTAAATTTTTTTGTGAATTTGGGATATTCTAAAGAGATTTATTTCATCAAATCTGACGGGTTTTCAAGATTCTTGGTGATTCTTCTTAACTTTTCGGATTCTCTCCATGGCATTTGTTGAAGATTTAAGGGGGAGTGATGATTATTCAAGGGGGAGTTTGTATTTGGAAGATTATTTCTTATTTCTCTTGCTTTGAAGACCCCATGTACTGATGAGTCACAATTTAGGGGGAGAAATGCCAATAAGATCGGAAATCGTGATCTTCATCAGTTTCAACATCTAGGGGGAGATTGTTGAGTATTTGAGATATTGAAACTGATATGGCATGTCTGGTTATTTAGGGAAGCCTTTTAGGGTTAATCATTTTATGATTCCCTACAGTGCCTTTACATTAGAAGTTCTTAATCGAACTCTTCTAAGGCATTGATTTTATATTATGGCATAGATTTTATATTTATGGCATATATTTATTGTTCACTATAAATAATCATTAGGTTAGATTTTGAGGTAAGCTTTTTACCATATTAGGGTTTTCTCTGTACGTTCATCTCATAATCAATATACAAGAAAAACCTTTATCAGATTACAGCATATAATGGTGATTGATTCTTGTTTGTTCTTGATATTCCGCATCCGTCATATCGAATTTATTCCCAACAGAGCTATGATCGACTGTGAGCGTCAGATGGTGACTATACGAGACCCTAGTGGGGGAGTGCTTACGGTGTATGGCGAGGGTACTAGATCTGGATCAGCTTTCTGCTCTGCTGCCAGAGCGAGATACAGTCTACAACATGGTTGTATGGGCTTTTTGGCGTATGTGATGGATACGCGGGTTACTACAGGGGGGTCGAGTTCTATCTCCGAGGTTCCGATAGTGTGCGAGTTTCTGGATGTTTTTTCTGAAGAGTTGCCGGGAGTGCCTCCCGAGAGGCAGGTGGAGTTTCGGATTGATTTGGTTTCGAGTGCGACGCCTATTGGCAAGGCACTTTATCGCCTTGCGCCGCCAGAGATGCAGGAGTTATCCTCACAACTCCAGGAGCTACTGGGGAAGGGGTTCATCAGACCGAGTAGCTCACCGTGGGGAGCTCCGATCCTTTTTGTCAAGAAAAAGGATGGTTCACACTGGATGTGTATTGATTACCGAGAGTTGAACAAACTGATGGTCAAGCACTGTTATCCACTTCCGAGGATCGACGATTTGTTCGATCAATTACAGGGGGCGTCTTGGTTCTCCAAGATTGATTTGACATCTGGATATCATCAGATGAGAGTTTTTGACGAGGATATCCATAAGAAGGCTTTTAGGACTCGTTATGGGCACTACGAGTTTGTGGTGATGCCTTTCGGGCTCACCAATGCAACGACAACATTCATGGACCTCATGAACCGGGTGCGTAGGCCTATGTTGGATCGATAAGTGATCGTGTTCATCGACGATATTTTGGTGTATTCAAGAACCAGAGAGCACCACGAAGATCATCTTAGAGAGATTCTTGTAGTATTGAGGTCGGAGAGGCTTTATGCCAAATTCTCCAAGTGTGATTTCTGGTTACGAGAGGTCCAGTTCCTGGGACATCTCGTTAATCAGAATGGGATATTGGTCGACCCGGCCAAGATTGACGCAGTTATGAGATGGGAGGTGCTGAGATCCCCGTACGAGATCAGGAGTTTTCTGGGTTTAGCCGGCTACTATCGGAGATTTATCAGAGATTTCTCCAAGATTGTTGTTCCTCTTACCAGATTGACCCAGAAGGGTGTTACTTTTGCCTGGGGGCCCGAGCAGTAGGCGTCATTTGAGACTCTTCACCAGAGATTGTGCAAACCCCAATGTTAGCTCTCCCACGAGGGAGTGGAGGACTTTGTAGTCTATTGTGATGCATCCATATCAAGATTGGGTGCGGTATTGATGCAGAGGGGGTATGTGATAGCATATGCATCGAGGTAGTTGAAGCCTCATGAGACGAGGTATCCCACCCACGATTTGGAGTTGGGGGCGGTGGTGTTCGCCCTCAAGATTTGGCTCCACTATCTGTATGGAGTCCGGTGCACCATATGTACGGACCATAAGAGTCTGAAGTACCTCATGGATCAGCCCATCCTGAATGTGAGACAAAGGAGATAGTTGGATGTAGTGAAGGACTACGACTGCGAGATCTTATATCACCGAGGCAAGGCTAATGTGGTAGCCGATGCCTTAAGCCGTAGAGCGGAGAGTGCCTCGATCCGAGACGTGTGTATGAGGATGACGGTGATCACTCCAGCCCTAGATACCATCCGAGAGGCTCAGGTGGAGGCTGTGAGACCAGAGAACCTTAGGAGGGAGCGGGTGATCGGACAGGTTTCCAAGTTTGAGATGGATAGTTGGGGGCTTATGACTTTCTGTGGGCGGATTTGGGTGCCCTATACCAATGGATCTCGGCGTATACTAATGGAGGAGGCACATAGATCGAGATTCTCGATCCATCCAAGAGCTACTAAGATGTATATGGACCTGAAGAGAGACTAATGGTGGCCCTGTATGAAGAGAGATGTGGCATGGGTAGTTGAGAGGTGCTTGACCCGTCGTCAGGTTAAGGCGGAGCACCAGCATCCACATGGCCCATTACAGCCTCTAGAGGTTCCCCAGTGGAAGTGGGAATAGATTTCCATGGATTTTATCACCAAATTACCGAGAACCGCGCGAGGTGTTGATGCGATATGGGTGATTGGGGATCGGTTAATGAAGAGTGTTCATTTCCTTACTATCAGTGAAAGCTCTTCCGTAGAGAAGTTGACTGATATTTATGTGAGATAGGTGGTGGCTCGGCATGGAATACCGACATCAATAGTGTCAGATCGGGATGTGCATTTTACTTCCAGGTTCTGGAAGAAGTTTCATGAGGATTTGGGTACCCGATTGCACTTTAGCACCGCATACCACCCACAGACAGACAGGCATAGTGAGCGGACAATTCAGACATTGAAGGACATGCTGCGTGCATGTGTTATGGACTTCGGAGGAAGTTAGGATACTTATTTTCCCTTGGCTGAGTTTTCTTATAACAACAACCATCATTCCAGTATTGGCATGCCTCCCTTTGAGCTCTTATATAGAAGGAGGTTTCAGACTCCTATCTACTGGGGAAAGGTAGGGCAGAGGGTGATGGGTTGCACTGAGATAGTGCTCAAGATGACTGAACAGATTCAGCAGGTCAGACAGAGGTTACTGACAGCCCAGAGTCGCCAAAAGATTTACGCACACCGATGATGATCCGAGTTGGAGTTCAAGGTTGGAGATTTTGTCCTCCTAAAGGTATCTCCGTGGAAAGGGGTGATCCGATTCAGGAAGCGGGGAAAGTTGGGCCCCAGATATATTGGTGCTTTTAGAGTGACTGCCATAGTGGGGAAGTTAGCTTATCGGTTGGAGCTACTTGCAGAGTTGAGTGAGATTCATACACACCTTCCACGTGTCCCAGTTGAGGAAGTTAGTAGCCGATAAGACGGCAGTGGTACCCTTAGAGGACATTCAGGTGGATGCTAGCCAGAGTTACATTGAAAGGCCGATCGCAATTTCGGATTGAAAAGTTAAGATCCTAAGGAACAAGGAGGTGCGGCTAGTTAAGGTGCAGTGGGAGCACCGCAGGGGATCCGAGTGGACTTATGAGCCGGAGTTCGAGATGCACGAGCACTACCCTGATTTGTTTCCGGAGCATGACTTCGAGGGCGAAGTCTGATTCTATTGGGGGAGAATTGTAACGTCACGACTCTCAAGTATAATATTTATGTATTTATTTTTGGGATTGAATGAGTGACTCGACGAGTTGTATGCCAAACTCGTCAAGTACAGTCAGATTGGTCACATGGGTTTAATAACCAAATCAACGAGTCAGAGAGCCGACTCGCTGAGTTGGCGCCGAGTGAGCAAACCCTAAATCTTCGGGTTTGTGTCCTATTTAAAGGGCCTCAAGCCCTTATTTCCGCCTCACTAACCACCCAACCCCCTTGTATGAAACCCTAATCATCTAGAGTGAGCTAAGTGAGAAAAGTGATTTAATCTTGGGTATTTTTGTGATCTTTTGGAGGAGAAATGGAGAGCATCAAAGCTTGGATCAAGAGGACGCTTTTGGATCCAAAGATTCCTTATAGATTTGCTTCAGTTGGAGGTAAAAAGATGCTAACTTGATCAGTTCCTTATGAGATCTTGGTTTAGGGAGTTTTTAGGGTTTTCTCCCATCCATATTGTGTCATTAAGTCATTTGAGCATGGATTGAGGTTGAAACCTCAGATCTGGACTGTAGGGAGCCTTGTAAGTCCAAAGACTCGAGCTCTATTGAGCTGGAGGCAAGCTCTTGTACATCTAACCCTTGTTGGAGCTTGTATTGGCATTATGAGACTAATATGCCATGCATGCACATAAAGCTTGCAACTTTACGTGATATTGGAGCCTTAGGATGATAGATCTGGAGTATGGGGTATCAGTTATGCCTTAAAATGTCTGAATGAGAATTATACTTAAGGGACTCGACGAGTCAATGAGCTGAATCGACGAGTCAGTTGGAGTTTGTCCCGATGAGTCTGGACACGCTGTAACTCAGCGGGTTGAGTTGGGCTTTCGTGAGGGTTTTAAGGAACTGAAGGGACTTGACGAGTCTCATAAATGCACTCGACGAGTTGGATCAACATGGACTGTTAACTCAGGTTTTGACTTCTATTGACTTTAGGATTTGGTGAAACTTGAGGGATGGAGGTCATGGAGGGGTAAAATGGTCTTTTACCCATCCCAAGAGTTAAAGAGGGACTAACATGAGTTTATTTAGAGTTGTGATCTTTAAGTGTTAATTAGAGATGCTTATTACATGTAGGCGGGGACTAGAATATTCGAGGGGTATTTAGTTTCCTTTATTGCTTACGATGTGAGTCTTCTTACTATACTTACCTAGTGTGGTAATATTCGTGTGACCGGAGGTGTAACACCCGATTCAGGTATTGGCTGGAAAGTTGACAATTTGGATAGGTTCATGCATGGACTCGGCGAGTTGGAGGACCAACTCATCGAGTAGAGTCAGGTATCTGGAACGCGGGACAGAGGTGACTCGACGAGTCAGAAGGGTCGACTCGGCTAGTCCAAGTTGTTTAAATAAAACCCTAATTTAGGGTTTGCCCCTATATAAACATCATTATCCACCCCAGTAGCCTCCCTTAGCACCTTAGAAGAGCATTTACGGCCGCACACCCTCTTGTCAGTGAAGTAAGATCAATTGGGAACTTAACCTTGAGATTTTTGGGAGGATTCCAAGCATGAAGAAGAAGTATCAAGGGAAAAAACTAGATCTAGCATCTAGTTTGTCTTGGGCATTGATTTAAGGTATGAATTTGTTACCTTAAGCATAAATTATATTTGAGAGTTGTGACCAACTTTGAGGAAATGGAAGCAAGCCTAGATCTGGACCTATCACAAGGGTACGGTTCCAGATCCGGACCTTCATAGGTCCCAATTATCATAAATTTACACCTTTTAGTAAGCTCATTCCCTCCCCATGCATGGAAACCTTGTTGAAGGCTAGTTTTTGTGATTATGGCCATGAGAGGCCTTGCATGCACGTAAAGTTTTCAACTTTACGTGTATTCCACACTAGTAGAGTATATATCTGAAGTTTGGGACCTTGAGTCCCACTGGAAGAGACCGTAAACACAATGGACTAATAGAGACTTGACGAGTCGTGCAAAAGACTCGGCGAGTCAAAAGGGGTGTATGGCCAAGGGTGTACACTCAGGGGTGTACGGCCAGGGGTGTACGCTTAGGGGTGTACGGTCAGGGGTGTACGGCCAGGGTGTACGGTTGGTGGTTTACAGTTGTAAAAGCCAAGGAACTCGACGAGTCCCCCAGGTGACTCGGCGAGTCGATGAGTTAAGCAGGGAACCCGAGGAGAGAACGAGTGTACTCGACGAGTCAAGGTCAATATGGACTGTTGACCCTGACTATAGACTTTGACTTTGACCAGGGTTGACCCTGGGGGTATTTATTGGATTATGTTGAGTTAATTACTCATTGATTATATGCAGTTGGGAAGAGTAGCATAGGACACACCTGAATTTAGTTGCCAATTCAGCCTTGTGAGGTAAGTTTTCTCACCATACTAATGTGTCTAAGGCACTAAAGTCGGCCCATCTTGTGATAGTTGGTTACTTGTTATGTAGAGGTGGGATATGTATGTGTGCATGATATGTGGTAGAGATAGCCTTTGTGGATAACGGTAGAGATAGCCTTATGGCTAATTGTAGAGATAGCCTTAGGGCTAATGGTAGAGACAATCTTTATGGATGATGGTAGAGATAGGCTTTGTGGCTAACGGTAGAGATAGCTTCATGGCTAATTGACATGTGATATGTGGTAGAGGTAGCTTTATAGCTAATGTGATATGTGGTATGTGTGGGGTATGCTTTGGGGGACTCACTAAGCTTTTATCTTACCGTTTGTGGATTTGTTTCAGATACCTCGGAGTCCAAGGGCAAAGGCATGGTGTGATGATGCGGCGTGCACTCTATCTCTCTTTTCCGATAAAGTTTGGGGGACACTCTGATGTTTTGAAAATAATAATGATGTAATGTTGATCATATTGAAAACAATTATTGGGATCTTCATGTTTTATGAAATATGGTCGATTAATTAAAAATGAAAATTTCTTTGTAAAAATTTGGGTCATTACAGGAGGGTCTTATGTGCTTATATTGAGTATTGTGATACCCTGCATTATGTCTTTGTGATTTATGTTGTGTATCATTCTGAGCTTACTGAGTTAGGACCGGAGGGTCCACCCGAGTTGTGGGACCGGAGGGTTCCACCGAGACACATTGATCGAAGGGTCTTATTTTAGTATAGCCATAAGAGGCTAATGAGTTATGTATGGTATTTTGGGGAACTCACTAAGCTTCGTGCTTACAGTGTTATGTGTTATGTGTTTCAGGTACTTCTGAGGAACACGGGAAGGCGCCGGCTTTATTGTACACACGTGGCAGAGTTACATTTTAAGGATCCTCGATTGTGTTTAAAAGATTTTCTGAATATGTGTTCTTGAAAACATTGTCATTTGGGGTTTTGTGAACTATGTTATGAGAATTACATGATTTTTAAAATGAAAATTTTGTTTGAAAATTTGCGGTGTTACAGAATCACAAGATTATGTATGGCTACAAGAGGAAACAATAATCTAATAGTGGAAATTCTAGCAACAGAGGAATAAGTATCAAAAAAGTCAAATCCTTCCTTTTGCCTAAAGCCTTGGATTACCAAAATGGCTTTATAGTTATTAATTATGCCATTAACCTTCATTTTCCTTTTGAGGATCCATTTACTTCCTAATGCCTTGCAACCAGGAGGTAAATTAGACAATACCCAAGTATTGTTATGCATGATAAAATTAATCTCATCCTAAATTGCTTCTTTCCAGAAATGAACATCCCTGGAAGCCACAGCTTCACTAAAAGTCTTTAGATCATCCTCAATATTAAAACAATATTGATGTTGACATTGTTGGAATAGTGTCTAAGGCTGTAACTATATCCGGTTGTGCATGGTCCTTTTGGGTTGCCTTCACCATAGCAACTTGATAGGATGATTTAATAAGAGAGAGTAAATATTATTAATATATATTATGGGAATAATATAATGAATAATATATTTGTTATTTGATTAATATAAGTCATAGAATTAATTAGAATTAATTTGGTGACTTAAAGAGATTAATTAAATAAAGGGGTATAAACTGTCAATTGTTTGATAGTTAAGCTTTAGACTGTAAATCCATTAGGATATGGTTTGGACGGATTCTAAGAGCTTTAGGAAAGCTAAAATCGTCCATATGCTTATCTAGGAATGGATTTGGATAGCCTTAAGAGAAGATTATCCAATTAGGGTTTAGGTTGTAACCCTTAAGGAGTCTACAAGTATAAATAGACCCCATGGCATAGGGAATTCGACACCTCTGATTAAGTAAGAGAACTCTGGTCGAAATTCCTCCCCTCTCCTCTCTCCCAAATCATCCTCCTTGCTTTGGTGTTTGTAAGCCATTAGAGGAGTGACATTTGTGACTCTAGAAGCTCCAAGACCTCAAGATCAACAAGGAACTTAAAGGTATGATTCTAGATCTGTTTCAATGTTCTTGTTTAACCTAATTAGTAATTAGAAGTCTTGGATTCAAAGCATGTTTATTAGAAAGCCTAGATCCGAGCATTAGGGTTTTGCATGCGCACATAGGAAAGTTCTTATGGCTAAAACCCATCAGTGGTATCAGAGCCTAGCTTGGTTTTCTGTAAATTGTTGCTTGATTAACTGAAACAAACCTGCAAAATTCGATTTTTGGTTTCTGAGTCATGGACTCGGCGAGTCTCAAAGTGGACTCGGCGAGTAGGCCTGACTCGGCGAGTCCCTTTGTGCACTCGGCGAGTCCAGGCGTCAGGAATGGCCAGATTCGAGATTTCTTTGTGTTTATCTTATCTTAACTTACCATAAACTAATTAGATCAATATTAATTCGTTTTTCTGATAAATATAACTATTATCTTGATCTAGTTAAAGGTAATTATCAACTAATTAAATATTTAATTTCCTTATATGATAATTAATTGATTATTTTGATTAATTTGGTAATTATCTTAAAAAGAAATCTTGAATAAATCAAATATAGATAATTAGGATATTAATTGTTAATTGGAATTATTTGTTATTTGATCCTCCATGTTTTAAATGTTTAAAACCTACCCTCATGTTTTGAAATTTACTTTTGTGATTAAAAGCTTTAATTTAGACAACTTAAATTTCAAGCCCTAGATTTTAAAAGTTTTAAAATACAACCCTATACTAATATGATATTACTAGAATAATATATATATATATATGTATAACTAAATGCTAGTCTTACCGTTAGTAGGCCTCATTCACGAAGCCGATCTATAAGGTGGGTATAAGGTTGCGGCCTATAAAATGGCGCTTAATGGGTGTACACTCACACCTACCGCTTGCTTGATTGGTGGAGGGTCGTTAGCCGAACGGGTAGGATAGGGCAACCTCATCCTCTCATTAAAAGTATAATAAGAAATATAAAGTAACTACACATATTTTAAAATTTCCCAATCCTAGTTACTTTAGGAAAAGTGAATTGATGCAATCCCATGAAATTACACTTTGCACCTTGCTAAGATGTTAGTGGAGCGTGCGTGGTTTACCGGCACACTAATTGGTTCTAAGCGAAGGTGGCAAAGGGTGATTCGTTGTTTATCATAGTTCGATGGAGCGTGTGTGGTTTACCGGCACATCGAATAGGTGATTGTTACAATGAAGGCGCCATGTGAATTTGCATGGTAATTCACACCCGCTTTGTGATCCTCGGCATCCCAGTCACAAACAAGAGGGGCATATCGAGATTTAAACATGCCATTGAATAGTTTCAATGAATCTCATCCGAACCTAGGAATTCTCAAAAACACTTAGGACTAATAGTTTAAGTTTCGTGTTGGAGAATTAGTGAATCGTCATTCACTTACCTTCAATTTATTTGCATGTTAGATTACGGCATCCCTTTTCTAGTATGTAAATGTTATTGTTGGATCCTAGCCCTAATTTTCTTATTGGGTGATAATTAGGGATTCTTATTCTTATCTATCTTTGTCCTTTTCTAATTATAGATGTCGAACGCAAACAACGCTGCTGCTAGTTCTTTCACATTGATGAGCCTTTGCCAAAAGGTCACCTTCGATGGAACGAACTTTAGCGAATGGATAAGATACATTCGCACCATTGCTCGCTATGAGGACAAGGAGTATGTCCTTGATGAGAAGCTCGAGAAAATCAACACCGAAATCGCTACTCCAGCCGAAATCACCGCATTTGAAACTCATGAGCGAGATGCAACGAAGGTACATTGCATCATGATCGCCACCATGAACTCCGAATTCCAAAAGTCCTACGAGGACATGTACCCGTACGAGATGCACCAAGACTTATTGGAAAGGTATCACCAAAACGCGAGACAAGAGAGGTACGAGATTTTCACTAACATGATTTCCGCGAAGATGGGTCATGGAGAATCTCTTACCGTGCACTTGCAAAAGATGCAAAGGTATGTCGACCGCCTTCGCAAGTTAAATGTTGACTTCGGTGAGGACTTGGCAATCGACATGGTGCTTCACTCTTTGCCTCCGATGTACAATCAATTTAGGATGACCTACCACATGAACAAAGAAGAGGTCACCCTAAGCAAGCTCCAAGGTCTCTTGAGGGTTGCTGAGAGCAACTTTAAAGACAAGTCTGTTGCACCTACTCCCAATCCGCCCGCTGCTCCTGTCTTGGCTATTGGACAAGGGAAGGGAAAGAAGAGGAAAGCTTCATCGAAGAACTATCGCAAGGTGAAAGCCCGAGATGGTGCCTCTTCTAGTGGGACCAAAGTTGATCCCGCCAAGCCCTGCTCTAACCCGAAGGAGGCAGAGTGCCACCACTGCCACAAGATAGGACATTGGAAGAGAAGTTGCCCGGATTACCTGCAAGCAATCAAAGAAGGAAAGATCAAGCCATCTTTCGCAGGTATATATACAATCAAATCTAACGATTCTAATCATGCTATTTCTTGGGTTCTTGATACCGGTTGTGGTTATCACATTTGTTCTAATGTGCAGGGACTAAGAAGAAGTAGGGATGTGGAGCAAGGAAGGATCAATCTAATCATGGGGAACAGAAGATCGTCGCCTGTAACCAAGATTGGAGTGTATTCCTTAGTGCTTAGGAATAGTTTAGTTTTAGATTTGAACAATTGTTGCTATTCGCCAGAAATGGCAAGAAACATCATTTCATTTCATGGTTTATTTAGACAAGGATTTAGATTTTCTTTTAATAATGAGAATGGTTCTATTTTGGCTTATCTAAATGGTGTCTTTTACTTTGAAGCTATACCATGTAATGGAATATATGAAACTGTTATGATTGTTGATGACTTTGGAAATGATGTTTTGAATATTGATTCTTCCACTAGTATGGATAAAGCATCCTTGTGGCATTGTCGTCTTGGACATGTCAACAAGAAACGCATAGCCCAACTCCAAAAGGATGGAGTGTTGGAGTCATTCGACCTTAGGGAAGATGACACATGCGAGTCTTGTTTACTTGGAAAGATGACTAAGTCGCCCTTCACGAGTACTTGTGAAAGGGGCGAGGGTCTATTGGACCTAATACATACCGATGTATGTGGACCGTTTAGATCAACCACGAAGGATGGGAACCGCTTCTATGTGACTTTTACCGATGACTATAGTAGATATGGGTATATCTACTTAATCAAGCAAAAGTCAGACACCTTTGAAAAGTTCAAAGAGTTCAAGAATGAAGTGGAGAATCAATTGGGCAGGAAAATCAAGATGCTTCGATCCGATCGAGGAGGAGAGTACCTAAGTCTTGAATTCCACGATTATCTCAAGGAGTGTGGAATAGTTTCGCAATTGACGCCTCCTAGGACACCGCAGTTGAATGGTGTGGCAGAAAGGCGTAATCGAACCTTATTGGATATGGTTCGCTCTATGATGAGTCGTGCTTCACTACCAATCTCTTTTTGGGGGTATGCCTTAGAGACTGTCGCCCATATCCTTAACCGAGTCCCTACTAAGAAGGTTGCCAAAACACCTCACAAGATGTGGACAGGGAAAGCTCCCTCGTTGGCACATATCAAGGTTTGGGGTTGCGAGGCTTTCGTAAGACGAGATACTCACGACAAGCTTGAACCTCGAAGTGAGCGATGTATTTTCATCGGCTACCCGCAGACATCCTTTGGATATCTCTTCTATAGACCGAAGGACAATGTTGTCTTCGTTGCAAGGAGAGGAGTTTTCCAAGAGCGAGAACTCATAAGCCAAGGAGACAGTGGGAGGCAAATCGAACTTGAAGAGATTCAAGAGTCGATGGATGAAGGAACCTCTACCGCTGGCACTCAACCCGAGGAGGAAACTCCGGTTGAACCAATTGACGAATCCTTACCTCTTAGACGTTCCGATAGAGTTAGAGTTCATCCCCAGTTTTATGGATTTCATGTTACTACCGAAGGGGACACGTATATTAGTGATGGTACACTAGTAAATCTTGATGAACCTAATAGCTACAAGGAAGCCATGGCAGGCCCGGAGTCTGTAAAATGGAAAGAGGCAATGGATAGCGAGATCCAATCCATGTATGATAACCAAGTTTGGAATTTGGTTGATTACGTGCCCGGACGTAAGACCGTTGGGTGCAAATGGATCTTCAAGAAGAAGACCGACGTGGATGGGAACGTACACACATATAAAGCGCGATTGGTCGCGAAGGGCTTTACTCAAACTCCCGGAGTTGACTATGATGAGACCTTCTCACCAGTTGCAAAGATTAAATCTATTAGAGTGATGTTAGCAATTGCTGCATTTCATGATTATGAGATTTGGCAAATGGATGTCAAGACCGCTTTCCTTAACGGAAAGTTGGCTGAGGATGTTTACATGGCTCAGCCAGAGGGGTTTGTGGATCCGAAGCATCCGGATAGAGTGTGTAAGCTTGAGAAGTCCATTTATGGACTTAAGCAAGCATCTCGCAGATGGAATCTTTGTTTCGATGAGAAAGTCAAAGAGTTTGGATTTGTACGAAGCGAAGACGAATCTTGTGTATATGTCAAAGCCAGTGGGAGTATAGTAAGCTTCCTCGTTCTATATGTCGATGACATATTACTCATAGGAAACGACATCCCGACTCTGCAGGAGGTAAAGTCCTGGCTCAGGAAGTGTTTCGCTATGAAGGACCTCGGAGAGGCTTCTTACATTTTGGGAATAAGGATAGTAAGAGAAAGAAGTAAGAGACTAATTGGACTTAGTCAGAATACTTACTTAGAGAAGGTACTAAAACGTTTTAGTATGGAAAACTCAAAGAAGGGAGAACTACCGATACAAAATAATGCCAAATTGAGTAAGACTCAAAGTCCGAGTACCGAAGCTGAGATAGCAGAAATGAGCCGAGTACCATACGCTTCCGCAGTTGGCTCAATCATGTACGCTATGACTTGTACTCGACCTGATGTAGCCTTCGCTTTGAGCATGGTTAGCAGATATCAAGGGAATCCTGGCAAAGCACATTGGATTGCGGTGAAAAATATCCTTAAGTACCTTCGGAAGACGAAGGAATGGTTCTTAGTCCTCGGAGGAAGTGATGACTTGAAGGTGCGAGGGTATAGTGACGCCAGTTTTCAAACCGACAGGGACAACTACCGTTCGCAGTCGGGCTGGGTCTTTACCCTAAATGGAGGAGCAGTGACATGGAAAAGTTCCAAGCAGGAAACCGTAGCTGATTCAACGTGCGAATCAGAGTACATTGCAGCGAGCGAAGCGTCGAAGGAGGCAATATGGCTAAAGAACTTCATCGGTGATCTTGGAGTCGTACCTGCCATAAAGGAGCCAATGGAGATTTTCTGTGATAACGAAGGTGCGGTTGCCCTAACCAAGGAACCGAGGGATCATGGTAGATCAAGACATATCGACAGAAAGTATCACTTCATTAGACATCGTGTAGAAGAAGGACAACTCGTAGTTAAGAGGATATCATCAGAAGATAACCCAGCAGATCCGCTTACGAAGGGACTGAGTAGGGTTAAGCACTTGCAGCATGCTAGGAGTATTGGGCTGAAGGATGATATTAGCATAGATTAGATAGTATTAGAAACGTGTAATAGATAAATGTAATTGACATTTGATGATTAAATAAAGGAGTTTTATTTATGAGTAATGTTACTATCTTATGTTAATTATTTAACTATTGTTTCACTTTGCATGTTTTGACTTCCAGAATAATTGAAATTATTAGGAATAATAGAATTGTTCAAATGGTCCACAATCGTTCATATATTGGAAGTAGATATGAAAGAAGATTGTCATGAATTGGTGTGTAGAATGTCTAAATGGTGTTAGACATAGCAAAGGATTGCTACAACGTTCATGAGTGCTTATGAACTAGTTTTGAGCATTGGAATAAACCCGCGCTTGTTGGAATCACCTTATGGAATAAGATATAAAAGGGTGATCGCAAGACGATAATATCATATAGTCTTAAAACCTAGATATATGGTTTATTATTTGTTAATTGATTGTACATTGATAATACGAAAACGCATCAGTAACTTGATGTTATAAAACGTATTGTTGTGTATAGTTGGTAAATGAATAAGTAAATGCATATAAGTCGAAGTTTATCTGTAACTTTTATCTAAGAAGGTAAAAGCGATATCTCGGCCGCTCGATGATTTGATTTGACTTATGTGCCGGGCCCGGTCAGAACTGAATTGATGTGTTCGATTAAGTTCTATGTCAAATAAATCAGAGATCGAGAAACCTAAATGCTTGACTAACCATTCCATAGGATTGTCAGCATGATATCTAACAGAGGACTGTACGTTCCCTTATCTAAAGGACAAGATTGATTAGATCAGAGTTGACAGCGTCTTTGAGAGCTACGATTGCAAACCGAATTGTACTTGTATAGTTACTAGACTTATCCAAGTGGGAGACTGTTGGAATAGTGTCTAAGGCTGTAACTATATCCGGTTGTGCATGGTCCTTTTGGGTTGCCTTCACCATAGCAACTTGATAGGATGATTTAATAAGAGAGAGTAAATATTATTAATATATATTATGGGAATAATATAATGAATAATATATTTGTTATTTGATTAATATAAGTCATAGAATTAATTAGAATTAATTTGGTGACTTAAAGAGATTAATTAAATAAAGGGGTATAAACTGTCAATTGTTTGATAGTTAAGCTTTAGACTGTAAATCCATTAGGATATGGTTTGGACGGATTCTAAGAGCTTTAGGAAAGCTAAAATCGTCCATATGCTTATCTAGGAATGGATTTGGATAGCCTTAAGAGAAGATTATCCAATTAGGGTTTAGGTTGTAACCCTTAAGGAGTCTACAAGTATAAATAGACCCCATGGCATAGGGAATTCGACACCTCTGATTAAGTAAGAGAACTCTGGTCGAAATTCCTCCCCTCTCCTCTCTCCCAAATCATCCTCCTTGCTTTGGTGTTTGTAAGCCATTAGAGGAGTGACATTTGTGACTCTAGAAGCTCCAAGACCTCAAGATCAACAAGGAACTTAAAGGTATGATTCTAGATCTGTTTCAATGTTCTTGTTTAACCTAATTAGTAATTAGAAGTCTTGGATTCAAAGCATGTTTATTAGAAAGCCTAGATCCGAGCATTAGGGTTTTGCATGCGCACATAGGAAAGTTCTTATGGCTAAAACCCATCAGACATATACTCTCATTCCTTGTTCCTTCAACAAGATAAAGTTGAAAATCATATCCAAAAGACTTAGCTTTTCTAGCTATTATGCTTTTCCTAAGTTCAGGTACAGAACTTGCACCACCAAAAACATCTTCAGCTTGAGTAGCACTATTGCTAGAAGATTGATGAATCATGTCCCTTGGTCTAGTTATAGATGTAAATCTTTCTTCATCAAATATAGCATCTCTTGACTCTATCACATTGTTTACAGACACAGGGTCATTAGATTTTAAAACATAGAATCTATATGCTTTGGAATGCTTAGCATATCCAATAAAGATACAATCTACACCTCTCTCACCCAATGTTTTCCTTTTGGGTTCAGTGAGCCTTACAACTACTCTACAACCCCAAACTTTAAGATAACTCAAATTTGGTACCCTTTTACACTAAATTTCAAAATGAGTATTCTTACTCCTTTTATTTGGAGCTCTATTCAAGATGTAACATGCAGTTAATATTGCCTCACCCCTAAACCCTTCACTTAATCCAAAATAGGACAACATGGAATTAACCATTTCTTTCAAAGTCCTATTCTTCCTTTCAGCTACACCATTTTGTTGTGGTGTATAAGGAGTTGTGGTTTGATGTATTATTCCAGTTGATTCAAAATAAAATGTATCATAATACTCACTGCCTCTATCAGCACGCAAGACTTTTATTAATTCATTTTTATGTAGCTTTACTTGTTTATAAATTTTAAATTTATCAAGAAATTCATCTTTTGAATATAACAACTAGACCTAACAATATCTAGATGCATCATCAATAAAAGTAACCACATACTTTTTGTTTCCAAGGGAAGGTGTTGCATGGAAATCACATAAATCACTATGTATAAGATCCAACACCTTGCTTTACCTAAAAATATCTTTGAAAGGTTGTCTAGTGATTTTAGTTAGCGTGCATGTTTTACATTTTTCGTTATTTTTCATATCAAAAGCAGGAATTAAACTCATTTTAGACATGTCTTTTAATCTTTTGTAATGAACGTGTCATTGTCTAGCATACCATAATTCAGTTTTATTAAAATTATTGCTAGTACTAGTAGAAGCCATTCAAACATAATTATCAATAGAAGGATAATTAATATTAATCCTAATCATTCCATTACATACATATCCAAATCCCATAAAAGAACCATGTCTTGACAAGATATACTTGTCGCTTTCTAACACTTGTTTGTAACCAAAATTATTTAATACAACTTTTAGACACGAGATTCTTATGAATCCCTGGATCATATAAAACATTGTTCAAACACAAAAATTTCTCAGAAGTAAAAGTAAGTAAAATAAATCCTACTCCATTGATTGGTTCAATTGCAACATTTCCAATCTTTACAACAGATCCATCTTCAATTGGTTAAAAGTCCTTGAACTAATGAAGATCTTTGCAAACATGACTTATTGCTCCCGAATCAACCCACCATGCAACATTATCATCCTGCACATAAAATGCTTTAGAAATCACGAAAATATAATTCTGAATATATTTAGAATTTTGCATGAAAACAAAAGTCCGGCCTTGTTGCTTTTCTAGATCCTTGGATCCGCTTGGTCAAGCACCAACCTTCTTCACTTTACGAAAATGAAAATCTTTCTTGAAGTGACCCGGTTTGTTACAATTCCAACAAACCACTTTAGCCTTCTTGTTGGAAGACTTGTCATCCTTTCCTTTAAACTTCCTTTTTCCATTAGACTTATTTTGATTCTTTATTCCTTCTCCATCCACCATGTTCACAAAAGAGGAACCAGCTTGGTTCTTTCCTTTGGGATTGTTATCAAGTTCTTGATTCCTTAAGGTCTTTTCAATCCACAAATGGCTTCCAAGTTGAGACAAAGTCAATTCCTCTTTGTTATGTTTCATATTGTGTTTAAAATCCTTCTAGGAATGGGGCAATTTGTCAATGATTACAGCCATAGAAATGGCTTCATCCATTTTCAGATTGTGTTGAGCAAACTGTCCCAGGATCCTTAACATTTCATAGAGTTGTTCCATAACAGGCCTGGAGTCAACCATCTTGTAATCCATAAATTTACCAACCAAAACCTTCTTACTAGAAGCATCTTCAATTATATACTTGGATTCAAGAGAATCTCACAATTCTTTTGCAGATTCGACATTTTGATAGATATCAAAAAGAGAGTCAGACATATCATTGAGAACATAACCATGACAGATGTAGTCATCATTGTCCTATTTTGATCTCCTTATTGCTACCTCCAAAGTTTCATCTTCAACAAATTATGGCATGGGTGTACTCAGAACATATACCACTTTCAGAGTGGTCAAGAGTAACTTCATCTTCTTTTTCCATCTATAAAAGTATTGGCCTTCAAACTTCACCAACGTATCAAACTTTCTTGTCATGTCCTTCACAGAATCACCACTTGCCATGATCACATAAATACTTCAATCTTTCTTAGAAATTTGGGGTATAAAAAGGATTGGAAATTATGAGAATCGCGTTGAACACTTTCAAATTAAAGTATTTGGGTGGTACTCCTAATCTTTTTTAGTTGGATAAACCTCAGAGAGACAAGAACAGAGAGTGTTTTAATGATATGATTTCATATATATACTAGAAAAATGAGACCATAAACCGAATTATGGTCTTTGTCTGAAAACTGTCATATGACAGTTTCAAACTATCATAAAACTACCAAAATTAACATAAAAACGGGTATTTGGATAAGGGTCCATGGATTAATTCTCTGAAACCTCAAAACCCCGTTCGTTCAGGGGGCTTCGCCCCTAAATGACAATGTACTTTGAAACTTGATCAAATTTAAACAAGTGCGCACTCCACATCTCCCTTACTTGTTTAATATTTATCAAGATCATTTTTTGTCAACAGATTAATCCTATTACACTTAAATAGCATTGATGATAACAAATCACCAACACTATTTATCGAAGAAAAGAATCTAGAAATAAAAATTTCTTTAGTTTATATAGTAATCAGAATTGAATAACTTGAAATTAATTAACTTGAAACCAATTACACCAAATCTTATTCAGATTGATTATAAATAGTTTATAGATACTAAGAAAACTAGCTAAACAAAATAATTAAAAAAATAAAAATAAACCGACTGGGTAAGGTCGGACGAAGCGTCACAGGAATGGATGCGGGAGGCGTTCCCGCACATTGGAACACCGCACCATCCCTGCGGGAAAGGAGGTGTGGGAAAGGAGTGGGGGATAGAGACCTTGCATTCTCTCTCCTATTTTGATTGGTTAGGTTTTTCTTTTTTATTTTATTTTTAGTTTTTTAATATTTATTAAATTATATACCTACTAAAAAATTATAAAAATATATTAAAATTCATGATTTTTAATTCCCTACAAAATGAATATAATATTTGTATGAAATATATTTAAAAAAAATAGTGAAAGATCATTCTCATACACACCTTGGGTTTTAGTGAGGAAAAGAAAAATAAGAGAAAAGCTCACGTGATAGACAAAAAAGTAAAGGATCCTTCCCGTACACACCTTCAGGTCTAACACCCCTACTATTACTTTTAGGAGAGATGATAATAACTTGTAGGATTATTTCAATTACTAAAAAAAATGTAGGATTTTCGAACTTTAAAATAAATTGTCTGAATCGTTTTGTCTATTACACACAATTTACCACATTCTTGTATTTTCATAAATATTTATTGGATAAATTCAAATAATTGAAATATATGAAAAGCCAAATTATGTAGTTTGCTAGGGTGAACATTTTATATAAAATATTTAAGAAGTAATTAAATTTTATATATTGAGAAATAAAGGTATTAGTATATACTGAAAAATAAAAGTATTAGTTAGATTTAACGGAGGGTGGGCGGAAATAGTAAAAACTGTAAACCACAAGGATGAAACTGATAAATAAAAAACTTGGACTAAAAATGGGATATTCGATAACCCACAGGGACCGTTTCTGGAATTTAGCCCTAACTTATAGAGTATATAATATTTTTAAACAAACAAAACTAATAAATAGTTAAATACACGACAAGTTACCCTTCACAACGAAATATGAAGTAAGCCCAAACGATAAAAGAGCAAATCAATGATTTTCCCAATCAAATTCAGAATCCAATTCTTAGGACATGTGAACTTGATGAGGCACAAACCTCAATAATGATAGATCTTGAGGGACATAGATAAAATCTTTTAATTCGATACGATGATCTACTTAATCATTAAAATATCAACTTTTAAATAAAGACCGGACATTTAATCAACCTAAAATTGACACTGTTAGTAAAACTTTGTAACTTTTATGGCATAAAATATATTTATAAAGATGGGAATACTCATAAAATATAACTAACTTGAACTTATTGAATAGTTTTTAAAAATAAAATTAGAGGGTTAAATAACATGAAATATTCTCATAAACAATATGGACTATATATATATCCTCCTTAATAAATGAAGGTTTTTTTTTGCCACATGTCAATCTCTCATGAGTTTTGACACTTGTCATTTTGTAGTGATTTTAAAATAAATATTATCCACTTGTCAATTTTTGGTTTGTTTCAATTTTTAAATTAAAGTCATATACTTATATATCTATCTAAAGTATTAAATATCATATATATGATATTAAATTACAATGAATACATTTCTTCCTTTCTTATTTTAAAGTTATACATTAAAAAATATTTCATGTTTACACTTTAATGTTTAATTTTTTTTTTTTAAATCAACCCGTATAATATACGGGTCTCACACCTAGTGTACCAATATACCATCTATAATACCAAGGGCAGACAAAATGTTTTCGGAAAGGTAATGGGATCTTTAGTACCATCGGAAACACTACCCTGGGTATCATGGTACCGGAGCTTTTGAACCCTATGTGAACCCGATGTGAGTTGTGCTTCTTGACTCTTGAGTATCCGTCCTGGAATGACCCCCAACGGCTACAACCCACCTCAACAACTATCTTTTAGAATTTTCAGATATTTTTAAAACAAACAATCTTTCAATCTTCTCGTTATTTTTACAAGAAAATGAAAAAACAAAAAGCATTCATCGCTCAATTTTCTACCCCGAAACTATGAATTCATCATCAAGTTCTAAGTTTAAGCGTAACATATGCATGTAGCAGTTACATTTTATCTTCATTATCAAGTTCAGGCGATGCGTTTTCATCTAATGCGCTTAACACTCACGTTTTGTTAATAATTACTCAAGCTATAATAATTCTTCATCATGATATTGCAAGTTCAAGCCAACACAATAATTAGAAGAAATTGTGTATATAGAGATTGTGAAGCTACACGTGATGGTCTCGTGCAAGAGTACTTCGTTAGGAATCTCAAGTGCTTACAGTGAAACACCGCTCCTACGAGCTATTTGAAATAGTCTTTATAAATAGAATTTGTAATTGTAAATCATCATTTTTAGAAAAAAAATATGGAATAAAAGACTCAAACAGTAGAATCTCTAACAATTGAAAATGTTTAAATGACTAAATCACCATTCACTGGTACTTGTGAGAGGGGTGAGGATTTGTTGGATCTCATACACACCGATGTATGTGGGCCCTTCAGAACCGCCATAAGGGATGCTAACCGCTTCTATGTGACTTTTACTGATGATTACAATAAATATGGCTATGTCTACTTAATCAAGCATAAGTCAGTAATCTTTGAGAAAATCAAAGAGTTTAAGTAAGAAGTGGAGAATCAGTTGGCCGGGAAGATAAAGATGTTGGATTAGTGTCTAAGTCCATAACTATTTTGGTATGTACTTGACCCGATGGTGCATGGTCCTTTTGGGTTGCCTTCACCAAAGCAACTTGATTGGAGAAATAAATAGAGAGAGAGGTTATTATGATTATTAATATGTTATAGGAATAATATATTAAAGGAGAAATCATATTTGTTTAATTAATATTGGTCAATAATTAATTAAGAATTAATTTTGTGATCAAGTGCAATTAATTAAACTAGAGGGGCTGAATTGTAATTATGTGATAGTTACAAAATAAGGTAAGGATTATCTTAAATATAGGGTGAACGAATTTAAGGTGATAATGCCTTAGAATTCGACTAGGATAAGGGTTTTTAAGACTTATCTTATGGTTGCTTGGTGGGCAAGCAACTAGATAAGGATAAGGACTAAAACCCTAATCTTTACACCTATATAAACCCCCTAAGGCTCATGAATTCGTCTAAGCCTTCCCAAGAAGTCCTAAGGACGAATTCCTACCTCTCTCCTCTCTCTTTATACCTTCTCCATTTGCTCTTGGTGTTTGTAAGCCATTAGAGGAGTGACACTTGTGACTCTAAGCCTTCCAAAGTCAATTCAAGGAGGAATTAGGATTGTTATTGCTACATAATAATCAAGGTAATATCTTAAACCTAATTATATGTTAATATCGATTTCCATATGCGAGAATTAGGGTTTATAGTCTTGGATTCAAAGCATGTACAATAGAGAAACCTAGATCCAAGCATTAGGGTTTGTATGAGCACATAGGATGTCTTATGACCAAAACCCATCAAAAGATGCTCTGACCTGATCCCTTCAGAACCGCCACAAGGGATGCTAACTGCTTCTATGTGACTTTTATTGATGATTACAGTAGACGACTATGTCTACTTAATCAAGCATAAGTCAGTAACCTTTGAGAAAATCAAAGAGTTTAAGCAAGAAGTGGATAATCAGTTGGCCAGGAAGATAAAGATGCTCTGATCCGATCGAGGCGGTGAGTATCTTAGTATCAAGTTCCTAGACTATCATAAGGAATGTGGAATCCTTTCATAGTTGACGCCGCCTAGGACACCAGAGCTTAATGGTGTGGCTGAGAAGCGCAACCAAACGTTGTTGAACATGGTTCGTTCCATGATGAGTCGAGCTTCGTTACCAATCTCATTATGGGGGTATGCCTTAGAGACTGCCGCCCATATCCTTAATCTAATCCCTGCCAAGAAGCTTGCCAAAACACCTCATAAGATGTGGACTGGGAAGGCTCCCACATTAGGCCACATCAAGGTTTGGGGTTGCAAGGCTTTCATGAGGTGCAAGACCCACGATAAGCTCGAACCTCGGAGTGAGCAGTGTATTTTCATCGTCTACCCACAAAAATCCTTTGGTTATCTCTTCTACATACCGAGTGAAAATGTTGTCGTCGTTGCGAGGAGAGGAGTCTTTTGCGAGAGAGAGCTCATACGCCAAGGAGACAGTGGGAGGCAAATTGAACTTGAAGAACTTCAAGAGTCAAGCGGTGAAGGAACCTCAAACACTAGCGATCAACCTGAGGAGGAAACTCCTATTGAGCTGATTGACAAGTCTGTACCTCTGAGGTGTTCCGATAGAGTTAGTGTTCCACCTGAGTTTTATGGTTTCCATATTACTGCAGAAGGTGATACATTTATCATTGATAGCACACTGGTAAATTTGGAGGAACCTAACAACTACAAGGAAGCCATGGCGGGCCCTAAGTTTACAAAATAGAAAGAGGCCATGGACAGCAAGATTTAGTCCATGTATGACAATCAAGTTTGGAACTTGGTTGACAATGTACCAGATCGTAATACATTTGGGTGCAAATGGATCTTCAAGAAGAAGACCGACCTGGATGGGAAAGTACACACTTATAAGGCGCGACTGGTTGCGAAGGTCTTTACTCAAACTCCGGTAGTTGATTGTGATGAGACCTTCTCGCCAGTAGCGAAGATTAAGTCTATTAGGATTATGCTAGCCATAGCTGCATTTCATGATTATGAAATATGGAAAATGGATGTCAAAACCGCTTTCCTTAATGGAAATTTGGCTGAGGATGTTTACATAATTCAACCAGAGGGTTTTGTCGATGCAAAGTACCCTAATAGAGTGTGTAAGCTTGAAAAATCCATTTATGGATTAAAACAAGCATCTCACAGATGGAATCTTTGTTTCGATGAGAAAGTCAAAGAGTTTGGATTTTCGAGAAGCGAGGATGAGTCCTGTGTATATGTCAAAGCTAGTGGGAGCATAGTTAGCTTTTTGGTATTGTATGTGGATGACATACTACTCATAGGAAATGACATCCCAACCTTGCAGGAGGTTAAGTCCTGGCTTGGGAAGTGTTTCACTATGAAGGACCTTGGAGAAGCTTCCTATATTCTTGGGATAAGGATATTGAGAGACATGAGTAAGAGACTAATTGGACTTAGTCAAAGTACCTACTTGGATAAGGTGTTGAAAAGATTCAGCATGCAGGATTCCAAGAAAGGTGACTTACCGATGCAGCGCAATGCCAAACTGAGTAAAGCTCAGAGTCCGAGTACAGAGACTGAGATAGCTGAGATGAGTTGAATACCATATGCTTCCACTATTGGCTCGATCATGTATGATATGACTTGTACTTGCCCTGATGTGGCATTTGCTTTGAGCATCGTTAACAGATATCAGGGGAATCCGGGCAAGGCTCACTAGACTGTGGTAAAGAACATTCACAAGTACCTGCGAAGGACTAAGGATTGGGTCCTTACCCTCGGTGGGAGTGACGACTTGGGAGTGGTAGGGTATAGCGACGCTAGCTTTCAGACCAAAAGGGATAATTTCCGCTCTCAGTCGGACTGGGTCTTTACCCTGAATTGAGGAGCAATAACTTGGAAAAGTTTCAAGCAGGAGACAGTAGTTGATTCAATGTGCAAATCAGAGTACATAGCAGCAAGCGAGGAGGCGAAGGAGGCAATATGGCTGAAGAACTTCATTGGAGACCTTGGTGTTGTACTAGCTATAAAAGAGCCTATGGAAATTTTCTGTGACAGCGAGAGTAGAGTTGCCTTAGCCAAGGAACCAAGGGATCACGACAGATCTAGGCACATCGACAGAAAATTCCACTTCATTAGACATCGAATAGAAGAAGGACTCCTTGTGGCAAAGAGGGTATCATCAGATGAGAACCCAACGGATCCCCTCACGAAGGGACTAAGTAGGGTTAAGCACTTACAGCATGCGAGGCGCATTGGGCTGAAGGATGATATTAGTTTTAATGATTAGATAGCTTTCGAAACTTGTAATAGTTGAAATGTAATTGACATTTGATGTTTAAATAAAAGGTGTTTTTTATTTACTAGTATGGTACTGCCTTGTGTCAATCATTTACTATTGTTTCACTTTGCATGTTTTGACTTACAAAATAATTCTATTATTCAAACTATCCACAGTTGATCATACGTTGGAAGTAGGTATTGAACCAAGACTATCATGAATTTTGTTTGTAGATTTGTCTGAATGGTATTAGACATAGCAAAGTTTGCTACAACATTCATAAGTGCTCATAAGGTCTGAGTATTGGATTCAACCCGTGCTCACTTGTATCACTTCATGGAATTTATATCGAGTGATCGTGAGACGATAATATCATATAAGTCTTCAAATCCAGATATATGAGTTGTTGACTGCGAGTTGTTTGTACATTGATAGTACGAAAACGCATCGTTAACTCGATGTTATAAAACGTGTTGTTGTGTATAATTCAATGAGTAGCTAGTACAAGCATATACTGTCGAAGTTTATCTGTTCCTTTTAGTCCTTGGAGGATTAAAAGCGATATCTTGGGCCCTAATATGATTTTTTTTGACTTATGTGTCAGGCCTGGTCAGAACTAAATTGATGTGCTTGATTAAGTTCTATGTCAAACAAATCAGAAATCGGGAAACAAACTACTGGACAATAAGCATGACGTTGTTCTATGTATTTGTCCGGCTCATATCTTAAACAGAGGATTATATGATCGCTTATCTAAAATGGAGCGTCTCGTTTCGACAGAGGCTTTTAACAGCTACGATTGCTAGTCGGTGTTTTAAGTCGTACTTGCAGTTATTGTTATTAGACTTATCCAAGTGGGAGACTGTTGGATTTAGTGTCTAAGCCCATAACTATATCTGGTATGTACTTAACCCGAGAGTAGCATGGTCCATTTGGGTTGCATGGCACCGAAACAGTCTGATGGATGGACTTTTGAGAAGAGGATATTTATGATTTATTAATATATTATAAGTTCTAATATATTAATATGAAATCATATTATTTAATTAGTATTGATCAAGAATTAGTTTGAAATTAATTTTGTAATCAAAAGAGACTAATTAAATAAATGGGGATTGATTGCGTAAATCATTCATTCTTATATAGTGGGCTTATGATCCATAATCATTTATGTTGGTTTAAACCCATGTGGTGACCCATGGGTACTCCATGGAGGTTAAAACCCATGGAGCATGAGGAATGTGGAAAGTCATGCACATTAGGGTTTGCATGGTGTAACCCTAGTTGTGTCACACTATATAAAGGACCCAATAGCTACCAAAATTAGCACTTAAGTGAAAAGAAAGAGGGCTAGCCGATTTTGAGTGCAAGTATACTTCTCTCAAGTTCTTTCAATTGTTGGCGGTGCCGTGTGAATCATTTGAGGCATCATATTTGGGGTGCTAGGCTCTTTAAGGCTTAAGGAATCAAGCAACAAGAAAAGGTAGGTCATTCTACTAGATTTTTGTATTACATATACTTCATAGTATGCTAGATAGGATGAAACCTTGGAAAAATGATAGTTTGCATGTATAATAGATAAAACATAGATCCAAGGTTTCTAGGGTTGCATGCACAACTTAGGAGTGTTAGAATGCTCAAAACCCTTCAGAAGGTGCCATCCAGCTTAGAGATGCATAAACCACCCATCCTTGTGCATCATTTTTAGGTATAAAACTTATACCTTGACTATTGTTCTTTAAGATCTTTCTATTGTTAAGATTATGAGCTTAAGTCCCTAAAGTTTAGATCTTTTTTGAGTTAAGACTCTTCAGAGAGTTTAGGTTGTCCTTTTATGTATTTTTGGGCTTTTAGATAAATAAAAATGGTAGCTTAATCTTTCCTTTGACTCCATGCATGAGTAAAGTACCTTGGAATGGAAGAAATGTTGTTCTAGTCTCTCCTAGCCATGTAAATGCTTAAAGTCCACAACTTTATGGATTAAGAGACCTTGATTAGCTCAGATCTATAGTTGGAGTGTTTGTCTTAGCAGCTTAAGACCAGAAACGATCACCATATCGATTCGTTGAGATAGCTACACATTTCGTTAAGTGTTTTTTAGCGTGTTTTTGAACTCAAGCTATATGTAAATATTTGATTTCATATTCAAAATACTTTTAGAATGAAATTATAACACGTTCGCTAAAACTACCGTAACGAAAATACTATAAAAATAACCGAACTAGTACTTTGAACACATTTTTAACATAGTAACACCATTCGTTTAGTAATTTTGATTACGTTTTCAAAGTCAACACATTTGGGGCAATCAACGCACATATTGAAAAAGTCAAGACATAATCGAATTTCTGGCATGCATATCGAGGTGACATGTGTCACTTGGAGAGAAGCACCCACCCTATCTCTCTATCTATAAATAAAAGGTAAAACCTTTATAAAGTTTGTACCTATCCTCATTCTCTATCTCTAAACTCTTTCTTTCTTTCTTCCTCACTCACTCACTATTTCTCTCTCACTCTCTCTAAAATTAGACGATGATAACCACCATCGGCCATCACCTCCGGCTTATGTACACCACCAGCCGACACCAATGACTGCCTTCACCTACTCTTTAACAGTTCGCCTCTTGTCTAGCAACTCAGATTCGACAACCAGCATATCCAACAACCTCATAACTGTCGGAAACAGCTAGCAACCGCCACCGGCCGCCATCCACCACCACCAAAAATCCTCAAAATTGACCAGAAGGAGCTCCTCAACCCCCTTGACACTCACAATCTGGTCCCACCAAAAACCGCCATCGAAAAACCAGTTTTACGGCCATATTTTTGTTCAAAAGAGGCATTTTTGGAACTTTTTCGGCGAGCATTAAGATAGTTTTTCAGCGACCACAAACACTTTTTCTGGCACCTCTTGACCCGATTTATCACCCTATGAAGTTGTTTTGCTCCAAAAGTGTGTCGGGTAATGTTAGAAATCGTTGTTCAGATCCCGGTTTTAGATATGAACAAAACAGTTATAAAACATGTTCCGAAAGTGAGTTCGACAACTCCTTTCAAGATTTTTATATTTTTGAGGGAGAATACATGTACAATTCATCTTTATTTGTATATAAACATTTTATAGTTTGTTAAAAGTTTATATATTTCTTATTTACATCATGTTTATATATAGTGGTTGTTAAAAATGACTAGATCAACTCACATAAACATACATATCGAACAAAATGTAAGGATCTATAGTTTTATGTTCTAAATAACTACAAGATATAGTTTTTTTATATTTATAAACAATAATAGCTATTTTTATTTTTTGTAAACGTAACAGTCATAAAAGTCATTTAATGTCATTTTTAGTTATAAATGATAAATTTACCGTTTTATGAACTTGTACATTTTTTGGTTTTGTTGGTTTCACAATGGGTACAAACTGGATGTCTGGTTAAGCCTTTAATCTAGAAACTTAAGGTTTTAGACCCGCACACACTCATTGTTGGAATTGTTAAGTCTATATGAAATATTTCTTCATCAACTAAATATAAAAACTTAGTAAATACCTATGTCTATAACCTTTAATCTTGTGTGAGCTAGGAAGTTATGTATAAATTTTGTAAATTTATACGGATTGACAGTCCCACCGACGGTTTCTAACTACAACCTTGGCCTTACAGATCAACCTAGGTGATAACTGTTCTAAACCTTGTTTTATTGTTCCCGGTATCGAGGAAGCGTCCAGAGGATTATTGTGGTGCTCTTTTCATAGCACCAGATCAGAGGTTGAACTGTCATATAACTCGATTATAGTTTCATGTAGTGCCAATTACACTCTACGACTTGAAAACTTGTACACTACACAAGTAGTTGTGTTATGTTTAAGTATCATAAATGATTAAACCTAGAGTGCTTGAACTTCTGTAGGTATAAAACTTATGGCAGAAGTAAACAGTTATACCAAACACACACTCGTATGGTAGAACAAATTATAAGTCGGGTAGGTACGTATACTATTTATTTTTATACTATTTGGGTTAGAATCGGAATATTCTATATAAGTCTAAAACACTTATATATCTGTTTTATTTTATTATTTTGGGTTAGTAAAATTAATACTTTGTTTTATATGCATGCTTGCATCCAAATATATGTTTTCTGTGTTTTCTAAATGTTTTCAAATAGCGATTGTCTTAAGCGTTGGTATTGGAGTATCATTGTTGTGTTGATTTTGAGATTTTTTGAAAAAAAAATACTAAATGTGAATGCATGCACATATTGTTGGTGATTTGTTTCACTATTTAAGTGTAATGGGTTGAATTGTTGACCAAAATTCAATCTTGATGAATATTAAACAAGTAAGGAATGTACGGAGTGCACATTTGTTTAAGTTTTTTAAGATTAAAAGTAGGCTTACATTTAGGGGCGAAGCTCCTAAACGAACAGGGGTCCAAGGGGCAGAGCCCTTGGCAGGAAATTTTTTATTTTGGTTATGTTGTTCTATTAAAAATGCATCATAAATCCAAAATTTTAATATTTGACCCATTTTTGGTTTTACATTAATCCTATAGAAAACCTGGATTTATGGCAGTTTTTCACTGTTGGAAAACTATTTTATGTCAGTTTTGACAGTTTTCAGACAAGGGAGATATTTAACCATATTTTGGCCAGTTTTCTGGTACTCACGAAATTGATACATTACATTCTCTTAACTAAATCTCTTCTGAGTCTTATCCAATCAAAGATAAGGGAGTACCATCCAAATATTTTGATTTGAAAGCGGAATCACAATTCTCAGAAATATCGAAGTGCCTTTATTACCCCGAAAATCTAACAAAAATCAAAGTAATTTGCAATCATGGAAATGTGGCGATTCTGTGAAGGATATGACAAGTAAGTTTGACAAATTGAACAAGTTTGGAGGGCAAGATTTTCATAGATTTCAAAAGAAGATGCACTTTCTTCTTACTACTTTGAACATGGTGTATGTTCTGAGTACACCCATGCTAGTCTTACCAGAATCTTTTGAAGATGAACCTTTGGAGGAAACAAGAAGGAGATCAAAGTAGGAAAATGATGATTACATATGTCCTGGTCATATTCTCAATGGTATGTCCGACTCACTTTTTTATATCTATGAAAATTTTGAATCTACAAAAGAACTGTGGGATTCTCTTGAATCCAAATGCATGGTCGAAGATGCTTCTAGCAAGAAGTTTATTGTTATTAACTTTATGGGTTACACGATGATTGACTCCAAGCCTATTATGGAATAATTCCATGAAATGTTAAGGATCCTGGGACAGTTTGCTTAACACAATCTGAAAACGGATGAAACCATTTTTGTGGATGTGATCATTAACAAACTGCCCCCCTCCTGGAAAGATTTTAAACATAATCTGAAACATAACAAAGAGGAATTAACTTTGACTCAACCTGGAATCCATTTACGGATTGAAGAGTCCTTAAGGACTAAAGAACTTGATAACAATCCTAAAGGCAAGAACCAAGTTGGTTCCTCTTCTGTGAACATGGTGGAAGGAGAAAGTCAAAGAACCCTAAGAAGACTAATGGAAAAAGGGAGTTTAAAGGAAAGGATGAAAAGTCTTCCAACAAGAAGGCTAAGTTGGTTTGTTGGAATTGTAACAAACCAGGTCACTTCAAGAAAGATTGCCGTCTTCGCAAAGTGAAAAAGGATGGTGCTAGACCAAGTGGATCCAAGGATCCAAAAAAGAAACAAGGTCAGATTCCTATTTCCATTCAGAATTCTAAACATGTTCATAATTATATTTCTCTGATTTCTGAAGCATTTTATGTGCAGGATGATGATGTTACATGGTGGGTTGATTCGAGAGCAATAAGCCATATATGTAAAGATCTTCGTTGGTTTAAGGAATGCCAACCAATTGAAGATGGATCTATGGTGAAAATGGGAAATGTTGCAACTGAAACAATCAAGGGTTTAGGATTTGTTTTACTTTACTTTACTTCTGGAAAGTTTTTGTGTCTAAACAATGTTTTATATGTATCGGGGATTCGAAAGAGTCTTATATCTGAAATTGTTTTAAATAATTATGGTTACAAACAAGTATTAGAAAGTGACAAGTATATCTTGTAAAGACATGTTACTTTTATGGGATTTGGATATGTATGCAATGGAATGATTAGACTTAATATTAATTATCCTTTTATTGATAATTCTGTTTGCATGGCTTCTACTAGTACAAGCAATAATTTTAATAAATCTGAATTATGACATACTAGACTAGGACACATTCATTACAAGAGATTAAAAGACATGTCTAAAATGAGTTTAATTCCTGCTTTTGATTTGCAAAATAATGAAAAATGTAAAACATGCATGCCAACTAATTATAAGACATCCTTTCAAAGATGTTGTTAGGAAAAGCAAGGTGTTGGAACTTATACATAGCGATTTATGTGATTCCCATGCAACACCTTCCCTTGGAAACAAAAAGTATGTTGTTACATTATTAATATGCATTTAGATATTGTTATGTCTATTTGCTACATTCCAAAGATGAAGCTCTTGATAAATTTAAGATTTATAAACAAGAGGTTGAACTTCATAAAAATGAATTAATAAAATTTTTATGTACTGATAGAGGTGGTGAGTATTATGAGCCATTTTATTTTGAATCAACTAGAATAATACATCAAACCACGACTCCTTATACGCCACAAAAAAATGATGTAGCTGAAAGGAAGAACAGGACTTTAAAAAAATGGTTAATTCCATGTTGTCCTATTCGGGTTTAAGTGAAGGTTTTTGGGATGAGGCTATGTTAACTGCATGTTATATTTTGAATAGAACTCCAAACAAAAGGAGTAAGAATACTCTTTATGAACTTTGGTCTAAAAAGGTACCAAATTTGAGTTATCTCAAAGTTTGGGGTTGTTGAGCAGTTATGAGGCTCATTGAACCCAAAAGGAAAACATTAGGTGAAAGAGGTATAGATTGTATCTTTATTGGATCTGCTGAGCATTCCAAAGCTTATAAATTATGTGTTTTAGAATCTAATGACTCTATGTCTGTGAACACTGTTATAGAGTCAATAGATGCTATCTTTGATGAAGAAAGATTTACATCTATACGTAGACCAAGGGACATGATTCAACAATCTTTCAGCAAGAACACAAATGTTTTTGGTGGTACAAGTTTTGTGCCTGAACTTAGAAAGAGTCATAGAGCAAGAAAAGCTAAATATTTTGGATCTGGTTTTCAACTATATTTGGTTGAAGGAACAAGGAATGAGACTTTATCTCAGCATCAATATTGTTTTAATATTGAGGAGGATCCAAAGACTTTCAGTGAAGCTATGGCTTCTAGGGATGTTCATTTATGGAAAGAGACAATTTAGGATGAAATTGATTCTATCATTCATAATAATAATTAGGTATTGTCTGATTTACCTCCTGGTTGCAAGGCATTATGATGTAAATGGATACTCGAAAGAAAAATGAATGTGGATGGCATAATTGATAAGTATAAAGCCAAATTAGTTATCGAAGGCTTCTGACAAAAGGAATGCATTGATTTCTTTGATACTTATGCTCCTGTTGCCAGAATTTCCACTATTAGATTATTATTAGCTCTTGCAACTATACATAATCTTGTGATTCACCAAATGGATGTGAAAACTGTATTCTTGAATGGTGACTTAGATGAGGAAATATACATGAAACAACCTGAAGGGTTTGTGATGCTTGGTAATGAACACAAAGTGTGCAAGTTAAATAAATCATGATATGGTTTTAAACAAGCACCAAAACAATGACATCAAAAATTTGATGATGTTGTCTTGTCTAATGGTTTCGCATTAAACCAAGTTGACAAGTGTGTATATAGCCAATTTGATACTTCTGGTAAAGGAGTTATGATTGTCTATATGTGGATGATATGTTCATTTTTGGTACTGATTTAGAAGAAGTTGCTAAAACTAAGAAATTCTTATCATCTAGTTTTGAAATGAAAGGCATGGGGGAGGCTGAGTTAATTCTTGGTATAAGAATTAAAAAAATAAAAATAAAATTTCAATTTCTCAATCTCATTACATTGAGAAGATGTTGAAAAATTTAACTTTGAGAATTGTTCTCCTGTTAGCACTCCTATAGATCCTAGTCTCAAGATTCTACTTAATAAAGGATCTCCAATGTCTCAACTTGAATATTCAAGAGCTATTGGTTGTCTAATGTATGTCATGATCAGTACTAGGCCTGCTATAGCATATGTTGTAGGAAGGCTTAGTAGATATACTAGTAATCCAATTACACATCATTGGCAAGTTGTGAGTAAAGTATTCAAGTACTTAAAAGGGACTATGAATTATGGTTTAACTTTTAGTGGATATCCTTCTGTTTTGGAAGGTTATTTCGATGCCAGCTTGATTAACAACTTAGAGAATCACTCTTCTACAAGTGGTTGGGTGTTTCTTCTTGGAGGAGGTGCCATTTCTTGGGCATCCAAGAAACAAACTTGTATTACTAACTCAACCATGGAATATGAGTTTGTTGTATTGTCTGTTGCTGGTAAAGAAATTGAGTGGCTAAGGAATTTGATTTATGAAATTCTATTCTGGCCAAAAAACGATATCTACCATTTCTATCAGGTGTGATAGTGTTGTAACCTTGGCTAAGGCTTATATTCAAGTGTATAATGGGAAGTCTAGACATTTAGGTGTTAGACATAGCATGATTCGTGAGCTCATCATGACTGGTGTGATATCTGTGCAATTTGTGAGAACTCAGTTGAACTTAGCCAATCATTTAACCAAATGGTTAGCTAAAAATCTTGTGCACAAGGCGGCTGTAAGGATGGGTTTAAAGTCCACTTAAAAGCTTTAATATTAAGATACCCAATTCCCATCTAATGTAATATTAGATGTTGAATTCAATGTGGAAAGCTTGATATTTGAAGATTGGAACACATTATTATCATTATCCCAAGGTATGTGTTTAGTACTACAAGTTAAGGAGGTTGAAATTTAATTTCTTAATAGTTCTTTGAAAAACTGCATTTACAGGTGCAAGAACAAAAGAACTACCTATATAAGCATGAAGTTTAGCCATTTTAAGAAGTTGGACTTGACTTTGATATGCTTATTGAAGGATGGGACACAAGTTGGTAAAATATAGTGTCAAGTTAGAACTTTGAGTATGTAAACTGTTGTGTATATTATTATTATCTTCATGTATTCACTTAGAATAGAAAGGGCTCAATCCTTAGTGACACCCTGATATTTGAATATTTGGAATGAGTAATATATTATTATGAAATTCAATCGTCACTATATTTCATTTGTGCATCATTTTGTTGGTATGTTTTTTGTTTTAAGTTAATCAAGATTACACTTAAATGGGGGAGGTTTGTTGGTGATTTGTTTCACTAATTGTATTTAAGTGTAAGGGGTTGACTTGTTGACCAAAAATCAATCTTGATGAATATTAAACAAGTAAGGAAGGTGCGGAGTCCACACTTGTTTAAGTTTATTCAAGATTAAAAGTAGACTGTCATTTAGGGGCTTCGCCCCTGGGAGTGGGGTCCAAGGGGTGACAGCTCCTAACGAGGTCCAACGGGCAGAGTTTTAGACTGTTGGAAAAATATTTTATGACAGTTTTGACAGTTTTTCAGACAAGAGAGATATTTAACCAATTTTTGTCAATTTTTTGGTACTCACGAATTGATACATTACATTCTCTTAATTGAATCTCTTCAGAGTCTTATCAAATCAAAGATTAGGGAGTACTACCCAAAATACTTTGATTTGAAAGTGAAATCACAATTCTTAGAATATCCAAGTACCTTTATTACCCCGAAAATCTAACACATATGAACATTCAAATGTTCATATAAGCTGAATCGATTAAGAGTTTTCGAGCTCTTGCAATACTTAATATATATATATATATATATATATATATATATATATATATATATAAATATATATATATATATATATATATATATATATAAATATAAATATATATATATATATATATATATATATATATATATATATGGTTAATATCAATGTATTTTATTTTTACATATAATTATAACATATTTTTTTTTCAATACATAAAATGTATTTTATTTTGGAATAATATTATCTTTAAAATATATATACATTTATATTGTGGATAAAAACTATAAATATTTTGTTATTATTATAAAAATATAGATATATCATTATCGTAAATTACATTTTTATTGTTAATAAAATGAGTACATGTTGGCTTGGTTTTGAAAAATGATGAACAGATTACAAGTTTTCAGGTTGTCGCAATATATATATATATATATATATATATATATATATATATATATATATATATATATATATATATATATATATGGATGAACAACTATTGTACGAACGTGTGGATATTGCTATTCTATAAGAATTACTAAGAAAATAAGTTGTTTAGTAATATGAATATGTTCAACATCACACAACTATTGTCATTTCCATGCATCCTCACTAATTCTTTTCATTTTTGTTCTCACATCATTTTTCACTCATTTCTATTCTTACAGAATCCGACTCAATAAACATTCTGACAGAATGAAAATAATAAAAAAAAAATCTATAATAACCATATAGACGGTTTAATTAGTGAGAATGAGTGATAATGAGAAAAGTTATGTAAGATTGAACGTATTCACAGTATCAAATAACATATTTTATTTGTCATTTTCATATAATAACACTATCCACACATCCACACAATAGATGTCAATCCACATTTGAACCTAGTTCTCTCTCTCTCTCTCTCTCTCTCTCTCTCTATATATATATATATATATATATATATATATATATATATATATATATATATATATATATATAAAGTACTGCGAAAATCCAAAAATTCTTAATCCGTTCATCATTTTTCAACACGAAGACCAACATGTACTCATTTTATTACCCACAATATTTTTTTAGCATAATATTATCTTCAAAATATAAATACATTGATATTGTGGATAAAAACTATAAATATTTTGTTATTATTATAAAAATTTCGATATATCATTATTGTAAGTTACATTTTGATTGTTAATAAAATGAGTACATGTTAATATTGATAAGAATTACGAATATGCTAATATTAAAACTATAAAATAAAAGTAAGCCTACATTTCATGTCTCTAGTCATATAAAAAATGAAGCATAAAATTTTCATTATATAATGAAAAGATTGCAATTGTACTACCAGGTTTTCTGGAATTTATAATATGACTTCTTGATAAATAAAAGTGAAAATAGTAAAATATTAATCTAATGGACATGTTGGCCAGCAAGACTGTTCAAAGAAGCCACGTGTTAGGAGTTTATTGGGGCCCCACCTACATGTGAGCATGTCTGCTGAATCATCATGTGCAAACTTCTTAACAGATTCAGTGTACAAATAATACCCACGTCATATATATTGTTTTCTGGGCTTCTAAGTAATAACAAATAATTTTATTGTATCAAGGTTACTTTTACTCGGTGACAATAACAGAAAATAAATGAAACAAAACGAGTTATGTGTCCGCCTGTTTATCAAAAACATCAAATTCTAGAATTGAGTTTTGGGTTTATTTTTAAGATTATTTGGGTATCGGTTTGATTTTTGATAGAGTTCGATTTTAATAATTGCGAGACTTACGATTTCTTAATTTGTTATAAAGTTACATACGTTTCTAGTTTTATTAATTATGTTTTATAAATAATAACTCATGAAAAAAATATAATTTGAAGGTGGAGTTAGTAAAATGACCAAAAATATAATCATGTGTATGTCATACAGCGACACCTAACGCTTCAAATTAAACAGTCTTAAAAAAACAAAATACCAACAAAATCATTATAAGTAAAAGTTTTGGACTAAAAAAATAAAATAAGGAAAACTTTTTGTACTAAAAACATATATTATAGAGCATAAAATGAAATTTATAATATCTCTTAAGACCCGTAGGTACGAGTCATCATCTTCATATTTTTTTTTCACATTACTTGTCATACCATAATATTCTATACCACCTCATTTTTATTAAGAAGTAGTCACCCCCCATCATCATAATTTTTTTAATAAAGCAATAAAATATAATTTTATAAAACACAAAAATGGTGGAAGACTTGACATTTTTTTTTTCACATAGGCCGTTTCAAGTCTCCATAAAAAAAGATGGGATGGTGTTCCAGTGTGTTGAGGCAGACTAACTCAACCTCATAACTGCATTGCTATACTCATACCTAGCAAGCTAAGGATGCTTAATATTTATCCCTCCTACCCCTTTCAACCCATTTACCACATCACTATCTATATTTTCATTCATCCATATCTTCTATCATACAACAAATAGAAACACATACTTTTCATCTTTCTCAACTTACTCAATTTTTTTTAAATAAATACAAGATAGTTAAAAACATACAAAATTAATTCACAAAATATTATACAAAACTAATTCACAAACTAAGATCATACTAACATATTTTAATACAAGTTTTTATGGATAAAATACAAGTAGTTGAAGCTTGAGAGTGGAAGAGTTGGGCAGTTTAGTGAAACCGCTCACCACCATCATTCTTAACTGCTCATGGGGCAAAACCGTGATTTTGGAGGTACCTTGGGTGCATATCTTTATTTTTTGACGACTCTGTTCACCTTAAGGGCGATACTGTGACTTGACCAAAAACTAAGGGCGGTACCGATGGTAGCATAGCTCTAACGAATCATATCTCGGGCAAGTAGACCGACAATCAAGGCTCAAGGGTTAATTAACATGTTGAGTTTCTCTCTCTTCTCTTCTTCTTTTTGACACAATATATATATATATATATATATATATATATATATATATATATATATATATATATATATATATATATATATATATATATATATATATATATATATAATATGCTTTTTCAATAAAATTATTTAAATTTATGAAAATATAATAAGATTAGTATCATACCTAATTAATCATTTGTTTTATTTTGTATTATTTTTATAGTTTGTGGAGTGGTTTTGTATGGTTTTAATTTATTTGTATTTATTTTAAAGTTAAAACTTGAGTGAGTTTAGAGACATAAGAAAGATGAATTTTCATGTGTTGTGAGATGGAAAAATTGAAAATAAAAAATTGATATATAAAAGCTAATATAGCATTAATGTGAGAAGCAGGTTGGAAACAGTTTCCTCTAACACTACCAAAAAGTACAAAAAAAAAACAAACCAAAAAGTACGGATGAAAGTGAGTCCAAACCTGGTCCGAATGGACCCGGGCCAGGAAAACTCGGAATCGGTTCACGAGATTTTGTAGGACTGAAAATCGGACCGATATATAGGAACTGATTTTGGTTCGGTTCCGATTACGATAGCGGGTAAAGTGGATTTAGAACCGGAAAACCCGGAAACATCAAAGTGGGTAGGGTGGAACCGGGTTTAGAATCGGAAAAACCGGAATTTTTTGGTAAGTACTTGCTACTTAATGGGTTGAACTTTGAGAATGTTCATATTGATATCTCGACTTCGGTGGATTGTAAGTTGTTGAATATGAATCCAAAATTATAGTCTAAAATAATATAGAAAATCTAAACTACACTTTGGAGAAACCGTATGTCAATCCAACTTTAAATGAATGAAATGTGCATGTTTTAACATTTTCACATAATACAAAGTACAAACCATGTAGCTGAAAAGTTGAAAATTTTCAGCTTTGATATTCCGAATTTGGGAAACTGTAATTCATTGAATACTAAACCAAAAATGACAAAATTATAGTATAAAATCATCTACAAACCTTAAACTACAATTTAGAAAAACACTACGTGTCAATCCGACTTCAAACAAATTAGATATGAATGTTTTAAAATTTTCACAGATAACAAAAAAACTGAAAAACTAAAAACTTCTAGCTTGGATATCTCGGTTTTGGGGGACTGTAAGTCATTGAATATGAATCCAAATTTGACAAAATTATAGTCTAAAATCATGTACAAACTCTAAAATACAATATGGAGAAAACCTCATGTCAATCTGAATTTAAACAAATGAGATATGGATGTTTTAACATTTTCACATAATACAAAGTATAAAAACAAATAGCTAAAAAGTTTGAAAATTTTCAGCTTTGATGTCCCGACTTTGGGGGACTATAATTCATTAAATATTAAACTAAAAATTACAAAATTATAGTCTAAAATCATGTATAAACTCTAACCTACAAGTTGGAAAAAATCATATGTCAATCTGACTTCAAACAAATTAGATATGCATGTTTTAAAATTTTCACAGAATACAAAAAGGCCGAAAAACTAACAACTTCCAGCTTTGATAACTTGATTTTGGGGGACTTTATAAAACTAAAAATGACAAATTTATAGTCTAAAATCGTGTACAAACTCTAAACTATCCGTTATAAGAAACGACATGTCAATCCGACTTGAAACGAATGAGATATGTATGTTTTAAACTTTTCATAGAAATCGGTTTCGGCCCCTAAAAGTGGTTCCCGTTCCTAACATCGGTTACGATTCTTAAACCTGGTTTACCCGGACCAGATGGACCTAAACCCAGATTACCCGGAACCCGGATAAAGCTATTCTTTAAACCCGGAACCGGAACCGGTTCTATATAATCTGGTTCTAACAGTTTCGGTTATGGTCCGATTTTCCGATTTTAAATCTCATCCCTACAAAAAAGTGATCATATTGTCTACTTGAGTCTTGTAGTTCTTGTTTTACAACTTCTTTTTTCCCTTCTTTCTAAGGCTTGCGACACCTTTATCTTTGCTTTTAACATCTTTAACTTGTGCTTAAAAAAATAGTCACATGATTAAAACTAGTACACGATGTCTTCACAACCTCATTGAAACTATCCCATTCCACCCAATAATTGTATAATTTATAATGAATCAAACTATAATCCACATGCATATATTTTAGTAAATCAGAATATGATCTAAAATATTTAGCTTAAGAGCCACATATTTAGTATAAGGCAATAAGTCAAGAACCTCTTTGGAACCCTGACAATAGTCAATGGAAAGCTGTGAAGAATATCATAAAGTATCTGAAGAGAACTAAGGATATACTTTTAGTCTGTGGAGGTATAGAAGAGTTGCCAGTTACAGGTTCTACTGATGCAAGTTTCCAGACTGACAGGGACAACTTATATTTGTAATCAGGATGAGTGTTCTTGCGAAATGGAGGAGCTATTACATGGAAAAGTTCCAAGAAAAAGACAGTGGAAAACTCGACATGCGAGTCAAAGTATATTGTAGGTAGAAAAGCTACAAAGGAGGCTACATGGTTGAAGAACTTCATTGGTGATATTGGAGTCGTACCAAGTATCAAAGAGCCTTTGGAGTTCTTTTGTGATACCGAGGAAGCAGTCGTCTTGAATAAGGAACCCAAGGACCATGGTAATTCTAGACACATATTTATAAAGTACCATTACGTTCGACATGGAGTAGAATACAAAAACATCGTCGTAAATAGGGTATCGTCAGAATAAAATCAAGTTGATCTATTCATGAAGCCATTATCAAGAGACAAAGATGATGGTCATGCTAGGACCAATGGCATGAGACTTGAGAATGATATGATGTAAAAGTTTAGTAGATTAGTTTGATTTATTTTGAAACATATAACAATATAAGTTGTAACCGTTTTGATGTTTATTTCGTGGTGACATAATAAAGAGCTTGTGTTGTTATCAAAGTTGTATTATTCATTTATGTGTTTCATTTTTTCATGTTTTGAACCCACTTCCAGAGTATTTAATTATATTCAAACTACCACAGTCGGTGGCACACTCTAGGAAGTGAATGAGAGATTTAAGACTGCCATATGTATTAGTTGATTACACATAAAGATTACGCTAACACTCATGAGTAATTCTAAGATGATAATATCTCTTATTCTTCAAATCGAGATACATATGGGGGTTTTCTTATGAAATATGTTGTGCACTAGTATGCTATTCATAACTGGTAGTCATAAAGGGTATGTTCACGTATGATATGAATAGTCTAACATCCCGATGATGAGGTATTTTCAATTTTAACCCTATGTATGAAGAATATTGCATTTTGACCCTTGGGCTTGATAAAGTTTGCAAGAATGGCCCATAGTGGCATTTTGGTGATTTTGGCCAAAGGCCTAGTACGTTGAGCATACCAGGGCAGACCTTAGTCTGCTAAACATACACTGTGTACGTAGGGCTTACATGAAGAAACCTCAAACCCTAATTTTTAGGATTTGGACCATATACAAGCATCATTATCACCATATTTCTCATTCCGTCATCAACCTCCATCTGAGAAAACGTCCCTTTAGCTAAACCTAAGTGAGAAGAGTGCATCTTGAGCTTATCTTAGTGTTTTTTGGTATTCTTGAAGAAGAAGAAGGTGGTGGGAAGACCTTGGAGCTTGGAAGCAACTTGGATCTGAGATTATCTCCTTGCTAGCAACCTACATGAGGTAAAAATCTCATAACTTGATTATCTTATCTTGTAGATCTAACCATTTCTTATTTTAGGGAATTTTTGGTCCCAAATATGATGATTCTTGAGCATGGCATTCTCCGAGTCGAATAAGTTGTCCTTTCAGACCTAATGAGGGGTCTTGAGTCATAAAAATGTGGTCTTGATGCTTAGTTTTTCCCCATGCATGCTCTAGAAGGTCTTAAGGTGTTAAGAAGTTGGTATTTTGTGTATTATGAACTTAATAGGCATGAAAATTCATAAAGTTGGAAATTTTATGACTCTTAGTGGTATTTTGGCCTTGGATCTGAAATTTGGACGTGAGAGCTTAATACATTAAGCTCCTATTGAGGAAATGAGATTCGAAATGTACACTGTGCATACCCTAGCATACGTCGCACGTACGTGGTCAACCTCCTAACTCCGTTCTAAGTAGGAGTACTTCCAACGTAGGAGCTGAGTACGCCCCGCGTACTCAGTTGAGTGGACCAAGTTGACTCCTTGACCCGTTGACTTTGACTTTGACCAAGTTTGAATGAAGGGTATTTTGGGTATTTTGAGTTATTGTTAAGCCTTGGTCTCTATTTGTTAAATAGGTGACCTGTAGAGCCAGTATTCAGAGTAGTGTATTACTCAACTATTCATTAGACTAAGAGGTGAGTTTTCCTCACTATACTCATGGGTCGAAGGCACCACTGTTAGCCCACTAGATCTGTATCCTGGTGTATAGGATGTTACAATATGGTAGGGATCTATATATCTATCTAATAGTCTGTTAAGTAGTTATATGATTATTTGTTGTTGGATATGTATGTTATTTGTTATGTATATGTCAACATGGTATGGTAGGGTTGAGACTGTAATGTTTTGTGCTGTAAGTCAAAAAACCATGGCATTCCAACTGGAAGGTTATGGGTCAAGGCATTCTAACCGGAAGGTTATGGACTAGGGGTAATCCAACCAGGAGGTATCAGACCCATTATGTATTAGGCAAGCCAACCAAAAGGTTGTGGTCCACGACATTCCAACCAAAAAGTTGTGGGTCAAGGGTAATCCAACCAGGAGGTTATGGACCCGTTATCTGTTTGATTATATATTTGTGTTGTGGTACTTTGGGGGAACTTGCTAAGCTTTGACTTACAGTTTTAGTTTATGGTTTCAGGTACTTTCGAGGATCGTGGGAAAGTGAAGGCATGATCGTACACAACTTCCTATTTTATGTATATGGGTCTTGGGGAAAACTATGATTTGAAATAATACTTTTGAAATAATTTGTAAACAATGATGATGAATGGTTCTTTTTTTGAAAATTTTAAACTATTGTTATTTTTGAATGTTACAAGTTGGTATCAAAGCCTCGGTTTGAGAGAATCGGATGAGCATTTGTGTGAATCCAGAATCAAATTAGGGAACAACAAAAGTTTTTAAACTGATTTAAAAAATATTGTTTTAAAAAATAAACAAGGAAGGATGCGATGTACGATCAGCCGGAGCAAGAAAGTATACCCCGAATGACCCGCACTATTATTTTCTATTATGTTTATAATAGAACAACATGCTAGTAATAGGCTAGAGATATTTAGGAATTGCATGATAGAATTTCCTGATAATTGATTCCTGATAGCCTAAGTTTCTTTCTTGTATGGAATTGACATCATTATTGTAGTGGCTTAGTGTATGCATCATAGTTGTACATAAATAAGATTCTATAGCTTGAGAATGTTTGGTTTAGCCTTATTTCGTATTCTTGTTTGATGAAGGTTCTAGTGTAGAATCAGGTATTCGACTATCTATAGGATCCAGTGTTATGTATGATTAGAATACACGAGTGCTGCAGGGTTGATGGAAGTTTCATAGATGAGTTATGTGTTGGGTTTTGAGCATTCTAATACTCCTAAGTGTACATGCAACCCTAAATACCTTGGATCTATGTTTTCTCTATTATACATGCAAATATGAACTTTCCAAGGTATTCATCCTAACTAGCATAATAACATTGATTCATATGAATATATCAAGTTAGAATTACATACCTCTTTGATGTAGAATGTCTACATGAAGCTTGAGTGCCTAGTGCCCCAAGTGTGACACCTCAAATGGTTCACACAACACCAAATACACTTGGAATAGATTATAGAGAGATCCACACTTCATAAAAATCGGCTAGCCCTTTCACATATACTCTAGTGCCGATTTTGTCACCAATAAGATCTTTATATAGTGTCACAATTAGGGTAAACCCTAATTGTCATGGCTTTCCATTTCCTTGGATCCATGGGTTCAAATACACCATGGAGCATCCATGGAGTATCCTATGGGTTTTAGCCCAACTTGATAATCCATGGAGTCTTAGCCCACTATACAAGTATGGATGATTTACACAATCAACCCATATATTTAATTAGTATTCTTTTGATCACTTAATTAATCCTATATTAATTCTTGATCAATACTAATTAAATAATCTTATTAATATATTAGAACTTATAATATATTAACAAACCTTAAGTGTTATTTCTCTCATTATAGTCTATCCAAATGCATGATGCCATGCAACCCAAATGGACCATGTCGGGTCGGGTCAAGTCTTACCAACAATAGTTATGGACTTAGACATTAATCCAATAGTCTCCCACTTGGATAAGTCTAAAACCATTATTGCAAGTATGACTTCAAGAACCAACTGGCAATCGTAGCTCTCAAAAGCTTCTATCGAACTCTGACCTTTGTCAATGACTTGTCCATTAGATAAGGGATCATATATTCCTCCATTCTAGATATCATATGGACTAAGACATGGATTATAATCATTATCTCTGTCCATTTGTTGTTTCCCGATTTCCGATTTATGATGACCGACTAATTGAACAAATCAAATCGGTCCAGGCCCGGCCGAGCACTTACATTTGTCATCACCAAATCATCGAGGGGCCCACAAATATCGCTTTTATCCCAAAGGTAAAAGGAATGGATAAACTTCGACTCATATGGCTTGTTCTACTACTTGTTGAATCATACACAAAGGCACATTATATAACATCGAGTTACCAATGCGTTTTTGTGCAATCAATGTACAACCAACTCATAGTAACAACTCATATCTCTAGGTTTGAAGAATATAAGATATTATCGTCTCATGATCACTCGTGATAAAATCCATGAAGTGATTCCAATGAGCGCGGGTTGAATTCAATACTCAGAACTTATGAGTGTTGTAGCACCACCTTGTCCAACATCTAAGACCTCTACAAGCCCAACCCATGACAATCTTGATTCGTATCTACTTCGAACATATGACCGACTGTGGATGGTTTGAATAACTTAGTCATTCAGAACAATGACCTAGTTATTCTGGAAGTCAAAACATGCAAAGTGAAACACAATAATAATCGAATCCAATATGGTCTCAGAACTTATGAATATAAATAAAACACCTTTTATTTATCACCATATGATTACACATTATTCATTGTATACTGTTTCAGCTATCAACTTTATTCTTGAATTAAAACACTAGTTGTCCCATGCTCCAAGCATGTACACTATGTTTTCTAAACACTAGTCATGCCACACACCAAGTATGCATACTATGTTTGTTTCTGATCTTTACTTTGTGAATTAGATCAATTGAACATAACTCCAATGATCCTCTTTTCACAGTCCCAAATCCTTACTGCAAATGCAAGAATTCCAAATCCATACCATTTACTGAAATCTGTTAGATTCTAAACTTATATGCATTGATCCTCTTGTAATGATTATGCACAAAGTCGCAAAGACTTGACAAAAAACATTACAGAGCATTCCAAAGGAGATCAACTCCTTGGAAACATCATTCTTGCATTAAATTTCCCAATCTTACACAGATTTATTGAACAATTTCTAACTTTGAAACATTTCCATATTCCATTTTGACTATCACTTCTGAACAAGAGTTCCCTCCTTACAGATTATGTCAATATGGTCCTTCCAGACTTAACACTATACTTCCAACTGTCCTTGAGCAACCAATCTTTGGTAAACCTTAGATTGTCCTCGACAATTGCTTAATCCTTTTAGTCATATCCAATTCTAGACCTTTTCCCTTCTTAATGCCCCAGGCATTTTGAAAATTTTAGAAATGATGAATATAGCACATGTAATCGATCCTATATCCGAAGCATATGGGACACGATTCATGATGTCTCACATAAAGACTAAATCAGTCCTTTGCTATAATATTTCCATTTCAATTTGTCAAGTTCTCATAATTCATATTAGGAAAAAGGATGTCGTAATCATAATTGAATTTTAGAACGCAAATAATCAATCATCGAGTTCTATAGAGAACTCGTCGAGTTCATGCAATAAACCATGAAATCATCGAGTTTATTGAAGAAACTCGTCGATTTTTCTATCTGGACAGCTTCTTGGCTTCGAAAAATGTATTTGCATCAAGTATAAGAGAAAGCAAGCCTAGGATCTGATACCACTGTTGGGTTTTGAGCATTCTAACACTCCTAAGTGTACATGCAACCCTAAATACCTTGGATCTATGTTTTCTCTATTATACATGCAAAGATGAACTTTCCAAGGTATTCATCCTAACTAGCATAATAACATTGATTCATATGAATATATCAAGTTAGAATTACATACATCTTTGATGTAGAATGTCTACATGAAGCTTGAGTGCCTAGTGCCCCAAGTGTGACACCTCAAATGGTTCACACAACACCAAATACACTTGGAATAGATTAGAGAGAAACTGTTGGATTAGTGTCTAAGTCCATAACTATTTTGGTATATACTTGACCCGATGGTGCATGGTCCTTTTGGGTTGCCTTCATCAAAGCAACTTGATAGGATGAATTATGGAGAGAAATGATTAATTATGATTTATTAATATATTATGAGAATAATATATTAAAGGAGAAATCATATTGTTTAATTAATATTAGTCAAGAATTAATAAGAATTAAGTTTGTGGCTAAAAGACATTAATTAAACTTAAGGGACTAGAACTGTCAATTGTGTGATAGTTGAATATCGGGCTAATGGACTCCATATTAAAGGGGTGGACGAATTCTATGGGGAAACCCATTAGAAATCGTCCAAAGGCCTTTAAGAAAGGAGTACATGGGTTGCTTAGGGCCTAAGCATCCAAATTAGGGTTTCCTTGTTAGATAACCCTAATAGTCTCACTATTTAAGGAACCCCTAAGCCCCAAAAACGTGGTGAAATTGTTATCTAGGGTTTCCACACGTTTTGGGCAACCTCCTTCTCTTCTACTCTTCATCCTCTTGCTCTTGATGTTTGTGAACCATTAGAGGAGTGACATTTGTGACTCTAAGCTTTCTAAAGTCAATACAAGGAGGATTTGAGATTGTTATTGCTACATAACAATCAAGGTATGATCTAAACCCTATTTTATATGTTATATTGATTATCATATGCTAGATCTAGGGTTTGAAGTCTTGGATGAATTGCATGTACAATAGAGAAACCTAGATCCAAGCATTAGGGTTTGTATGAGCACATAGGATGTTCTTATTGCTAAAACCCATATGTGGTATCAGAGCCTTGATTGGTTTCTATTGTATTGATGCCTTGTATGTTTGTTCAAGTTGCAAAATTGAGTTTTGAGCTCCCTGCTTGATGAACTCGGCGAGTACCACAGTGTAATCGGCGAGTAGGCCTCAACTCGGCGAGTACAGTGTGGTACTCGGCGAGTTCGAGCGTCAGAAAGAGGGGATTTCGGAATTTCTTGCTGTTTTACTCATGGATACTTGCCTTATCTGTTTTAGATCATTAAAATCCGATTTTATGCGTATATATGAGTATATCCTTGAGTAAACAAAAGATAATTACCAATTGATTGGATAATAACTTCCTTATATGATTAAAGTTGATTATTTGTATTAATTGGGTAACTTATTTTGCAAGAAATTAAAATTAGGTCAAATATAGATAATGATAAAAGTAATTGTTTAATTTATATTATTTGTTATTTGATCCTTGTGTTATGAAAAGTTTCAATTTTCCCTTTTAGGTTTTATAGTTTAAATTTGAACTCAAAAGTTTTGTTTTGAAATTTAAATAGTTGAAACCCTAATGTTTTGAAAAAAGTTTCAAAACTTGCCCTCAAGTTTTGGAATTTAAATTTTGATTGAAAAGTTTGATTTTGAAATATTTAAATTCTAAACCCTAATGTTTTGAAATGTTTCAAAACTTCCCTCAAGTTTTGGAATTTAAAAGTTGATTAAAAGCTTAATTTAAGAATGTTAAATTCTAAAACCCTAGTATCGTTTTGAAAAGTTCAAATCACACCCTTATGGTTTTATTAATTAATTAAGGTGTATAATCAAAAGAGGTTTAATAAATCCATTGAATTAAAGGTATAATTATTAAATTCGACTACCTAGTATTTTAAAAGTATAAAATACACCCTATACTATATATAACATTAAAAGTCTAACATTATATATATGTATGAGTAAAATTCAGTCTTACTGTTAGTAGGCCTCATTCACGAAGCTGGTATATAAGGGGTGTTTAAGGAAATTGCCTATAAAATGGCGATTGAATGGGTATCCACTCTTAGCCACCGCACTCTTGACTAGTGGAGGGTCGTTAGCCGAACGGGTAGGATAGGACAAAACCTTCCATTATAAGTATAATGAAGTATAAAAGTAACTAAATGTTTTCATAAAATTCCCAATCTTAGTTACTTTAGGCAAAAGTGAATTGATGCAATTCCATGAAAGTACACTTTATACCCTTGCGAAGACGTTAGTGGAGCGTGTGTGGTTAACCGGCACACTAAATGGTTCTAAGCAAAGGTAGCAAAGGGTGACTCAATGTTTGTCATAGTTCGGTGGAGCGTGTGTGGTATACCGGCACATCAAATAGGTGACTGTAACATGTGAGGGCACCATGTAAGTTTGCATGGTTATTCACACCCGCTTTGTGATCCTCGGCATCCCAGTCACAAACTAGAGGGGCATATCGAGATTTAAACATGCCATTGAAAGCTCAATGTATCTCATAGGATCTATGAGTTTTCAATACCTTTAAAACCTAATCTGTTTTTCATTTTTCATGGTGGAAAATTAGTGAATCGTCATTCACTTACCTTCAAATGTTCTGCAATTTGGGTTACGGCATCCCTTTCCCGAGTTGTGGAATATTGTGTTGGGTCCTGGCCTTAATATCTCATTTGGGTGATTTATTAAGGACTCAATCGATCAACTAACTTGAATTTGTTTTCTCCCGTTTTGTAGATGTCAAGGTACGACAACTATGGTCTTCCCAAATCCCGTGGAACAAGCATTTCACATGAAGATGATGTTCCACGATTCGATCGAGGAACAAGAAATCATGCTTCACTTCCTCCTCCTCCTCCAATTATTCTCCCTAACCCACAAGATCGAAGAATTGAAAGGTTCAATGTCACTAAAGCCCTATTGGAAATGAAACATGAAGATGGTAAACCCGTGTGTGCCCACGTTCTAGCAATGAAATCACACATCGATAGGTTGATTATGTTGGGTGCGTCATTCCCTGATAAGTTGGCTGTAGACTGGGTTCTGCAGTCATTCCATGAATCATATAATGAGTTGAAAAGAAAGTATTATATGATGGATCATGACGCAAACCTCATTGACCTAACTTACATGCTCATTACTACTGAATCAGAAATGATTTGGCAAAGCAATGGAGCATATTTGTTGGGAAAGTCAACCAACCATGCTTCCGAGGACGTTCTAGGAGAACCGACCTGCGTTTGCTGCCAAGAGAAAGGGCGTTGGATACAAGTCTTCCCTAAGAACCTGAAGAGTCTAGAAGATGGGATAGTCAAAGAGTATGGCTGTGCTTCAGGTAAAATCCACTATCTAACTTCATTAAGTTCCTATTCATTGATTCTTAATACATGATGTGATAAGATTGCATTTGAATGTTTTGCAGGATCAGTGAAAAGAGAGGAAGCTTGATGAAAGAGCATGATGAGTCTAATCACGAAGAAATGGATCTCGATCGCATGGATTCGAAGATTAGATTTTGAGCTTAGAAAGTTATGATAGAGTTGTTAGGAATATTTGATTACATAGTCTTTCAGTTGATTTTGCATTGTAAGGACAAATGTTTTCCGCTGCTTTTATGAATAAAATAAATTTTGGTTTGACTCATTTATTTATTTATTTATTTCCTTGCAATGAAATCGTTATGAAAAATTGATGTTTGCATATTTCTACAACGAATGGATGTGATTCTTAATTATGTTATTTGTGGAAAGGTCAAGAATTTACCAAATAGGGAAAGTTTCTCATCGCCCAAGTTTCAATTGGATAGAAACTTGGAATCATACAACAAGTATTGCATGATGAATGAGAAGTTTCATATTTGAAAATTAGACTAATTCATTGACAAAGTGTCAAGTGAAGGACTAGGAGATCGAGTACATAAGGTTATGTGTTGATCAAGTCCACCACAAGAGTAACAAAGATATTCGCCATGATTTACTAAGGTTAAGTAAATATGAGTACACTTATGAAATTAAGTGTGATTCTTAGTCGATTGAAAAGAGTTTAAATCAATAGAGGAATGAATAGGAAGAATCAAGTAGGCAGAAAGATAAAAGGTTCTCTATTCTAAGAAGAAGGGAGAGTACCTTTTATGCTTTATGATATGTCTTAATGATTAAGAACCATATCTCAATTGATCCTCTAAGTGAGTCTTAGTACAATTGTATGTCTGAGAAGAGAAATCAAGAATTGAAGAAATGGTTAAATCAAGAAGTCAATCATATTTCGTTCCAAAACAAGTCTTAAAGTTAAGATTGTGACATTGAGTGACAAGTCTTAAGAAGGTTTATAACATTCATCAAATGTAGAATTTGGAAAAAGGTTTTCTTATTCTTGCACATTTGAAATTGGAAAGTTGTGATGTCTTGGATAAGACAAAGACCAACTAGGACCAATTTATGAAGTGTTTTGTCTTGATAAAAGCTACACTAACTCTTGAATATTTGTTTGTCAAGAAATGCTTATTGACAAGAGAACCTTATAAGTCAAGGAGTCAGTGGGAGTCTTAATGGTCTTGAAAGGTTTCAAGAACTAATCAAGAATAAACCTTATCGATCATCACTAGCACACGACTTGAGGTTTATAACCTATCGTGTTGACATCATCTTATTTTCTGTACCATTCCAATTGAGTTAATTATGCATGTGAGTCCTATGAGTTCTCATTTGAATGCATAAAAGGCAAGGACCTTGATCAATGAAAAGTACATTGATAGGAAAGGGTGAGCTGCTTAACTACTTGGAAGACATGGTGGGCAGCCATGTTACAATATGGCAAGAAATCAAGATTGAGAAAGTTCGGTCCATATGAGTTTGAATTTGTCATAAACTTTGGTTTTGACAAATTCACATGGATAGGAACACATACACCATTAAAATCGATATGTCATAATATTTACTCCTTCATTAAAATGACTGTGAGGAAATGCTTTCACTAAGAAAGATTTTAAGAAGATAGTGATTGTGAAATTGTATTCTCGAATTCGATTATGGTTACGGTATCCCTTTCCATGATCCGAATTGTGAGATTTGGCAATTAGTCTGAATTGTTTAGACACACATATGAGCTATCTTAAACAAAGGTGTATGAGATTAAAAAGCATAGATAAAATATTATCAAAGCATTAAGTATTAGAAATATAAACTTAATAAATTCAATAGACATTGTTTTTCTGAAAATTAAGCTGTTTCTGAATACGTGTCAAAGCTAGTGGGAGCATAAGTGTTATGTTTATAATAATCATCATGATAGTGGGAGCATAAATGTTATGATTGTATGATTATTAAGGCAAGTATTGCAAGTTGGCAATATTAATTATAGAAAAACAAGAGTTATACCTTGCAAAGTCGTAAGGGTTGTAAAGTTGTTTTACTATAATTAAGGGAGAGAATAATATGCTTCATTTCAAATCTAAAGGCTTAGGTTGTAGAATGTTAATATTTTTTGTCAAAGATACATAGTGTTTTCTTAAATTTAGATTATGATTACGACATTCCTCTTCATAGTTCGAAATGTGAGAACATAGCACATAAAATATTATGGCAGAAGATTGATAAAGTATTAAATCTTCATGTAAGACATTATGCATCGTGTCCCATACGCTTCGGGTATATAAATGATTGCAAATGCTATAATATTTGACCATTCTAAAATTTTCCAAATGTCCAGCACATTTAGAGGGAAAAGGACCAGAATCGTTTTTGACTAAGATAATTAAACAACTATCAAAGGACAATCCAAAGTTCGCCGAGGATTGGTCGCTTGTGAGTAGCTGGAAGTATAGTATTGGATGGACCATATCGACATTATTATGAATAGATAAGATTCTATTAAGAATGAGTTGTCATATGGTAAGTATGGAAAGGTTTCCATATTGGGAGTTAGATATTGAGAATCTATGTCTAGATTAAAAACTTTTATGCAAAAGGATGTTCAAAGGAATGTACCTTGAATGAGAGACATCACATCTATGGAATTGTCTTGTAACAATCTCCGATAGAGGACTTTGTAATTTCATTGGCAATAGTCCTTGTGACTTTAGTGCAGTGATATTACGAAAGGATCATTGCATAAAATGTTAAAATCTAGCATATTCTATAAGTGGCAAGAATTTGATATTCTTTCACTTGTAGAAAGGATTGGGAGTTGTGAAATGAGTATGATTGGTAATGTGTTCTTTTGATCTGTTTCACAAAGCAAGAACCGTATGTAAACATTGTGTGCATGCTAAGAGCATGGGACAAGTGTGGTAAGTAATTCAAGTAAGAAGTTGATTACCCGAAACGACAAATAATGAGTAATCGATATGGTGATGAATAAAAGGTGTTTTATTTATACTCAAAGGTTGAGGCCATATGGTATTAGTATTATTCTTGTGTTTCACTTTGCATGTTTTGACTTCCTGAATAATTTTATTGGTTAAGAACAGTCAAATTATTCGAACGGGCCACAGTCGTTCATATGTTGGAACTAGGTATGAATGAAGACTGTCATGAATTGGTGTGTGGATTATGTAAAGAGCAAATGTTTGCTGCAACGTTCATGAGTGCTTATGAATATGATTTGAGCATTGGATTAAACCCACGCTCACTTGGATCACTTCATGGATTTTATCATGAGTGATTGGTGAGACGATAATATATTATATTCTTGAATCCGAGATGTGTGAGTTGTATCTTGCGAGTCGGTTGCACATTGATAATATGTAAACGCACCAGTAACTTGGTGTTATAAAACATATTGTTGTGTGTGATTTGGTGAGTGAGTGCAAGCGAGCATTGAATCAAAGTTTATCCGTTCCTTTTATCCAAAGTAGGATAAAAGCGATATCTGTGGGCCCCTCGATGATTTAGTGATGACACCTAAGCGCTTGGCCAAGCCGGGACTAAATTGATGTGTTCAATTATAGTCTGTTGTCAGTCGTCATAAATCTGAATTCGGGAAACAGCACATAGACAAAGAGAATGATCTAGATCCATGTCTAAGTCTATACGATATCTAGAATGGAGGAATATATGATCCCTTATCTAAGGACACGCGTATCTGATAAGATCAGAGTTGACAGCGGCTTTAGAAAGCTACGATTGCAGATCAGGATCTGAATTCATACGTGGAATAGTTATTAGACTTATCCAAGTGGGAGACTGTTGGATTAGTGTCTAAGTCCATAACTATTTTTGTATGTATTTGACCCGATGGTGCAAGGTCCTTTTGGGTTGCCTTCATCCAAGCAACTTGATAGGATGAATTATGGAGAGAAAGGATTAATTATGATTTATTAATATATTATGAGAATAATATATTAAAGGAGAAATCATATTGTTTAATTAATATTAGTAAAGAATTAATAAGAATTAAGTTTGTGGCTAAAAGACATTAATTAAACTTAAGGGACTAGAACTGTCAATTGTGTGATAGTTGAATATCGGGCTAATGGACTCCATATTAAAGGGGTGGACGAAATCTATGGGGAAACCCATTAGAAATCGTCCAAAGGCCTTTAAGAAAGGAGTACATGGGTTGATTAGGGCCTAAGCATCCAAATTAGGGTTTCCTTGTTAGATAACCCTAATAGCCTCACTATTTAAGGAACCCTTAAGCCCCAAAAACGTGGTGAACTTGTTGTCTAGGGTTTCCACACGTTTTGGGTAGCCTCCTTCTCTTTTACTCTTCATCCTCTTGCTCTTGGTGTTTGTGAACCATTAGAGGAGTGACATTTGTGACTCTAAGCTTTCTAAAGTCAATACAAGGAGGATTTGAGATTGTTATTGCTACATAAAAATCAAGGTATGATCTAAACCCTATTTTATATGTTATATTGATTATCATAAGCTAGATCTAGGGTTTTAAGTCTTGGATGAATTGCATGTACAATAAAGAAACCTAGATCCAAGGATTAGGGTTTGTATGAGCACATAGGATGTTCTTATGGCTAAAACCCATCAATCCACACATCATAAAAATCGGCTAGCCCTTTCACATATACTCTAGTGCCGATTTTGTCAACAATAAGATCTTTATATAGTGTCACAATTAGGGTAAACCCTAATTGTCATGGCTTTCCATTTCCTTGGATCCATGGGTTCAAATACACCATGGAGCATCCATGGAGCATCCTATGGGTTTTAGCCCAACTTGATAATCCATGGAGTCTTAGCCCACTATACAAGTATGTATGATTTACACAATTAACCCGTATATTTAATTAGTCTTCTTTTGATCACTTAATTAATCCTAGATTAATTCTTGATCAGTACTAATTAAATAATCTTATTAATGTATTAGAACTTATAATATATTAACAAACCTTAAGTGTTATTTCTCTCATTATAGTCTATCCAAATGCATGATGGCATGCAACCCTAATAGACCATGTTGGGTCGGGTCAAGTTTTAACAATTATAGTTATGGACTTAGACATTAATCTAACATTATGTAGGGTCAGCTGGCCAGTTGAGGAATGTCGAGCCTTTCTCTAGGAAGTGAGAATAGGATATATATGTGTATTCTAGTGTGTGGTGTTAGGGTGTTTTTGATGATATTTTGAGAAAAATATGGGTAGATGCAGAAGATAGTATGGGCCCGTACTACTGGAAGCACATGACCCGTACACGTAGCAGGGAAGTCACAGCCCTTATGATTTTTCTGTTTGGATTAGCTCATGTGGTATGAAATGCGCCTCATCTGATATTTTATGGTTTATTTTTAGTATGATGGTTACGAGGAGATTCGAGTCAGGAGTTGGATCGAGTGGCCAGGATAGGCCAGGGCTGACTGAGGACTAGGTTAGGGAGATGATTCATGTTGAGGTTGTTTCTGTTGTCCGGGGGCAGATACCGGAGTTGTTTGGGTATATCAATACCGTCATCATGGACTTATTTGATGACTGATACGTTGCACTCTCTAAGGCTACTTCTGTTGCAACTATCGCGGTCATCGCGGTGGAGGGGATTGGTGTGGGGAGAGCCTTCTGTTGGATTAGGTGTCTAAGCTCATAACTATTTTGGTATGTACTTAACCCGATTATGAGCATGGTCCTTTTGGGTTGCCTTCACCATAACAACTGATATGATGAATTAAGGAGAAAGAGGATTAATTATGATTTATTAATATATTATGTGAATAATATATTAAAAGAGAAATCATATTGTTTAATTAATATTGATCAAGAAATAATTTTGTGGTTAAAAGAGATTAATTAAATAAAGGGGACTGATACCGTATTTATAAGATAGTTACAAAGTTGGGCTTAGGATCCATAAGGATGCAATGGCCGAATTCTATATGAGAGTCCATATAGAAATCGTCCAAGGGCTTTCTGGAAGGATCTTTGGGCTGCTTAAGGACTAAGCAACTGGATTAGGGTTTCCAAGTTTAAAACCCTAGAAGCCTTAACTATATAAGGACCCCATAGGCTCCCAAAAACTTGGCTAACACTTCTAAGAGAACCCTAGACGTTTTTGGTGCCTCCTCCTCCCTCTCCTAAGTCATCTTGTTGCTAGTGGTGTTTGTGACTCCATTAGAGGTGCAACATTTGAGGCACTAAGCTTTCAAAGGTTAAGGATATTCAAGGAGAACTTGTTATTACTACATAACAAGAAAGGTAAGATCTAAACCCTAGTTTATATGTCAATTTGATTGTTATATGCTAGTTCATAGGATCATTGCTTTGGTATTTAATGTTGTTGTGTTCATATTAGAAAAACCTAGATCAAAACAATTAGGGTTGCATGAACACCATAGGAATGATGTTATGCTCATAACCCATCAGTGGTATCAGAGCTTAGGTCGTTTTTCTAGTGAATATATAGATGCAAAAGTGAATTGCCAAAGTTCAAGAAAATCGATTTTTTTGCCTTCTGGCTGGCTGACTCGCCGAGTCCCTGTATCGACTCAACGAGTAGGTCCTACTCGCGAGTTCCATAGTGGACTCGACGAGTCCAAGGGTCTGTTGCCGGATTTTTCGATTTTCTTGCCAGATTTTGTTGAGGATTACTTCCAAAACTCGTTTTTCTTGCCTAAAATCGATTTTTTATATTTGGAATGTTTATCCTTATCAAAATTAATGGATTTGGTTAAATATGGATAATATAGGATTATTATAAGTCAAATATTTGACCTAGTAAGTTTGAAAAGTTTCAAATTATACCCTTTATGTTTTATAGTTTAAATTTGAACCTAAAAGTTTTAGTTTTTGAAATTTAAATAGTTAAACCCTAAAATTTTGAAAGGTTTCAAAACTTGTCCTCAAGTTTTGGAATTTAAAATTTAATTAAAATGTATTAATTTTGAAATATTGAATTCTAAAACCCTAGTACTTTGAAAAGTTCAAATTACACTCGTATGGTTTTATTAAATTAATTAAATGTTTAGTTAAAAGAGATAATTGATAAATCCATAAGTATATGGTTTAAGTTAATCAAATTAAAAGTCTAATTTATTAAAAGATTAAACCACATAGTATTTTAAAAGTGTAAAATACACCCTTATACTATATAGAATTAAAAGCTTAATATTATATATGTATAAGTAAATGTCCGTCTTACCGTTAGTAGGCCTCATTCACGAAGCTGGTCTATAAGGGGTGTTTAAGGAAATTGCCTAAATGGCGATTGAATGGGTATCCACTCTTACCCACCACACTCTTAAGTAGTGGATGATCATTAGCCGAACGGGTAGGATATGACACAACCTTCCATTATATGTATGATGAAGTATGAAGTAACTAAACAATCTTATAAATTCCCAAATCTTAGTTACTTTAGGAAAAATGTGGAGCTGGTGCTAATCCATGAAATTGCACATTGCACCTTGTTGGACGTTAGTGGAGCGTATGTGGTTAACCGGCACACTAATATAGGACCAATGAAGGATGGCCATGAGTAGCTCGTATATTATCATAGATCAATGGAGTGTGTGTGGTTAACCGGCACATTGATTAGATGATAAACATCTTCGAGAGTACCAAGCTAATTTGCATGGTTATCCACACCTTGTTTGTGATCCTCGGCATCCCAATAACAAACTTGAAGGGCACAATCGAGATTTAAACATGCCAGTGAAAAGTTCAATGAATCTCAAAAGTTCTAGGAGTTTCAATTCATTTAAAACCTAATTTTCAATTTTCTTTTTTCATGGTGGAAATTGGTAAATCGTCATTTACCTACCTTCAGATGTTCTGCAAATGGATTACAGCATCCCTCTTCCAAGTTGTAGAATATTGTGTTGGATCCTAGCATTGATATTTCATTTGGGTGTTATATCAAGGATTCTTATCAACTAACTTGAATTTCTCCCGTTTTGTAGATCTCAAAATCTAACAACTTTGGTCTTCCCGAATCCTTTGGAAAAAAAATTTCCATTTGAAGATGATGTTCCACGATTAGATTGTGGAAATGGAAATCATGCTTCACTTCCTCCACCTCATTCAATAATTCTCGCTAACCCACGTGTTCGAAGACTTGAAAAGTTCAAGGTCACTCAAGCCTTTTTGGCAAACAAACACGATGATGGAAAGTCTGTATGTGCTCATGTCTTGGATATGAGGTTGCATATTGATAGATTGGTAATATTGGGTGTCGAAGTCTCAAGGAAGTTGGTTGTTGACTGGATTCTACAATCACTTCCTGACTCATATAGTGAGTTCATTAAAGAGTACTATATGATGGACCATGACATGACCCTCATTGATTTGACTTATTTGCTTGTTTTTGTTGGATCAACAATGATTTGGCGCAGTGTTCAAGCAAATATGTCTGGTAAATCAATGTCCCAAACTTCCATGGATAGTGACAATGGCAACATTAGAAGTCCATAAAGATTTTCTCTAAGGAAGAGAAAGGCTTATTCTGAGATTATCTTGTGTACCATTCCAAAAGATTTCATTTGTTTCTATTGCCAAGAGAAGGGGCATTGGATGCGAAGCTGCCAGATTTACCTGAGAGATCACGAAAATGGGAGAGTCAAGATGTATGACTCTGCTTCAGGTAAAATCCACTATCTAAATATGTTAAGTTTTCTATTCTAGATTCTTAATACATGATGTGATAAGATTGCATTTTGATGTAGGATTGAAGAAAAGAAAGGAAGCTTAAAGGAAGAAGTGGGCTGAGTCTAATTGCGAAGAAATGGATTTCGATCGCATGATTCGATGATCAGATTTTTGAGCTGCTACTTAGAGAGTTATGATAGATTGCTTAGGAATATGTAATAGCATAGTTTTCATTTGAATTGCGTTGTAAGGACAAGTTTTTTCGCGTTTTTATAAATAAAATAAATTTTGATTTTGTCTTATTTATATCTCCTTGCAATGTCATTTGTGAAAAATTGATGCTTGTGTGTTTCTATTATAAGCAATATTAAGTGGATGTGATTCTTAGTTATGTTATCTATGATAGTGTCGTAATTTTCTAAGTATGGAAAGATTCCCATCGCCCAAGTTTCAATTGGACAGAAGCTTGGAATCATATGATTTGAGTCATGTGATGTATGGAAATCTTAGTACTTAGGAAATTAAGACAAATTCCTTGTTCACATAGGTATGTGAGTCAAGTGAAAGACTAGGAGATCTGGTACGCAATGTTGTGCACTGGCCAAGTCCACCACAAATAACAATAAGATTATTCGTCACAATTTACTAAAAGTCTAGTAAATGTGGTTATGCTTACAAGATTGAGTGTAATTCTAAATCATTGAAAAGTTTCAATGAATGGCAGAACGGATAAGAAGAATCAATTGGACAGAAAGATAAAAGTTTCTTCAATCTGAAAAGATGGGAGAGTACTTTAGTATCATCTTCTATGTTCGTCTCATTGATTATGAAACCATATCACAGTTGATCCTCTAAGTAAATCTTAGTGCACTATTATGGCTAAGAAGAGGAATTAGGAATTGTTGAAATGATTAAATCAAAAGGTGAATCATACTTCGTTCCAAAATCAAGTCTTAGAATCATACTCCAAGATTGTGATATTGAGTGACACGTCTTCAGTAAGTTTAAAACACTCATCAAGTGTAGAGTAGGAAAGGTTTTCTTATTCCTGCACATTAGAAATTTGTAGGTTGTGATCTCTTGGATAAGACAAAGACCGACTACGACCAATTGTATGAAGTGTTGTCTTGATAAGAATCCACACTAACTCTTGAGTAGTTGTTTGTTAAGAAATGTTTCTTGACAAGAGAATCTTATATGTCAAGAGGTCAGTGGGAGTCTTAATGGTCTTGAAAGTTTTCAAGAACTAATCAAGAATTGTTAAACACTAGCACATGACTTGAGGTTTGTAACCTATCGTGTTGACATATTCTTATTTTTTTTCCATTCCATTTAAGGTTGACTATGCATATGAGTTCTATGAGTTCTCATTTGATTGGATAAGGCAGAGCACCTTGATCAGTGAAAGCTCATTGATCAGTAAGGGTGAGTTGGTCAATGACTTGGAAGACATGGTAGGCCCTTGTGCTGCCAAGTGGCAAGAAATTAAGATTGAACAAGTTTTGTCCATATGAGTTGGATTTGTCACAAACATTATCTTATGATTATGGTTATGACAAATTCACATGGATAGGAACATATACACCATAAAATCTAAGTGTCATAAGGTTTCTCTCCGTTTCATGAAAATGATTGTGAGGAAACGCTTTCACTAAGAAAGATTTTAAGAAGATATCAATTGTGATATTTGCGTTCTCAAATTAGATTATGACTACGGCATCCCTATTCATAGTTCGAATTGTGAGAAATCGCAAAAGAGTCTAAACATTTAGGACTTATTGCTATTAGTTTTGAATTAGTTTAGACATACACATGAGCTATATAAGGAAAGGTGTAAGAGTTTGAGGAACTTAGATAAAGGTTACCGAAGCATCACGTATCAGAAATATGAACTTTGGTAAGAAAGTCAATAAGTATTGATTTCTAAAAGTTGAATTGTTTTCTGAATACATGTCAAAGCTAATGGGAGCATAAGTGTTATGCTGGTAAGGATATAATCATCATGTTAGTGGGAGCATGATTATTATTTTAAGTGTTGCAAGTTAGCAATATTAATTATATAAAACAAAAGGTTTCACTTTGCAAAGTTGTAGGGGTTGAAAAGTTGTTTTGCTATAATTAAGGGACAGAATATTATACTTCGTTTCAAATCTAAAAACTTAGATCGAGAAATTTTTAATCGAATTTAGTCAAAAGACATATAGGGTTGTTATGTTGAAAAGATTCAACATAAGGGAATTCTATATATGGCAATATTATAGCAAGAGACTAGTAAAGTCTTTATGTAAGACATTATGAACCGTGTCCCATATGCTTCAGGTATAGGATCAATTACATATGTTGTAATATTCGACCGTTTTGAATTTTCCAAATGCCTAGCGCATTAAGAGGGAAAAAGGACCAAAACCGGATATGACTGAAATTAATTAAACAGTTGTCAAGGATAATCTAAGGTTCGCCAAGTATTGGTCTCTTGTGGGCAGTTGGAAGTATGGTATTGGATGGAACATATCAATATTATTATGAATAGATAGGATTCTATTTAGAATGTGTTGTCGTATGGAAAATATGGAAATGCTTTCATATTGGGAGTTGGATATCGAGAATCTATGTCTAGATTAGAAACTTTTATGCAAGAAGGATGTTCAAAGGAATGTACTTTGAATGTGAGACTTCGTATCTATGGAATTTCCTTGTAGCAATCTCCAATAGAGCACTTTGTAATATCATTGGCAAAGTCTTGGTGGCTTTGGTGTTGTGATATTACGAATGGATCGTTGCATAAAATGTTAGAGTCCAACATATTCTAATAGTGGCAAGAATTTGGTATTCTTACACTTATGAAAAGGATTAGGAGTTGCGAATTGAGTATCGTTGGAAATGCATTCAATAGATCTATTTCACAAAGTAAGAACCATAGGTAAACATAGTGTGCATGCTTGGAGGATGGGACAACTGTTGTTATAATTCAAGTGATAAGTTGATTATCCGAAACATTATACAATGAATAATGAGTAATCAATATGGTGACTAAATAAAAGATGTTTTATTTATAATCAAAATATTGGGGCCATATTGGATTCAATTATTCTTGTGTTTCACTTTGCATGTTTTGACTTCCTGAATAATAAGATTATTCAAACCATCCACAGTCGATAAATACTTTGGAAGTAGATATTGAAGCTAGACTGTCATGAAATAAGATTTGAGTATTGGATTAAACACACGCTCACTTGAATCACTTCATGGATTTTATCACGAGTGATTAATGAGATGATAATATCTTATATTCTTAAAACGGAGACATGTGAGTTGTAGTTTGCAAGTCGGTTGCACATTGACATATGTAAACGCACCAGTAACTTGGTCTACACACCTTGTTGCATCAAGTGCATAAACACTTCAGGTGCATTAGTGAGCCCAAATGACATCAACTACTAACTCGGAATGTCCATAACAAGTCTGAAATGCAGTCTTCTCCACGTCCCCCTATCCAACCCTTACTTAATGATACCCCGACCTCGGATCGATCTTGGAGAACCAAGATGCACTCTGCAACTGATCAATGACGTCGTCAATCTGCGGAAAGAGATAACGGTTTTTCACCGTCAACTTAGTCAACTCCCAATAATCAATGTACATCCGGTGTGAACCATCTATCTTCTTGACGACAATATTGGTGCTCCCCACAACGAACTGATCGATCTGATGAACTACTTGCCTAAAAGCTCCTGAAGCTGAGAGGACAACTCCTGTATCTCAGGCGGTGCCAATTGATACAGAGCCTTGGCAATCGGATTCGCACCTGGAACTAGGTCAATCTTGAACTCAACCTATCTCTCGGGAGGCACACCGGGTAACTCCTCTGGAAACACATTAGAAAACTCCCAGGAAAATGGCACATCTGAAACCGAGACCTGCTCCCCCACCCGAGTATCAACCACATAGGCAAGATAACCCATACACCCATGTTGAATGTACTATCGAGCCCTAGCTGCCGAACAAAATCCTGATCCAACCCTGGTACCCTCTCCGTAGATGACCAGTTCTCCCTCATTTGGGGTTCGAACCACCAATCATTGACCCGCACAATCTATCATTGCTCCAAACCTGCGCAGCTAATCCATCCCTACTATAACCCATACGTCCCCCATGGGGATAGGAATCAAATCAATCGGATAAGCACACCAAAGTTTCCCAAGACACAACCCTGGCCCATTACGAACTATAGATGCTAGAATAATGATTCTAACAAGCTACTACATGAATAACTATCCATTCAAAAATTAAATCGGGGATCAGAATTTCATACCTACGATTTCTTACGTTTCAACCTTGACCTCTCACAGGATGGCGGGCATCTGTGCTTGCACTCCCTCCAATACCCATGTAGGACAATTGGGTTTGAGATGACCCGGTTGGTGACAGTGGAAACACATATGATCCTTCTTGCAGTCACGATAGACATGCCTTCTCTCCACACTTATAACATTTGAACTTGTGACAAGCATCCCGTGGGTTCCCCCCACACTTCCCGCATATATCAAAGCTCCCTTGGCTTCCAGTACCCAAGCTAGCAGCCTCGGTCTCCTCATCCTTCGCTGAAATATCCCTCCTCCTCTTTCCTATCCGTGTCCCCTCAAAAAGATCTCCCCCAATAGTCATCTTAGTAGCACCCTTCGCAGTCTGCAAGGCTGCAGTTCATTCCTCAAACTTTGGCAATTAACTTTTTAGTGATCTGATCCACAATACTAGAAAATTATTCCTGCAATATCTGTGAAAACTTAATGGTAATCATTTCCTGAATCTGATCAACAGTTAACCCCGGCCTATCCTGGCCATCAACTCCAGATCCCGAACCAGATTCCCTCACGAACTCCACACTGAAAAGGAATCAAGAGCATCAGAATAGCCACAATTGATATTGCTCCAAGCACATGACGGGACTATCGGGGTTTGTGACTTCCTTGTGACGCGTACGGGTCCTGTGCTTCCTATAGTACGGGCCCATTTTACCTTCCACACCTATCCGTATTTATATCAAGGATCATCATAACCACCCAAAACCAATACAACAACTAGGATACGCATACATCCTATCCTCACTCTCTCGAGAGTGACTAACCTTCCAAACTGTCCTGCTACATTGATACTTACTCATAATGATACTCCCCAACACTTGCATAAACACAACACGAGTACTACATACTGCCTAGGCTATCCTAGGACCCACATCTCACCCTGCTACCAACTTCCAAATGACCCCCATTGGTGCCGGTTAACTACTACATGAATACAATCACATGCAACATAACTTAAATAATCCTAGATTAAAAGATTCAACCCAAAAACGGTTAGATTCAGACAAGAGCTATACAATAGGACCAAACCCTTCACTCTAAAATTATTTATCCCAAGCAGCATGTGACTTAGCGTATTCAATTAATAGTTAATTCACACCTAAAAGAGTCATATAACAATGACCAAGATAACTCCATAGGAAATAGGGCATCATACGTCAGGCAATTCTATCATGTAATTCCTGAAAATCGCTAGCCTATCACTAGCATGATGTTCTATCATAATCATCATAACATAATATCAAATAACAGTATGGTAACTTGGAGTCTACTTACTGGCTCCGGCTGATTGTACACACCACATCCTTTCTTGATTAATTTTGAAAACAATTTTGAAAACAATTTTGAAAATCATTTTTAAAACTTTTGCAGTTCCTTAGTTTGAGACTAGTTTCACACAGATGTTCCTCCAATTCGCTCGCTCTGATACCAACTTGTAACGTCTAAAAGATCACAATAAATTTAAACTTTTTAAAACTACCCATTTATTGAAAAGGGGTGTTACATAATCATTGTTTACAAAACCATTATTCAAAAATAGAGTCTACCAAGATCCATTCAATCATAAAACCAAGGATGTGTACAGTCACGACTTCGCCTTGCCACGTTCCTCTAAAGTACCTGAAACAAAACTAAAACTATAAGCGAACGCTTAGTGAGTTCCCCCAAAGTTTCACCACATAAAATAACAAACAACAACATGCTAATATGATCCTTCAGCCTAAATGCACCACTTCGCAGGGCCTACAGTCTATCTGGACCGCTCTCCAAGCCTTCGGCATGACCAGACCACCTCTTAGGGCCCACAACCTATCTAGACCGCTCTTTGGGCCTTCGGCCTAACTGGACCACCTCGTAGGGCCTACAGCCTATCCCAACCACCCTGGGTATCTTGGCCTTCAGCATGAAGCAGGACCACCTCAACCCGATACACCCTTACATATCAATATAAACCATAACAATCCATAGCTAATATATACATGTGGTCATACTTATCTAACAGATCACTATAGCATAGAAAAATCCTATATGCCAGGATACATATCTAACAGATCACTATAGCATAATAGCATAAGCTAAAACTACGATATCAATCCAATGGGCCGCCCTTGGTGCCTTCGACCAGTAAGTACGGTGAGGAAAATCGCCTTACAGTCTAACGGATATTTGATCAATACTGTGCTCCCAAATACCGGGTCAACCCAAATACTAAATGTCAAAACATTTCCATTCTAAATTAATAACATTTCCCCATAAATCCCCTTGGTTAAAACTGGACAAATTCAAAAAGTCAACCGAGTCAACATAGTTGAGTCAATACAGTCGAGTTGACTCAGGATTCGTACACAGGGCATACTTTGGAGGTACGCGGGGTGTACAAGCGTGTCCGAGGCATTAGGGCCAGATCTGCATATGTTGAGTGTACCATGTAGTAAGCCCAACGTATGCAACAACCCTCATCTTAGCTCATTAAGCACTTATTTCTTCGACTTAACACATCTAATTGCAGATCCAAGGCCAAAATACCATCATGAGTCATAAATTTTCCAACTTTATGACTTTGTTTGTCCATTAAGTGCTTAAAACACAAAATCTCAACATCTTACTGCATAAAGACCTTCTATAGCATGCATGGAGTAAAACCAACCATCAAGACTACATTTTCATGACTTAATACCCCCTGTAAGGTCTGAAAGGACGACTTAATTGATCAAGAACCTGTCATGCTCAAGAATCACCATATTTGGGACCGAAAGTGACCTAAAGGAACAAGTGGCTAGATCTACAAGATGGAGTGATCAAGTTGTGAAATTTTTACCTTCAAGAAGTTGCTAGCAAGTGTGCAATCCCAGATCTAAGTTGCTTCTAAGCTTCAAGGTTCTTGCACCAACTTCTCCTTCTTCAAGAACACCAAAAAGGCATACAAATGAGATCAAAACACTCTTTCTCACTTAGGGTTTGATGGAGGGTCGAAATCTCAAATGTGGCTGATGAGAGAACGATAAGTGAGGCTATAATGGTGTTTATATATGTACCAAACCCTAAAAATTAGGGTTTGGAGTTTCTCCACATACACCCAGCTTACTAGGGTCCACCCTAGTATGCTCAGCGTACGCATCGTACACCTAGCATACGACTCCAATACCCAAATTACCAAAATGCCAGTATGGACTGTTTTGTACTCTATCTTATACTCAGGGACCAACATGTAGTATTTAATCATACATACAGTTATAGTTGAAAATACCTTAACATCGGGATGTTACAGGTATACTTGTGGAGCCACAGGAGGCCGCAAGGAGGCGGGAGATTGAGATGGAGCTCCAGGTGAGAGAGCGAAGGTAGGCTCCGGTTCAGACACAGCCTGTGGCGAAGCGGTTCAAGCCTAATGATTCAAGGTCTGGAGGGCATAGGGGTCACATTTGTGGTAACTGCGGCAAGGTTCATGAGGCTATTTTTTTTATCTTCATTTGGTTGCCACAAAAATGGAAAGGAGGGGCATTACGCCAAGGACTGCCATCAGCAGGATCCAATACCAAGCATCAGGATTTGCTGCTAGACTAGTGCCCATTCCTTACTGCTAGACCGGTGTAGGCTCTAGCGCCAGCTACTCTGAGGATCACTGATGGGATCCAGGTTAGGGCGGAGCCCCCGGAGGCTTGAGGTCGCGCTTTTCAGTTCATGGCAGAGGAGGCCAGGACGACACTAGATGTCATTACTGGATAGCCTCATGACAGTATATTCAGCATGGGTGTATGTGATGGTTTTTGAGCACTATAACAATCCTATGGTGCACATACAACCCTAATGCTTTGGATCTAAATTTTCTCAAGTGATACATGTAATTTTCATTTATCCAAAGCATGAACCCTAACTAGCATACAATTTTGAGATTTACAACATAAAACAAGTTAGATGAATACCTCTTTGTTGTACCTTGTAGAAATTGGCCTTTCAAGATCCTAGTACCTCAATTGTGATACCTCAAATAAATCACAAATACCAAAAGCAAGAGGAGGCTTATGAGAGAGAGGTTAGGAAGCACCAAAATCGGCTAGGGATTCACCTTGGAAATGATTGGCCGATTTTAGGAAGGGTAGGGGTTCAATTTATAGTGTTGAATTCTAAGGGTTTCTTACATAAGACCCTAATTTATTTAAGCCTTTTAGTATTCCAATAATCCATATGATAGGCCCTTTGGACTAACTCTTCATGGACTCTCACATAGATTTAGTCTATCCCTAATCAACATGGATCATTAGCCCAAACTATAAGTATTACTGACTTGCCTAATCAGTCCCTGTAAATTTCATCAGTCTCTTTTGATCACTAAATTAATTCCAAATTAATTCCTGATCAATACCAATTAAATAATATGATTTCTCAATTAATATATTGTTCTTATAATATATTAATAAATCACAAATAACCTCTTTCTAAAATATCCATCCTATCAAATTGCTCCGGTGAAAGCAACCCTAAAGGACCATGCTATTATCGGGTCAAGTACATACAAATTATAGTTATAGGCTTAGACACCTAATCCAACAGTCTCCCACTTGAATACGTCTAATAACTATAACTGCAAATGCAACTTCAAAATCCGATTAGTGGTCGTAGCTCTTAAAAACCGCTGTCGAAATCTGACCTAGTCAATAACGCGTCCTTTAGATAAGGGAACATATAATCCTCTGTTCTTCAAGATATCGTGTGGTCAAAGACATGGAATAAAGTCATACTCATTGTCCAACGGTTTATTTCCCGATTTCTTATTTGTTTGACATAGAACTTAATTGAACACATCAATTGAGTCCTGACCGAGCCCGACACATAAGTCAAAATAGAATCATCAAGGGGCCCATGATATCGCTTTTAATCCTCTTAGGATAAAAGGAACAGATAAACTTTGACTTATATGCTTGTACTAATTACTGGTTAAATTATACACAACAACACATTTTATAACATCAAGTTACTGATGCATTTTCGTACTATCAATGCACAACCAACTCGTAATCAACAAACTCATATATCTTGGTTTGAAGACTATACGATATTATCGTCTCACAATCACTCGTGAAAAATTCCATGAAGTGATTCACGTGAGCGTGGGTTTAATCCAATACTCAAATCTTATTTGAGGAGCACTAATGAACGTTGTAGCAAACTTTTGCTATGTCTAAACACCTTAGACAAGCTACAAGCCAATTCATGACACTCTAACCTCATAACTTACTTCCAAAGTATGATTGACTGTGGATATTTCGAATAATCATATTATTCTGGAATTCAAAACATGCAAAAGCGAAACATAAAATAGACAATTGACAAAAGACAATAAACTTTACTTATAAATAAAAAAGCTTATTATTTAATCATCAAATGTCAATTACATTTTTATATTACAAGTTTCTAACTGCCTATCTAATGACTAAAACTAATATCGTCTCTTAGGCTAATGTTCTTAGCATGCTGCAAATCCTTAACCCTACTCAGTCCCTTCGTAAGGGGATCTACTAGGTTATCCTTTGACGATACCCTCTTCACTACGAGGAGTCCCTCTTCTACTCGATGTCTTATGAAGTGATATTTTCTGTCAATGTGTCTAAATCTACCATGATCCATTGGTTCCTTGGTTTAGGCGACCACACCCTCGTTGTCACAGAAAATCTCCATAGGCTCCTTTACAGCCGGTACAACTCCAAGGTCTCTAATGAAGTTCTTTAGCCATATTACCTCCTTCGACGCTTTGCTTGCTGATATGTACTCTGATTCGCACGTTGAATCAGCTACAGTCTCCTCTTTGGAACTTCTCCATGTTACCGCTCCTCCATTTAGGGTAAATACCCAGCCTGATTGAGAGCAGAAATTATCTCTGTCGGTTTGAAAGCTGGCGTCACTATACCCTGTCACGCTCAAGTCATCACTCCCACCGAGGGTAAGGACAAGTCCTTAGTCCTTCGCATGTACTTAAGAATGTTCTTTACCGCTATCCAGTGAGTTCTACCAGGATTTCCTTGATATCGACTAACCATGCTCAAAGAAAAAGCCACATCAGGACGAGTACATGTCATAGCATACATGATCGAGCCAACGGCAGAAGCATATGGTACTCAACTCATTTATGCTATTTCGGCATCGATACTCTGACTCTAAGTCTTACCCAGTTTGGTATTGCTCTGGATAGGCAATTCTCATTTCTTGGAATTCTCCATGTTGAAACGGTTTAACACCTTGTCCAAGTTGGTAGTTTGACTAAGCCCTATTACTCTTTTACTCTTATTTCTCAATATCCTTATCCCTAGAATGTAAGCAGCTTCTCCGATGTCCTTCATAGCGAAACATTTCCCAAGCCAGGATTTAACCTCCTTCAAGGTTGGAACGTCGTTTCCTATGATTAGTATGTCATCCACATACAATACCAGAAAGCTAACTATATTCCCACTAGCTTTGACATATACACAAGACTCGTCCTCACTTCTCGAAAAACCAAACTCTTTGACTTTCTCATCAAAACAAAGATTCTATCTACGAGATGCTTGCTTTAATCTATAAATGGATTTCTCCAACTTACACACTCTATTAGGGTACTTCACATCTACAAAACCCTCTGGCTGACTCATGTAAACATCCTTAGCCAACTTCCCATTAAGGAAAGCGGTTTTGACATCCATCTGCTATATTTCATAATCATGAAACACATCTATGGCTAGCATAACCCTTATAGATTTAATCTTCGCTACTGGTGAGAAGGTCTCGTCATAGTCAAATCTAGGAGTTTAATTAAAGCCCTTCGCAACCAATCACGCCTTATACGTGTGTACTTTCCCATCTATGTCGGTCTTCTTCTTGAAGATCCACTGCACCTGACCCTCTTACGACCTAGTACATTTTCAACCAAGTTCCAAACTTGATTGTCATACATGGATTGAATCTCACTGTCCATTGCCTCTTTCCACTTTGTAGACTCTTGGCCCGCCATATGTTCCTTGTAGTTGTTAGGTTCATCCAAATTTATCAGTGTGCTATCACTGATAAACGTATCACCTTCACTTGTTATATGAAAACCATACAACAAAGGTGGAACACTAACTCTACTAGAACGTCTCAGAGGTACAGACTCGTCAACTGGTTCAACAGGAGTCTCATACTCAGGTTGATTGCTAGTGTTAGAGGTTCCTTCATAGCTTAAATCTTGAAGCTCTTCAAGGTTAATTTGCCTCCCACTATCCTCTTGGCATATCATTTCTCTTTCATGAAAGACACCCCTCCATGCTACGAAGACCACGTTCTCACTAGGTCTATAAAACAAATATCCAAATGATTTATGTGGGTAGCCGATGAAAATACAACGCTTACTATGAGGTTCGAGCTTGTCGTGAGTCTCTCGTCTTACGAAAGCCTCGCAACCACAAACCTTGATATGCGCTAACGAGGGAACCTTCCCTGTCTACATTCCGTGTGGTGTTTTGGCAACCATCTTAGTTGGCACTAGATTAAGGATATGGTGGGCATACCCCCAGAATGATACAGGTAACGAAGCTCGACTTATCATGAAACGAACCATGTCCAACAAGGTTCGATTGCGCCTCTCATCCACACCATTCAGCTGCGGTGTCCTAGGTGGCGTCAACTGTGAAACAATTCCACATTCCTTAAGATAGTTATGACACTCGATACTAAGATACTCACCACCTCGATCAGATCAGAGCATCTTTATCTTCCTGCCCACTTGATTCTCCACTTCTTGCATAAACTCTTTGAATTTTTCAAAGGTTTTTGACTTATGCTTGATTAAGTAGATATAGCCATATTTGCTGTAATCATCAGTAAAAGTGACATAGAAGCGGTTAGCATCCCTTGTGGTGGATTTGAAGGGTCCACACACATCGGTGTGTATGAGATCCAACAGACCTTCACCCTTTTCACAAGTACCAGTGAAGGGTGACTTGGTCATCTTTCCAAGCAAACAAGATTCGCAAGTGTCATTTGACTTTAAGTCGAATGACTCAAAGACTCCATCCTTTCAGAGTTGGGCTATACACTTCTTGTTGACATGTCGAAGACAACAATGCCACAAGCATGCCTTGTCCAAACCATTAGACGAATCAATATGCAATACATTATTTCCTAAGTTGTCTACAACCATCACAGTATCATATATACCATTACAATCAATGCTTCAAAATAAAATTTCCTATTATAAAAAGCATTAATAGAACCAATTTCATTGTTAAATGAAAATCTAAAACCTTGTTTATACAAACCATGAAAAGAAATAATGTTTCTCGTCGTATCTGGCTAGTAGCAACATTCATTCAAATCTAACACTAACCCATTACTGAGCAATAAAGAATAAACTCCAATCTTGGTGACAGGCGATGCTTTCCTATTTCCCATGATCAAGTTTATCTTCCCGTGCTCCACATCCTTACTTCTTCTTAGACCCTACAACTCAGAACAAATGTGAAAACCACATCATGTATCAAGGACCCAAGAACTAGCATGTGATGAACTATTAGATTGAATAGTGTAAATACATGCGAAGGTGGGCTTTATCTTCCCATCCTTAATGTCCTGCAAGTATTTAGGGCAACTTCGTTTTCAATGCCCTTTTTCATGACAATGGAAGCACTTTACTTCTTTTGGATTAGATGATGGAGCAACAGAACCACCTTTGGACCCACTAGAAGAGGATCCATCATGAGACTTTGCCTTGTGATTCTTTGAGGAAGCTTTCCTCTTCTTTCTCTTCCCATGTCCAATTTACAGGACTAGGGCAGCAGCAGTAAGAGTGGGTACAACAGCCTTGCGTTTTAAACTACTTTCAGCAGTTCTTAGTAGGCCTTGAATCTTGCATAGAGTGCCTTCCCCCTTGTTCATATGATAAGTCATTCTGAACTGAGCATAACAAGAAGGCAAGGAGTGTAGGATAATGTCAACAGCCAACTCTTCATCGAAATTGATATTCAACTTTAGCAAGCGGTCTACATATCTTTGCATCTTTTGCAAGTGGGTTGTGATGGACTCTCCATCCTTCATTTTTTTGTTAACATGGAGGCAATGATTTCATAACTTTCTTGTCGAGCACTCTGATGGTACCTTTCCATCAAGTCTAGGTGCATCTCGAAAGGCTAGAAGTCCTCGTAGGACTTCTGAAGCTCAAAAGTCATAGTGGCTAGCATGATCCACGACACCTTTGTCGTGTCCTTCTCATGAGCCCTATACTCAGCCAGTTACTCAGGAGTAGCAGTTTCTTCATCAATTTCCTTTAGCTCTTTATCGAGGACATGTTCCTTTTCCTCACAGCGAATGGCCATGCGATTGTTTCAAATCCAGTCATTGAAATTAGACCCATCGAAAATTACCCTCCCACATAAGTTCACGAGGGAGAAAATCCAGAAGATTTTGAGTTTGAAGCATTGTTTAAGGTAGACATCTGAAAAAGAAAGACAAGTTTCATTAGATAGAAATTCCTTAATATAACACCCAAATTATATATTAAGGCTAGGACCCAACACAATATTTCACAATTTGGAAGAGGGATTTTGTAATCCAATTGCAAAATATTTTAAGGTAGGTAAATGACAATTTACCAATTTTGCCACCCAAAACTAAAACTTTAAATAATTAAGTTTTATGAAATTCCTAGTTCTTTGAGATTCATTGAACCTTTCAATGACATGTTTAAATCTGGATTATGTCTTCAAGTTTGTGACTGGGATACCGAGGATCACAAACAAGGTGTGAATAACCATGCAAATTTGCTTGCCACTCTCGAGTCATTTACCACCTAATCAATGTGTTGGATAACCACACATGCTTCATTGATCAATGACAATTCTCGATCTACCCTTTGCCACCCCTGTTAGTCCATATTAGTGTATCGGTTAACCACACATGCTCCACTAATGACGTGGCAAGGTGAAAAGTGTAAATTCATGGAATAACACAATTTTCACATTTTTCCTAGAGTAACTAAGATTGAGAATTTATGAAAAACATTTAGTTACTTTTATAATTATCATTATACATTTTAATGAGATTTAATGTCCTATCCTACCCGTTCGGCTAACGACCCTCCACTAGTCAAGGAGTGGTGGGTGAGAGTGGACACCCATTCAATCGCCATTTTATAGGCAATTTCCTTATACCCCCTTATAGACCAGCTTCGTGAATGAGTCCTACTAACGGTAAGACTGACTGTCTTATACATATATATATATATATATATATATATATAAGTATTAGGATTTTAATATTATAATAGTATAAGGGTTGAATTTTACACTTTTAAAACTCTAGGGTTTAGAATTTAGATATTTCAAAATTAAAACCATTTATCAAATTTTAAATTCCAAAACTTGATGGAAAAATTTTGAAACTTTTCAAAACTCTTGGATCAATTTGAAAATAATTAAATTAATCATATAACTAACTATATCACAAAATTGACCTAATCTAATTTCATATAGCAAGATGATTCAAATCAAATTCTCCAAATAATTAATTTTTCACAAAATCAAGTAATTATCTTAAAATTTGACAATCATCATTTAATTGGATGAGGATAATCATTACCTTATCTGTAAAATTGAATTTTATCAGTCAAAACAGTTTTTGGTAATGATCCTAATCCAAATCTGGCCAAATACTCGAAAATTCTGCCAACAGATGATCCAACTCGTCGAGTCAGGCAATGTAATCATCGAGTTGGCTCTACTCGTCGAGTCCAACAGTCAGAGGCCAAAAATAAAATTTTTCTAGCTCTGAAACAATACAATTGCATCAATATAACATAAAACACCCTAGGCTCTAATACAACTGATGGGTTTTAAGCACTATAACAATCCTATGGTGCACATACAACCCTAATGCTTTGGATCTAAGTTTTCTCAAGTTATACATGCAATTTTCATTTATCCAAAGCATGAACCCTAACTGGCATACAATTTTGAGATTTACAACATAAAACAAGTTAGATGAATATCTCTTTGTTGTAGCTTGTAGAACATGGCCTTTCAAGAGCTTAGTACCTCAAATGTGATACCTCAAATAAGTCACAAACACCAAAAGCAAGAGGAGCCTTATGAAAGAGAGGTTAGGAAGCACCAAAATCGTCTAGGGTATCAGCTTGGAAATGATTGGCCGATTAGAGGAAGGCTAGGGGTTCAATTTATAGTGTGGAATCCTTAGAGTTTCTTACATAAAATCATAATTTATTTAAGCCTTTTAGTATTCCAATAATCCATATGATAGGCCCTTTGGACTAACTCTTCATGGACTCTCACATAGATTTAGTCCATCCCTAATCAACATGGATCATCAGCCCAAACTATAAGTATTACTGATTTGCCTAATCAGTCCTGTAAATTTAATCAGTCTCTTTTGATCACTAAATTAATTCCTGATCAATACCAATTAAATAATATGATTTCTCAATTAATATATTATTTTTATAATATATTAATAAATCACAAATAACCTCTTTCTCAAATATCCATCTTATCAAATTGCTTCGGTGAAGGCAACCCAAAAGGACCATGCTACAATCGGGTCAAGTACATACCAATTATAGTTATGGGCTTAGACACCTAATCCAACAGTATGTGTTAGCTTTCCTATGTCGTTGCTACTCAGGTTGGGGAGCCTATCTCGATTTCAGATTTGCAGGTTGTCAGGGAGTTTGCTAATATGTTTCCGGAGGAGTTACTCGGTGTGCCTCCCAAGAGGTAGGTTGAGTTCAGGATTGACCTAGTTCCAGGTGCGGCTCTGATTGCCAAGGCGCCATACCGTTTGGCAACGTTGATACATGAGTTATCGTCTCAGCTTCTGGAGCTTTTAGGCAAGCAACACATCAGACGGAGCAGTTTGCTATAAGGAGCACCGATATTGTTTTTCAAGAAGAAGGATGGTTCATACCATATGTACATTGATTACTGAGAGTTGAATAAGTTGACAATGAAGAATCGTTAGCCCCTTCTGCATATTGACGACCTCTTTGATTAGTTGTAGGGTGCATCTTGGTTCTCCAAGATCGATATGAGGTTGGGGTATCATCAGGCGAGGGTGAAAGAGGAGGATGTGGATAAGAAAGCATTTCAGACTCATTATCGGCATTATGAGTTCGTGGTGATGCCATTTGGGCTCACTAATGTGCTTGTGGTGTTTATGGACTTGATTAATTGGTATGCAGGCCGATGCTCGATCGATTAGTTATTGTTTTTATTGATGATATCTTGGTGCATTCCAAGACCAGAGAGTAGCATGAGGAGTACCTTCGAGAGATTTTGGGAGTGTTGAGGCATGAACGGATGTATGTCTAGTTTTCTAAGTGTTAGTTTTGGTTATGAGCGGTCCAGTTCCTGGGGCATCTCGTTAACCAAAACGGGATTTTGGTCGATTCAGACAAGATTGAGGCCGTGATGTAGTGGGAGGTTCCGAAATCTTCCTCAAAGATAAGGAGTTTCTTGGGTTTGGTTGGATATTATTGGAGATTTATCAAGGATGTCTCCAAGATTGTTGTACCCCTCACTCATCTGACGAGGAAGGGAGTAGATTTTCGATGGGGCCCTAAGCAACAGACGACATTTCAGACACTGTGACAGAGGTTATATGAGGCCCCGATGTTGACCCTTCTGATGGGTGTCGAGGATTTCATGGTATTTGTGATGCATCCATCATTGGTTTAGGGGTGGTTCTTATGCAGAGGGGTGGATGATTGCGTAAGCTTCTTGGCAGCTGAATCCGCATGAGGCACACTATCCTACTCACAGCCTGAAGTTGGGGGCAGTGGTGTTTACCCTCAAGATTTGGATACATTATCTATATGGAGTCCGTTGTACCTTTTACACGGATCACAAGAGTTTGCGATATCTTATGGACCAGCCAAACTTGAATATGAGGCAACAAAGGTGGCTTGACGTGGTCTAGGATTATGACTACGAGATCCTTTACCATCTGGGTAAAGTGAATGTGGTAGCAGATACTTTGAGCTGCAAGTCAGATGGATCTTCAGTTGGGGATATGTGTATTAGGGTATCCATTGACTCTCCACTTTTGGATTTGATTAGAGGGGCACAGATAGAAGGAGTCAAGAAGGAAAACTGGAAACAGGAGAGGATCCCGGGCGAGATCGACAGATTTGTCACCGATAGTCGGGGATTGTTGAACTGGTGTGGTTGGGTTTGGGTTCCGGTTTCTGGTGGGATCAGATAGATAGTTTTGGGGGAGGCTCAAAAATCTCACTTTTCGATACACCCAGGAGCCACCAAGACGTATCCGGATTTGAGACTAAGTTACTGGTGGCCATGTATGAAGAGGGAGATAGCCTGGTACGTTGAGAGGTGCTTGACCTGTAGGATGGTCAAGACCGAGCATCAGAGGCCTCATGGCAAGTTTCAGCCTTTGGAGGTTCCCATGTGGAAGTGGGAACAGATTACCATGGATTTTATCACCAAGTTACCGAAGACTGCCAAGGGTTTTGATGCTATCTGTGACATTGTGGATCGATTGACCAAGAGTGCCCACTTTTTGGCCATCCGAGAGAGCTCCTCAACCGAGAAATTTTCTGATATGTATGTTAGGGAGATTGTTTCCCTTCATGGGGTTCCGGTTTCCATTGTATCAAATTGAGATGTTCAGTTCCCTTCCCAATTATGGCAGAAATTCCACGAGGAACTGCGTACAGGGCTACATTTCAGCACTGCTTATCATCCGTAGACTGACGGCCAGAGTGAGCGGACCATCCAGACACTTGAGGATATGTTACGATCTTGTGTCATATATTTTAGTGGGATTTTGGATTCCTACCTCCCTCTTGCGGAGTTTTCCTACAACAACAACTATCACTCCAACATTGGTGCACCACCTTTCGAGCTTCTGTATGGTCGAAGATGTCGTACCCAGTTTATTAGGGGGAGGTTGGTTACAAAGTCACGAAGAGGACTGAGGTGGTCCTCCAGACTACAAAGCTTATTCAACAGATCAAACAGAGATTGCAGACAACTCAGAGTCGGCAGAAGAGCTATCGGACCGACGTCGATCAGAGTTGGAGTTCCAGGTTGGCGACATGGTAGTATTGAAGGTGTCACCATGGAAGGTTGTGATACGCTTTGATAAGAGGGGGAAATTGGGTCCCCGATATATTGGACCATTCCGTATGATCGCCAGGGTAGGCAGGGTGGCCTACCAGTTGGATTTGCCGAGTGAGCTCAGTCAGATCCACAATACTTTCCATGTTTCGAAGTTGTGGAAGTGCATGTTGGACGATAAGGTAGTGATCCCTTTGGATGATATTCAGGTTGATGAGCGCCTGAATTATCTTGAGAGTCCAGTAACAATATCGGAGAGAAAGATGAAAGTCATATGCAACAAGGAGATACCTTTGGCAAAGGTTCAGTGGCAACATCGGAGAGGCTCCGAGTGGACCTGGGAGCTGGAGACGGAGATGCGGGAACATTATCCTGAGCTATTCATAGTAGTTGAATTTGAGGACGAAGTCTAGTTAAAGTGGGAGAGAGTTATAACATCCGGATGATGAGATATTTTTAATTTTAACCCTATGTATGAAGAATATTGCATTTTGACCCTTGGGCTTGAGAAAGTTTGCAAGAATGGCCCATAGTGGCATTTTGGTGATTTTGGCCAAAGGCCTAGTATGTTGGGCGTACATTGTGTACACTGAGCGTACTATGGCAAACCTTAGTACAATAAGCGTACACCGTGTACGTAGGGCATACATGAAGAAAGCTTAAACCCTAATTTTTAGGACTTGCTCCATATATAAACATCATTATCACCTTATTTCTCATTCCCTCATCAGCCTGCATCTGAGAAAATATCCCTCTAGCTAACCCTAAGTGAGAAGAGTGCATCTTGAGCTTATCTTAGTGTTTTGTGGTATTCTTGAAGAAGAAGAAGGTGATGGGAAGACCTTGGAGCTTGGAAGCAACTTGGATATGAGATTATCTCCTTGCTAGCAACCTATATGAGGTAAAAAGCTCATAACTTGATCATCTTATCTTGTAGATCTAGCCATTTCTTCACTTAGGGCATTTTTGGTCCCAACTATGATGATTCTTCAGAATGGCATGCTCCTAGTCGAATATGTTGTCCTTTCAGACCTAAAGAGGGGTCTCGAGTCATAAAAATGTGGTCTTGATGCTTAGTTTTTCCCCATGCATGCTCTAGAAGGTCTTAAGGCGTTAAGAAGTTAGGATTTTATGTATTAAGCACTTAATGGGCATGCAAAGTCATAAAGTTGGAAACTTTATGACTTTTAGTGGTATTTTGGCCTAGGATCTGAAATTTGGACGTGAGAGCTTAATGCATTAAGCTATTATTGAGGAAAGGAGATTTTGAGCGTACGTCGTGCGTACCCTAGCCTACGTCGCACATACGTGGTCAACCTCGCGACTCTGGTCAAAGCAGAAGTATGCCCAACGTAAGAGCTAAGTTCGCCTCGCGGACTTAGCTGAGTGGACCGAGTTGATTTCTTGACCCATTAACTTTGACTTTGAATTTGGCCAGGGTTGACCAAGTTTGACTTAAGGGTATTTTGGGTATTTTGAGCTATAGTTAATCCTTGGTGTCTATCTGTTGAATGGATGACATGTAGAGTCGAGATTCAGAGAAGTGTATTGTTCAGCTATACATCAGACTGTGAGGTGAGTTTTCCTCGTAGGTCGAAGGAACCAATGTCGGCCCACTAGATCTATATCCTGGTATACAAAATGTTGCTATGTGGTAGGGATCTATAGATCTATCTTCTAGTATGTTAACTGGTTATATGATTATCTGTTGTTGGATATATGTTATTTCTTATGCATATGTCGACATGGTATGGTGGGGTTTAGACCGTATTGCTTTGTGTTGTAAGTCAACAGACCACAACATTCCAACGGAAAGGTTGTGCGCCGGAGGTAATCCAAACTGGAGGTTGTGGACCCATTATGTATTGGGCAAGCCAACCAAAAGGTTGTGGGCTGGTACATTCCAACCGAAAGGTTGTGGGCCAAGGGTAATCCAACCAGGAGGTTGTGGACCCGTTATTTGTTTAATTATATGTTTGTGTAGTGGTACTTTGGGGGAACTCACTAAGCTTTGGCTTACAAATTTAGTTTATGGTTTCAGGTACTTCCGAGGATCATGCGGATGCGAAGGTGTGATCGTACACAGCTTCCTGTTTCATGTATCTGTGTCTCGCGGAAAACTCTGATTTGGAATAATAGTTTTGAAATAATGACTATTTTTGTAAACAATCACGATGAATGTTTTTTTTTTTTGAAAATTTTAAATTATTGTGATTTGTAAGTGTTACAAATAGTAGACAAAAACTGTGTAGTCAAATTTTATATGTTCCTTCTCATAACTAGGAAGCGAGATCTATGAACCCCTCAATGATTTGGTGTTATCATCTTAAGTGCTTGACCGAGCCCTGACTAAATTAATGTCTCCATCAGAAATCTTTATTGGGAAACATAATTTTGAACATTGAGATTGATTTTTATCCATGTCTCATGTTCATATGGATATCTAGAACAAAAGAATATTCAATCACTTATCCATGTCTCTGTTGATTGTTAGTGAAATATTAAGACCTTTAAAACTTAAGTACTTGTCCAAGTGAGTGACTGTTGGAAATAATGTCTAAGGTCTTTAACAGTTTGGTAATATTTCTAATAATAACATGATCATTTTGGGTTGGTCTCATTACATAATTAGCTATAAAGAAATGGACAAAAATAAGTTGTTAATCTATTAAGCAATTAATAAATTAATTGGAAAGTATTTTGGAATTAATTAAAAAGTTTTAATCAATTAAAGAGCTTGAATATTAGTTAAATCCTAGCGATTAATTGTAATATTCAAGAAGCTCTTGGAAGAGTAAAAGGAATGTTTTGATATCCCTAAGATATGGATAAGACAGGTTTTGAATAAGGTAAAGATTATGAGTTTCAATCCCTTAATAATGTATCTGCTGCCTATAAATAAACTGGTAGGGATCAAACCCTAGGTGTTGTTTTTTTCTCTTAAAATCGTTCATACTCTCTCTCTCTCTATATATATATATATATATATATATATATATATATATATATAATACATGGAATTCTATAACTCTAGGGTTATAGAATTTTCGCAAAATCCTAATCTAGGATTAATCCTTATTAGCTTTTTGGAGTTGTGAGTCTGACTACATTAGGGAGATTATATTTTGGGTCCTTCATTCATTGCCAGAGTTGGCGGTTACAAGATTCCAATCAAAGTAACAAGAGTTTAGTACTCAATCTTTTAGTTCGTTTTTAAAGTAGTTGCTATAACTAGTAGAACCTAGATCTTAGGGTGCATGTATACATAGAATTTGTTTTTGTTTACAATGCGTTAATCATGTGTATTGATGTCATGAAGAACCTAACAACTTCGTGGTGTAAGGGGAGAGGGCCAATAGGCGTGGCACCACGGCAAGTCCGAGATAGTGTGTACGATCATGATGTTTCATGCACATAGCTACAAATCTATTTTGTGGTATGCATACCAGATAACCTAATATCTAGAGAACAAAAAATACATGGAGCAATGGCTTGCTTCTCTTTGGAATTTATGATAACAAATAATTGGTCAGTTTGAAAAGAATGAATATATTTGAGCATTATGCTGAAATGCATGTTTTATTGCTTAGGTTCTTATTTCGTTTAATTGTTGTTTGCTTGTTAGCATAATGTATGGATTTTTTTTTACTGTTTGATTAGAGAGGATTTATGTATGAAAATTCTAAAATGTCACATGTTATTTGAAGATTTATGTTTAATTCGGATTTTGTTTGTTGTACTGAATTGGTTTTTTATAATCATCCAGCTAAGTAGATATAACAAACATGAACATATATTACCATAAAACCCTAGATGTTTTTAAGCCAAAATATAGTCTGTAATAGGTAGGGGTGTTCAAAATCGGATATCCGAAAATTCGGATAGTTGATTATTGATATCCAAATCTGTATCCGAAATTTCGTACGGATTCGGATATTAAACCGGATATCTGAATTTCATTAGTTTTAAATAAAAAAATAAACCCTCCAAGAACAAGAACGTTTCCGTGCATTTGTTAGGTATGATAAGACTTCATTTGGTCCGGTTAAATGCAAGTTACCTCATGATACCTGAAGATCTTGAGAAATCAAAATCAAATTACTAAAATCAACATAAAAAATGTAACATTTATACCATCCTCACTTTGCGTACCAAGTAAAAATGTTAATAATTTGTCTTTTTGAATTTCAAATGAAAAAACCTAATGCATTAAAACTATTTTTAATAATTTTTTATATTATATATTTCGGATATCCGAAATATCCGAAATTTTCACATTTTAATATCCGTATCCGAATCCGAAAAACCGGATATCCGATTTTTCGGATCAGATGTTCGGATGCGGATATTTTTTACCACCCCTAGTAATAGGTAAGCCTACTTGCCACCCATGGTATATAAAGACCAAACAAGTGTTTTCTAATTTCTATACAAAAGTCATTATATTTTTTGAAACGACATATAACTATATTTATGTCTGTACATTTAAATAAAAATAATAATTAAAAAAAAAAAAACTCAGATCCATTATCCTATCATAAAGATTACAATCACTAATGGGCCAATTGCCGCAAGGCGTTCAAGTAAAGGAAAATTAACAACTACACACATCTAAAACTTGAGTAAAAGTTTTTTTCTTTTTCATTTTTTGTAATATTAATGGAGTCTTGAGTCTTTTAAAGCAATAGTTACGAAATTAAGAATCTTAGGAAGTTTCTAATAATTCACAAAAGACATGATAAAAAATGAACATTGGGACAGCAAGTGAATAATAAAGTGTGGGAGGTTGCATCATTTGTCTTCATCCTAAAAAACAAACTATGATAACATGACAATGACGACTACACCCTCTCTTCCATACAACCCTCTTTTAGTCGTTCCTAGCGAATACTATGGAGGCTTTTTTTTTTTTTTTTTGGCAAACTATATAATAATCATATTTTATTAGTTTTATAATTTAAGCATTTATAATATATATTTGTTTAGTTAAAGTTACTATATTTTGCAAGAAAACATTCCACCGCAATAGTCGTGACCCTTATTTTGTTTCAAGTTGTAATGACAATATGACATTTTTTTCTACTAAAGCTGACCCACTTAAACATAGTATATATTTTTTGATTTACCACTATATCAATTTTTATGTATTTTTTTTTCCCTGATTTAACCGCTAAACAATTGCGCCAAAATCTCACCGGTAACCCACGTAATTAGATCCAAGAATAGTGATGATAACCTACAACATCTTTTCAGTTCCTAAAGTGTCGTTTCATCTTAAGAGTTATACGATTTTGTTGATCAAAGGGTTTTCCAATTTAACTATCTATATATTTTTACCCACCAGAACCATTTAGTCAAACCATAACTTTTACTTGGAATATTGGTCCATATTGATGATACAACCATGGAAAAACCGGCCCTCACCAAGATCGATTTATGCAACCCATTTATCATGAAGAGGGTCATGAGAAACGCTATCGACACTGCTATAGCTATCAGGAGGATGGCATTTTCAATAATTGAGGACATAAAAAAGGAGTATAAAAAGAGGAAATTTGGTCGATGAAATTTAAAAGTTATGAATTTCTCCAAAACAAATTTTCAATACTTTATTCATTATTAAAGAGAGAGAGAGAGAGAGAGAGAGAGAGAGAGAGAGAGAGAGAGAGAGAGAGATTTACAGATGTTGGCTTCTTTGGTTGAACTTCTCGAGTGCATTGACAACGACAAACATGGTCAGAAGTTGTTTCTTCAAAAGATGAATGTTGTTTGATGTGTACTCATAGTTGTTATGTTACTTTCTGGTTAGATGTTTAATGGTGATGTTTTCTTAGTTAGCCTTTTTCATAATAGTCTATTTCTATTTATATTTTTTAAATTTTTAGCAGGGTGACTCAATCAATTTGGAGCTGTAAATGAACCAAAAATTTAGGACCCTTTGACATTATACTAAATGTTATAAACCCTCATCTTTTATCCATGCTTGGGACCGGAAATAATAAACTAAAAAGTTTATAAATGGCGAACTTAAGTTTCTTTTTATTATGTATATGGGAAAAGTGAATATAAATTCACTACAAAAAAAAAAAAAGACCCTTTTATGACATGCAAACCACGACACTCATTGATTTATGTTACGCAAAAGAGAGTGACATTAAAAAAGTGTCATCTCTTCAAAAAATTTAAGGATTTAGGTCACGCATTATTACGTGCCCTTAAATTAGTGTCATAAGGAAAAAATTAAAAACATGGAGGGCGCAGTATCATAAATGCGTGTCCTCTATAAGTGTCGCTTTATAATTTTAATGAAACGCGCGTTTAGGAAGTAGACAGAGGGAAACGAAATCCCTAAAATTTTGAAAACCCGCCTTCTACCTTCTTTCTATCTTTCATCTTCCCAATCGACTCTCCCATCTCCCTCCTTCTCTCTCCTCTCCGATCCACGTATCCACTACTCCTAACCTCCTTCTTATTGATCTCATAAAACATCTCGTGCCTCACCTTTTCCGTTAACCACTAGTCCTTCCCCTTACAACCTCACCTAAGCTTAGGTACTAAACCTCATGAAAATACATCGTTTTACTATATAAAGATTGCGGTTAGAGATTCACGATTAACACTTGAAGATGTAGATTTAAGATCGACGCAATAGTTTTGATAAGGAAGCAAGAATATTGATTATCTTCAACCTTCATGACAGTGAAAAAAAAAGTAATGTCCACTAGGATGAAATAATAAACGATAATGGAAGAAAGAAAACAGGGATGGTAAAACGATAATGGAGGAAAAAATGTTATCGATGATGATATATTTACCAAGTGAAAACCAAACCGAGTATATTTACTAAGTTAAAGCAACATATTTTAGAGGTTTTGTACATAAGCTTATGTGTGGCTGTAATGTATATTCTCTGTCCCCTATGTATATATATTTTTTGTGAATATATTTAGAACATAAAGTTAATTTTTCTAGACTTTTTAGATGTAAATTCCTTAATAAAATTTTCATAATCAATTTCTTGTGCTAAATGTTTTTCAATTGACAAAATAGCAAATCCATTTAATCTTTCTTGTGGTATTGTAGATCTTAAATAATTTTTTAACAATTTTAATTTAGAAAAAAAAAAATCTTTCTACAGAGGCAACAATTACAGGAATAGTTAACATAATCCTAACTCAAAAATTAAAAAGCAAATAGAAACAAAGAAATCAAGTGAAAACAGATAATGGAGAAATCGGCTATTAACCCAATCAAATAATGGAAAATTCAGGTCAAAAAACACTATGTATACCTTGAATGATCAGAGAAATTCATCTGAGTGTTCAAAGAAGCCGAGAATGAAGAAGGAATAATAAGGATGAGCGTAGGACGGAAGCGGTACCGACTTGTACCGTTCCCGATTTCCCAAAAACCGAATTTAATCAAAAGTCAATCCCAAGTATTGAATCGAATTAGCATCATCGGTACCGGTACCGGTACCGGGAATGGCACCGGTTTTCGGTACTAGTACCGGTACAGGCGGTACCGAATCCTGAATTTCATGAATTTGGAGTACCGAGTATAGTTCCATATTTTTAAATTCGGTACGGTTCAGTATCGGTTCCGGTACGGTACCAGTACGAGATCGAGATTTGGTACAAACTTCTCATCCCTAAGGAAGAAGCTATTTCAACAGTTCAGGAATCATGCAACCTTTCTTTCAGTGTTCAACAGTTCAAGAATCGAGATTAAAAGTCTACGAGAATCAGTTGCTTTTGATTTGAGAACGGATAACTAGTCAATCACTAACTAGAGATTCAGAGTGTGAGTTTCAAAGTGCGAGCCTAGAGAATGGAGAAGGAAGGAAGAAGAACAAAAGTGTAATCATTGCTTTGATTTGAGGCGTGTATGCGTATCAGCGAATGCAAAAGTCGAGAATATGAGAAGGCATAGAATCAACATTTTGGGTTAAGTGGGGCATTTACAAAATGAGGCGCTAAGCCCTAACTGATATTTTTAATGCTTAAGACTCACCTTGATTTATAGGAAGGAATCTTATGAATTTAATTTATTTTAGCAATAAACCGTTTTTATATTTTCTGGTCTAAAAAAAGTCTCAGTCTATAATGTATATTGTAAATAGTGAAGGGCATTAAACAATGACAAACCTTAAGTTAACTTAATATTCTAACACAAGAAAATTGATGATACATTGAACAATAAAAGATTAACCTCATGCTAGGTTAACGAAATCATCATTATCTATATTTATGGGGTAATTTCTTATGTTGGTAAAATTGATTTTCAATCGGAAATTGTGTAATCTTGGAGTTTCTACTCTAGATTACATGTTTTTAGCTCTAAATATGTTGTGTGTGTATGTGATGATATTGGAAAAGCAAGTTTGCTCTTTTTAGAAATGAAAAAGCCGAAAGCAATGAACTACATTTAAAATTATAAACTTACACTTTCATTCCATATGTCTTATTTAGTTAACCATTGTTCAGAGTGACGATAAGATGCCTGATCACAAATACCAAAAGACTGCACACATGGAGCATGAAGTTGAAGATAACTTTTCAAAATAGAAAAAATGTTACAAAAATAACAAGCAACCTAAAATTGAATACCATATTTTCATAGTAATATTATGTACTATCATCAAAGTGAACATATTCCCCATGAACAAGAACAAGAAGATGATGTTTGATAAATCTTATTAGGTTATGTTTAAGAGACTTTAAGATTAATATGGAATAAATGTTATGATAACAAATTTTGTGATACGTAAACAACATATATCAAAATATTACTTTATAGAGAACACCTAATTGAAAACCAAGTAAAGGTACCTAACGACAATATGCATACAAAAGCTATTAAAAGCAACATATCACTAAACATACTAATTTAAACATTATGTAATCTATCCATCATCGAAGATTGAACATACGCCCAAAAAACAGATCTAATAACACAATTTATCATATTTTTTTTATAAACCTAAACATCATCAACCAAATCTTGATGAATTATTAACTCATCAATATTGAACAAAATATCTTATTTGGATGCTTAAAATACACCAAATATTTCTCGCATACTTTTTTTAATTATCTTCCTCACTCACGAGCCATCCATATTCCAAGCATCAACAATATCTGATATTGAAAAATTGTATATCAAATTACAAGGAGGAACCAGTCGGATTTTTTCCATCTGGAAAAACTCTCTTAGAGGCAGCAAACTATCTTCATTCATAAGAATGCAATGCTGGACAATGAATTTGGAATCGATTGCAGAACACATAATGTTTGCAAGGAAGTAAGATTCTTCGAAACCCGATTCGTTGGGCAATGTTTTGACCATATCACATGTCTCATACTTTATTGTTATGGGTTGGTAAATAGAAAAGATGATCTACGTACGAGTGGTGTCGTTGTGGACAATTGATGGAGCACATATGACAAATAGAGGAAATGAAAAATTATGGTGGAGGCGACATTTTATAAGCGACTTAAGTTTCCAAACCTTAGGAACAACACATACAATAGTAGCAAACATCGTCTCATCCTTACATGTGCTTTTTTATTCCCAGAAAACAATGTGTCAATGTGTTGATAATAATAACTATAAATGAAGTGTGCTTTTAAAATTTATTGTACTAAGTCGAATGCAAATGATATTATGATGTGTGAATTGTGTTGTGATGCTGAACTCCAAATGACATGATGAGTGCGAGATGCAATTAACGATTACAATGGATTGACAACAAGTTTTAAATGGTTATTATGATACTAGTTTATAACCCGTGATAACCACGGTTATAAAATTTATTAAACTTTCGTATTAAAAAATCAAAATTATTAATCATATATTTTAAATAAATTATTACTTAAAAGATATTTTTTAGTTATATAAAATTATAATCTTTGATTAAAATAAATACGTGGAGTTATATCATTTTATAATTTATATTAATTTTATTTTATTTTTTAATCTAATGTTATTAATTTAATATAATTAAAGGGAGAAATTTTAAAATTTGAAATTTAAAATAAAGAATCAATTATTAATTTAATAAAATTAGACTAGAAAATTTAAAATTTGAAATTTGAAATGAATAATTAATAGGTTGATAAGTGGCAATTAATGAAGGGTTTAATTGAATGACACTTGTCAATATGTGATTAAACATATTCTTTTATTAGAATAGTGATATAATAATGAATATTAACCAATAATCTTATAGAGGAGACATAAAAGGCTAGAAGGAGTCTTTTTGTCTTGTGCCTTATACGCCATCTAGGCCTGACAATGGAGCGGGTTTTGACCCTGATCCGATCCAAACCCTTAAGAATTTTATGGGTTTGGAGCATAGTTTTTGATTCGTTTACCCGTTAACAACCCATACTCGCTAACCCTTTTATTAAAAGGGTCGGGTATGGATCATCGCTGATCCGCTCCGTTTATAACCCGCCCCGTATAAATTTTGAATTATTGGTTTATATTGTATATTTCTTAATATTTAATTTTGATTCCAATCGAAAGTCCAAAGGGAAAATGCCAAAGTCCAAACTGTTTATACATAAGAATCGAGGAGTCGACTTCTATACTTCCAGTATTCTACTAAGAAAGATGTCATTTCATTTATATTTCATCAAGCAATCATCATATTTCATTCATAAATCAATAAATTCATTCATCAGCTGAATGAAAGTTTGTCATTGTTATTCTCTATCAATACAATTGACAATAAAAAATAAATCATAAGTTACTACAATAGTGATTTTTAATTCCAATCGGAAGTCCTCGAGTACATAATGTGTTTTCTAAATCAACATTTATTTTATTTAAGAAATATTATTTTATGAATTAAGTAAAATGTGTTTGATAATTCAAAAAGTCTATGGGTTACGGGGCGGGTTTGGATATCCGTTGATTCGGTGGATAAGGGTATGGATTTGATTATTCAAAACCCTGCAGGTTACGGAGCGGGTTTGGATTAGATTTTGAAATTTGTTAAAAGAGTTTGGATCAAGGTCGATTCACTCCAAACCCGCCCCATTGCCAGGTCTAACGCCATATCACATTTCTTGTATTTCGATATAAATAATTTGTTATCATCCGCAAAGTTTTTCACATTAATGTTATCATAAACTTAAAATTAGAAGACATTGTCTTACCATTTTCAAGTTCAACTATTTTGAAAAGTTTCTAAAGAAACATCTCTAGGTCGTACTTAGCACAACCCTTATCCTATTACTAATATATATATATATATATATATATATATATATATATATATATATATAGAGAGAGAGAGAGAGAGAGAGAGGATGGTTCAATTGAGAAAAAAAAAGGTTAAGAATGGGGGAATCATTCTCAGCCACTCATTTATTTTTGCCGCAAAAGCCTCCGTCGTACCAGCATAAATTGGAAAAGAATAGATATGTATTTTCCAACAAAACATGTTTCCTTAAACTATGCTAATCATTACCTTAATATATACAAAATCATTGTTTTTTCGTTTTTTTTTTAATTTTTAAGAAGATATTTTTATCGAAAAATGATTTTAAATATACTAAAATTCATGATTTTTTATTCTCTACAAATAGACATCCATATTGATATAGTTTAAAGATAAAATAAAAAATTTATTTTTTTTTATATTTTCAACTATCGTTATTCATAAGTGAATAAAAATGAATCAGGTTTTTACTACAGTACATTCGTTATTCAGTTATGAATAAAAACTATGATTTTTTTTTTTTTTTTTTTTTTTTTTTTTTTTTTTTTTTTTTACAATTTAAGTATCATTCATATATGAATATAGCATATAATAAACATAGTATATTAATATTTAAATATTAGATGATGCATTCATTTATGAATATTACATAGTATATTCACTTGTGAATATTAGATGGTATATTCACTTATGAATATTAGATAATATTTTCATATCTAAATATTACATAGTATTACATGGTATATCATATGTGAATATTACATAGTATATTCATTTGTGAATATTAGATGATATATTCACTTATGAATATTACACAGTATATTCACATATGAATATTACAAGGTATTTTCACAAATATATATATATAATTTTTATATGTTATTCACATATGAATAACATACAGACTTGCATATTTGTTTTTTTGTTTTAATAATCATATACTGAGAAAACATATTCATATATGAATATAACGTGGTAATTTAGTTTATGCATTTCATCAAACAGTTGGAGTGCATACAATTTAACTTTTTTTAAATATGCTAAAAACATGATATTTTGACTATTTAAATCTTACAAAAGAGTAGATTGATAGAGAATTATATGAAATTTAAAAAAAAAAAAAACCGATTTGATTTTTTTCTAACCTCAATTTTGAAGTTTTTTTTATAATCGATGTTGAATGAATGATATGAAGTGGATTTTTATTGATTATCGATGATGTTGATCTAATAACGCTGGGAGTATAATTAATCATAGATGTTGAAGATCTGATCGTATTCAAGCACAATTGAAGGTTGAATTAAAAGAACCAAAAACGAATTTTTGTTGTTAACTGTTGAATCGTTGATTATTGATGAAGATCGATGATTTAGCACTGGATGATGTTGATGATGGTTTAATTGAAGAAATCTGGATGATTGTTGAAAGTTAGAGAAGAAATTCGGATGATGAACGATGAATGGGTTTGAACTGCAGATACGTATTTGAGATTGAAGGTTGTTCTCATATTTACAAATTTGCCACCGTGTCTTTGTATGCTTAGATAAAATGAGTGGGTGAGAATAATTCTCTCATTCTCAACCTTTTTTATTTTCTCAATTGAACCCAACTCTATATATATATATATATATATATATATATATATATATATATATATATATATATATATATAGGGTTAGGTTATTTTGTTTTCACTATCTATTGTGTGCATGTATGACTGATTCTGGACCAATCATTTTAGTTATTTTAAGGAAGTAATTAATGCATATTACATGTTGAAGATATAATAGGTATTAATTACATCTTCAGCATTTAATATGCATTAATTACTTTCTTAAAATAACTAAAATGATTGGTCCATAATCAATCATACAGACACACAATAGATAATGAAAACATTTGAACCTAACTCTCTCTCTCTCTCTCTCTATATATATATATATATATATATATATATATATATATATATATATATATATATATATATAGGGTTAGGTTATTTTATTTTCACTATCTATTGTGTGCATGTATAACTGATTCTGGACCAATCATTTTAGTTATTTTAAGAAAGTAATTAATGTATATTACATGCTGAAGATATAATATGTATTAATTACATCTTCAGCATTTAATATGCATTAATAACTTTCTTAAAATAACTAAAATGATTGGTTCAGAATCAATCATACATGCACACAATAGATAGTGAAAACATTTGAACCTATATATATATATATATATATATATATATATATATATATATATATATATATATATATATATATATAGGGAAATGATCAAATAAGAACACCTAAAGGGTTGAGAACGCGAGAACACTTCTGGACCAATCATATTATAAGGCTATATTAGTAATTGTGTATTTATTTTAAATTTAAACAAATTAAATTCAAATCTTAATTTCCTAAAATTTAGCGAAAATGATTATCTACCTAAAATAGAATATGAACCGATTTTTTTTATTTCTTTTATTAACGGATGATAAATATAATTTATATTATTTTTTTGTAAAATAAAAAATCTTTTTTTCTAATTTTTTGTTCATCAAAATATGTTCAATCATATATGACTAAAACATTTGTAATTATAAAAATAAATATTTGTAATCCTAAATAATAAATCATAATTTAGAGAGAACATTTATAAATGAATAAAAATAAACTACTAATCATACATGAATATTCTAACAGATAAAAAAAATCAACACATTAAAAATTATATTCATCAAATAAAAATTTCAAAGATTGAGTTTATACATTTATATAATTATATTCATAAAAGAATATGCCAAGACTAGTTTCATACATTTATATATAATTATATTCGACAATGATTAAACCACTACAAAGGAAACTCTTTTTGCAAAATTCATCCCTATATCAACTATTTTCTTGAATTGGTCACAACCCTTTCCTTCTCTTTGAATCAAATGGCTCGCAAGCTTGTGTAACGAGCAGGAGCAGACACGATATCTAAAAAATTCTAGCATTTTTTTTATTAATATCTAAAAAAATGACAATAGCATGTAAAGACAATAAAAAGACCAACAAAATATTAAAATGAATGATTAGTAGAAAAGCATACGTTGTTATAATCATAAATGATTGTTAACAACCATGTTTATAATCATAAGTGATTATACAAAATACACATCAGCATAACAAGTGTAATCATGGATGCTTCAGTCCATCCTAACCCAGCCCAGCAAAAAGGAAAATGTAATTGGCATTCAATTGCTTAACCAAAACAAGCACTACAAGAAAAATATACAACTACTACGATTCAAATCATTGATTTACGAGGGGAAGGTTAAAAGCGTATTAAAGCTCCATGTCACCACAACCAAGCTTTTGGATCACCTTGCACAACCCAAAATTGTAATTTAACACTAATCCAAATCAGATGATTTCCAGTAAGTTTTAATTCTTCCATTGTGTGAACTATTATAACACATTCACAAGTCAAAATAAATATAACCATATCTTCAACTTAATCGATTAAGAACCAAGATACATAATGGAATCAATGAGAAATTTTGGGAACGAGATTACCTGCATTCACTAAAAACTTCACAGATGGACCATTTGGGCATTTGGACATCCACAAGTATAAGTCTTTGTGTTTCCTACACTGAAAGAGAAGGCGTCAATCAAACACTTGTAAACTTCTGTTTCTTGTAATGATAGAAATAGATTGCTTCAATTACTTTAGTTTTGTTAATGTATTGTATGTCTGGAATAATGAATGTAGGAATAAAAGAACGTTCTCTCAAAAACTTAGATCTACCATGGTTTTAAGGATGAATTGCAAGATTGCTCAGCTTATGACAGTTTTTTAGGTTAAAAAAACAGGCACAACGTGATCCATTAACAAAGATAACACGAAGAGGAAAAAACTAACCTCAAAGAAGAGACAAGATTGTGAGCACTCGATCTTGTTGATGTTCGTAATTAGCCCTAGGTAGGATTCTTCTAAAGGCACCACTATCAGAAGGATTCTAAAATTCATCTGTTTGGGTGGATGAAGATGAGATTGTTGTGGTGTTGAAGGTGGGTCAAATGTTGCCGAAGAGAGAAAACGAAAGCGAAAACAAAAACAAGGGGGTTATGATAGGCAATCGAACGTACCACCTTGTATCATCGGCGAAGATAGAGGCAATACTTTTTCATGCTCCAACTGTGAAAGTGGTTCGTGAATGGCGGTGACGCAATTCGATAATACTGGAGTGAACGATGAAGTCGTAGGTTTAGGTATAGAGAGAGAGAGAGAGAGAGATTGACAGATTTTAGGAGTTGTTAAATATAAGGGAATGATTAATTACACTGATACCCTTTTCATAATTTTAAATCAAATCAATTGAATTTTAACATTTTACTATTAACAAAATTTCTAATTAATTATAGGCTTAGATCTAAGATAATAGATGGATGATATTTGTTCTCGCGTTCTTAACTTTTTAGGTGTTTTCATTTGATCATACTCTTATATATATATATATATATATATATATATATATATATATATATATATATATAGGGTTAGGTTATTTTGTTTTCACTATCTATTATATGCATGTATGACTCATTCTGGACCAATCATTTTAGTTATTTCAAAAAATTAATTAATGCATACTACATGTTCAAGATATAATGAATATTAATTATATCTTCAGCATTTAATATGCATTAATTACTTTCTTAAAATAACTAAAATGATTGGTCCAGAATGAATCATATATGCACAATAGATAGTGAAAATATTTGAACCTAACTCTCTCTCTCTCTCTCTCTCTATATATATATATATATATATATATATATATATATATATATATCAAAGAAGAAGGAAAATTTTGATAGGAAGGTAAGAAATTTTATGTATACATATTTTTTTAGCAATCAAACAAAATGAATCATTATATATATATATATATATATATATATATATATATATATATCAAAGAAGAAGGAAAATTTTGATAAGAATGTAAGAAATTTTCTGTATACATATTTTTTTAGCAAAAAAACAAAATGAATCATTAGATAATTCTCAAGAAAAAATTCCTAAAAAACTTTCATGATTCATTTTTAAGTAAATTAAAAGAAATCACTTTTATGATAATTTTAGTGAATATCAAGAAAAGATCGAAAAAACGAATCATCGAGATGTTTTTTTCGGAATTTTTTTAAATCATGTTACTTTTATTCATCTAGTGATTCAATTGTTATGTTCGCTAAAAAAATATGCAAAAAAAACCTTATCACCTTCCTTCCAAAAAAAAATTTATCGGATCGATATCCTATATATGTTTTGTCTTATACATGAAATTATCTCACAAGGCCATTCTATGTTCACTAATTGTATTTTATTTTTGATAAAGTAATGTGATACCTCCCTTAAAAGTTTATTAACAAAAGAGAATAAATGCAATTGCATGTTGGAGATTCCCCACCCATTCTATGTTGGAGATTCCCCACTCAGTAAAAAGAAATCCCTGGGACAGATCCCAGGGACCATAACAACCTAACTAACAAAAGTACAAACTCTAGGGGAAAGAATATGCTCTAAACCACAAAACAAAGCACAACCATCCTCATGGACAAAGAAAAAAAACAGACCTTGGTAACAAAGTCAATGCGGGTGGAGAGTGGTGATATCTTCATTCTTCATATGAAGCCACTAAAGAATCGTAGCTTTAGAAACATTTGGGAGTGATTTAGAGTAAGGCGTAGGAGTCTCGAGCGAACATCATTATTGATAGTCTTGACCATAGTTTCATAGTGTATTCTCTTATTCTTGAAGATCTTATGTTTCTCTCAATCAAAATATGGTAGACAATACCTGCAAGAATTAAACGATGAATACTATACCAAATATACTTACCTATTGAGACATGCTTGAGGAGGTTGATGACGTAGATCCACTTGTCGGTAACATTGTTGAGTTTTATCATTGCTATATCTGAGATGGATAAAAATACTTGGAGAATAGGTGACATACACTACAAGACAAGCTTTGGCTAGGCTCCCATGTATGTATTCTTTCATGAGTTTTAAGATGGTCTTTAAAGACAACCTATAAGATGAAGGCATGCCAGATGATATTTTGAGAACCACTGGAGGTGGTGCCCGTCAACGTCATCAGGCCGAAGGCTAAGCCAAACTTCATGAACAGTGAACGAAATAATAAGACCTGCTTTGTTATGTTGGAAGATTTTATCAGGGTAGTTGCTAATAGATTCAATAGACTCACACCAAAGATGAGGACATACCCGATTACCACCATAGATAAGATCTTTAACGAAGATATACATATCCAAGAAAAATGAAATAATATTACTAATTTGTATAAAAAATATGAGCCGACAAATTATCAAAACAAAATCATAAGTTTTTGAAAACCAAAAAACACATGTTACATTTTTTATTATAACAAAGGACAATTTAATTTCAAGAAACATATATCCTCTTTAATAAATGAATGTTTTTCTTGCCACATGTCATCTTCTCCTTTATTTTGATACTTGTCATTTTATGAGAACTAGGTGTGAGACCCATGTATTACATGGGTGTATTTAAAACAATTAAATATATATAAACATTTGAAAATTTTGAATTTATAAGAAATATAAACTTATAAGGAAAGTCTATTAATAGAATTGATATGCATTTATTATTAAATTTAAATACCATATGGAATTAATAAAATAAGAAAACCACAAAATTACATGTGGAATAAAAATTAATTCAAAATAACCACAAAATGACATGTGGCAAAATGAATGTGAGTGTGACAAGTGGCAAAAAAACCTTCATTTATTAGAGAAGATTTTAAAAATTTTATTTTTCACTTGTCATTTTTTAAAGAATTTCTATTTTCTTAAAATAAAATTCCATAAAATTGTAATGAGTTTTATAAGGAAATAAAAATCATTCTATTAATTTGGTAATAAATTCTCATAAATACTTCAAAAGATTTAATTTCTTTTGCAAATTTTCAAAAGATTACATTTTGTTATGTAAAGTATTACATTATAAAATATTTTATATTTATATATTGATATTAAATTTTTATTTTTAATAAACCTATTTAATACACGGGTCTGACACCTAGTAAGATATGTATAATAATAGAGTCTTGAAAGTTAAATTAAACTTTGATTTACTAAAAATAAATTAATTTTAGCATAATTTGTAAAGGAAAAGTATCCACATGCATAGGAACAAATTTGATGCATTGTTGGGTAGTCTCCTCCTTCATATCATGGCCCCCATATTCCTTTTCCTTTTTGGCTTTTCTTTTTCTTTATTCTACCAATAAGACTACATCGCCTTTTTTATTATAAATAAAATTTTAAATATAATATAAAAAACCCATGATTTTTCTATTTATATGTAGCAATATCTCGTATTATGTTCTTGTAGGTATCAATGTCTAAATATCATAAATATACCTCTTTGGTCACAGAAGCACCGCAAGTCAACATGGAGAATGCATCATTATCCACCACCACTTCCTCCACCTCTACCACCATCACCACCACCACCACCACCACCACCACTTCCTCCACCTCTACCACCACCACCACCGGTTGTTCCTCTGTGTCGTCTACCTCCACCTCCTCTGCATCAACCACAGAGATCATGAAATGCGGTGGAAAGGAAGTGAAACCTGAAAAGGGGTTAAAAAGAGCTCAAAAGGGTAATAATGGCAACGAACAAAAGAAACAGAATAAAAATGGTGATGGTGGTGAACATCCGATGTATCGTGGTGTGCGTATGAGGAGTTGGGGCAAATGGGTGTCTGAAATCCGTGAGCCACGAAAGAAATCAAGAATATGGCTTGGAACCTTCCCAACAGCTGAGATGGCAGCTCGGGCTCATGATGTAGCGGCTATAGCCATAAAAGGTCGTTCGGCTTACCTTAACTTTCCTGAATTATCCCACCTACTTCCACAACCAGCCACCACATCACCAAAGGACATCCGGGAAGCTGCCACCAAGGCTGCCGCCACATGTGGTGGAGATGAAGCTGAGCCACCATGTCAACCCATGCTTTCTCATTCTCACTCGTCCACAACTTTATCATCATCATCATCATGTAACATTCATGATTCGGTCACATCGACATCAAATCAAGAAGATGACACATTTTTCGACTTGCCTGACCTTGCTCTTGAAAACGCCGATCGAAGTGATGCTTTCCGTTTCTACCCTTCATCTTGGCAATTAGAGGCTGGAGCAGATACAGGGTTTCGGCTTGAAAGTGAAGAGCCGTTTCTTTGGCACATTTACTAGTGAAGAGATATGGTTATTTAAAAATTATACATTAATTCTTCAAAGTTACCATATTTACTAATCACATTCCCTGTAAATTCAGCCAACATAGCAAAAGCCAGAAATTTAGGATTGATTTATTGTAGGACACATCACCTGTATTTTTATATTTGTAGATCTTTTATAAAATAAAGGATAATTATTAGAGGAAAAATATGGAAACTATTTATGGTAAAATTCTAAATTTGGCCATTATATCTTGTTATTAAATAAAATACAAAAATCGATCTTTGATATATTAATTAGAATCTATGGATATCATTCCTACATGTTTCTTTATCATCATTTTCATTCTTAAAAACAAGAATTTGCCATGGTTTCTTCTTATACGAAGTAGCTTAATTAAAATCTCAGCCATTATACATCAATTTTCTGGATTTATCATGTGTTGGGTAACTTGGGTTTAACCTTTTTTTAGCATATTGACCATTTTTTTAATATATATGTATAATATGAGGGTGGTAACAAAGTTTTTATATATTGTTTTTGTTAATATGTTATTCTAACATCTTACGTAATCAAATTATTTTTTAAAATAATATTCAAGTAATAAAACTACAATTTCTTATAAGACAAACAATGTTAATAATTGTACATCTAAAAATAAAAAAAGAATATTAGTTTCAAACAGGTGTAACATAAATTAATAATTTGATTAAGACATTTCCTATTTGTCACACATGACGACACATGTGAAGAGTGTCCAAGAAGGAGACATCATCTCGTTTGCTAAAGCAAATATCATCATCGGCAGATTGAATCCCAATCATTCAAAGTAATGTCATTTTAGCAAAATATATAAGTACAAACTTTTCTCTCCGCACACTTGTTTAATGGTTGGTAGATAATGTAAATAGTTATCTTCGAATATCTTCGTATATCTAATATCTTCTTATTAAACATAATATATATATATATATATATATATATATATATATATATATATATATATATATATATATATATATATATATATATATATATATATAGGGAGTGGTTCAAATGAAAACCAAAAAAGATTAAGAACCGTAAGAACCTCTAATTTAGATGTTTATAAAGGGTTTAGGTTAACCCTAAACCCTTTATAAACACCCTAAACCCGAAACCCTAAACCATAAACCCTAAACCCTAAACCTTAAACCCTTTATAAACATCTAAAATTAGATGTTCTTACGGTTCTTAACCTTTTTTTGTTCTCATTTGAACCTTTAGCCGAATAGAAAAGCTATACTACATGTATGAGAATATACTATATATTACTCACAACCATAATATACTGAACGAGATTGGTGATGATAAGTAGATTGCACCAACATACCCTAACAAAGTTGAGACATGTAGGATTATATTGGAGTTGGGATCCAAAGGAAACTTAGGCCTTTATTACTTGGATCGTGTTTGCAATTTATTTGCATAATCGAACAAATTAAAATAAACAAAGTAGATGTCGATTTTGATGTCTTTGGTGCGTTGATGTTGAACCAGATTGGAGGATAAGTACATTGCACCATGTAAGGTCACATTTTATGATCTGATGAGTCAAACACTTTACACACTATCGGTCAACGTCAGCGTATACATCTTACCATCAACACCAGCGTATAAAGTTTATCAGCGTCAATGTGAAGATAATTTATTCTATGTAATCTTTGTATATTAGATAATGATTCAGATAACTATAGAATAGATAACAGATCCGCTATCTTTGTTATGAAGATCGGTTCTTAGTATAGATAAGATACAATCCCTCCAATCAAGAGATATATTTGTATAGACTAGTATATATTCAACATTAAGGTGAAACCCTAATGTATATCTTGAACAACTTGGTGTTGTTAATCGTCTTTGTGATCGTCCTTGTGACAAACCCATTTTCTTGGTGAAAACAAACTCTTTCTTGGTGAAAGACAATTGGGAGAATATCCTGTGTTCTTTACTTTTTATTCTTTCTTTATTTAGATTAGTTTGATTTCGTTATTTATACTTGAAGTGTATCTGATCGATACAAACCTTCAATTGGTATCAGAGTAGGTTTTTGATACACTCCGATAATCATATCGACTTCCAACAATCTCAAATCCTTTGGTCTCAACAAGATTCCCCCATTTGATGAGCATAACTTTTCCATGTGGAAAACTAAGGCCATGGTTGTTCTTGAAACAATGGACTATGGGATGTGCAACATTGTTGAAAAAGGCCCTCACGATCCAATGTATCAACCTATGGTTAATAATGCTCACATTGGCCCCTTGAAGCAAAAGCCAGAGACAAATTATGATGATGATGATAAGAAGTTGCTTTGTCTTGATGTGTAAGACACAGATGCGATATGAAAGTCTCTTCCCTATCACGTGTATCATCTTGTACAAAAGTGTGATTCAGCTCATGAGATGATGGATATGTTGACAGTGGCTTATGAAGGCACCATGGAAATCCAGACCACAACCATTAACAACATCAATCGAATATATGAGGATTTCTTTTCTCAACAATGTGAGTTATTTACCCAAACCTTCAATAGGTTTAACTACTTGGTCAATGATGTAACAACCCAAAAATAGTAATAAAATTTTTCATGTATAACTTGAGAAAAACCTCGATCCAAAGCATTAGGGTTGCATGTGCACCATAGGAATGATGTAGTGCTCAAAACCCATCCGAACCCTCCTCATATATATATATATATATATATATATATATATATATATATATATATATGTATATATATATATAGAGAGAGAGAGAGTAAGGATGAGCATCGAAATTATTTTGGATGAGCAAACCAACGAACTGTATATTTCTTTCCCTTGCTTTGAATCAATTTCCTTGCTTTAATCGATACACCCCAACCTCTTCTTTCTTGGAGATCATAGCATGTTCTCTCCTACTTTTCTCAGTCTCTCCAATCGATCTCATTCTCTCTAATCAATCCTAATTATTCTCTTCCTTCTCTCTCAAACCCTCCAATCGATCCCAATTATCCCAACCTCCACTATGCCGATTCAATCTTTCGTAACGTCATTTTTCCTTCAACGCTTCATCTTCTATATAAACATTTATTATCTGTTTCCGTCTACAACACATTTTTTTGTTCCAAGGATGCCACATCACTCAAACGCCAATCAAATTGGATCAGCACACCCATTTGAGAGACACTCTTGTTTTCAGGTATATGTTTCTAAAAATTTTGGGTTCTAATTTTGTTATAATCGCTTTTGGTATTCAACAACACACATAAATTTTACCCTAATTAGAGAAAGTCAATTGATTTTCAGATTACCATCAAATAACTTCATATTTAAAACAATAAAAAAAAAGTAATGCATTTATTATATGCATAAGATTTTATATTTTTCAAGCTTTCATTATTAATTGGAAAGTTTCCTCATGTAGATCTGGTTGTATCAATATCAATGTCATCTCTCCTTTGTTTGTGTAATTAGTGTAAATTGAGTTTTCTCTAGTTGTAATCGAAAACCAAATTGAGATTTTCTCTAAGAAAACAATCACTAACTTGATTTTCTCAAATTTGTATATCGTTCTCGTTCTAGTTCGTAGGGTTCTTTGCCTATTATTTTTAGAATATCTTTTCTCCCCAAATTCAAGTCCTTATTTTTATTTCTATAGAAATCAGAAAGAATGTGGGTTTTATCTTTTTCCATCTCCGTAATTTCATTGTATTCATTTGATTTTCTTGAATTCTAAATTTTCTATTCTCATCTCCCAATCCATCTCAAGGCAAACCGATTCATTCTTTCGCTTTTAAATCCAACATACCATCAAACAAAATCTTTATAAACAATTCACTAATCACCATGTACTCAAAATGTGGAACCTTACAGGATGCACAACAACTGTTCGACAAAATGTCATAGCACGATACAGTCATACTTAAATCCTTCATCATAGGCTACTCAAATCACGGGTTTTAAATAGAAGCATTAGATCCTTTTTAACACATGCTTAACACAAACCTATCCCCTACAAGTATAACCTTCATATCCATCTTATCCACATGTGCACACACAAGAAAAGTCAAAGATGGATGAAAATACTTCACTTTAATGATTGAAAAGTTTAACATTAAACCACAAGAAGAACAATTTTCATGTATGATAGATCATTTAGGTAGATCAGGTAAACTTGATGAAGCTGATCTTGATGATCTTGATACTTTTACCATTTTACCCTTTTACCCTTTAATTACATATGGAAAATTGACAAATAGTAAGTGCTATTATATCTATTCTTAGAACAACATTGGTGGCATGTGATGATGGGTCATATAGGTGAGTATTTAAGGCCGTGTTGCTTTTAGAAAAAGACAAAAAGAAGAAGGTATAAATAATAAATTTTAGTAGCATTATGTTGATGTCATCACGAGTTTAGAATAGATAAAAAAAAATTCTTCACTATTCTTCTTTGCTGGTAATTGAAAATATTATTAAAGTTTCAATAGTAAGAAAATGCAGCTTCATATATGTTCTTACTGATATATTCAGTGCAAATATTTTTGGTTTCTTCAAAAGGTTTGATGATTTAAAAAGTTATATTCTTGTGATTGGGAAGTAATTTTTTTAGATGGAGATGATGATAATGTTTTTGCCTTTCTTGGCCATGCATATTCATATTATAATGTTTTTTATGTTTCCTATAAACCATATACATTCATTTTTGGGTAGTTTAACTGATACTTTAGCTTTGGTTAAATGTTAATATGCATATTAATTCACTTTCATACACCCTTTGGTTACTTTGAACCTGTTGGTCACACTAATTAAGGCAAAAAAAAAATAAGGAAATAGAATGCTAAAATGATTCATATTGTACATGGGATTGGATAAAAACTGAATTATGTGCTTCATTAAAATTACAATTTTCTGTTTTCTTACTTTAAGCAAAGTAATGTATTTGCCAATTGTTAGTATTACAAATCTTTGATGGTGTTAATCATAGTCATGATTTATCTATTTTGTCATTATAAAAGAAGGTAGCTTAACCATATATGCATTTTGATAGGATTCATATGCATATGCATATACTTATGAATATGAATATAGTTATTCATATGCACGTACTTATTCTTATGCATAGCATATGCATATACATATTATTACGCATATGCATAAACTTATTATTACGAATAAACTTATTTTTATGCATATGTTATTCATATGCATATACATATACTTATGAAAATGTATATAGTTATCATTTGAATATGTATATATTTATTAATATGTATAGGTCATATACTTATTCTTATTCATATGTATATGTATATGTATATGCATATGCATATGCTTACTCTTATGCATATAGAGGCATTAAAAATGTCTTTTTCAAATATCCTTTTGCATATGCATATGTTTTTTAAAAATATGCATATACACAAAAAAATGAATATGCATTAAAAATGCATTTTTGTGAAAAAATCTTTTTTTTTCAAGTATTAATTTCGAAATTTAAGTAATAATCGTATGCATAAACTTATTCATATGCATACACATATATTTATTCTTATGCATATGAATATACTTATTCTTATGCATATACATATGCATATACTTACTCTTATGCAAATAAATATACTTATTCTTATGCATATGCATATGCTTATGTATATGCATATACTTATTCATATGCACATACTTTTTCTTATGTATAGCATATGCATATATTTATTCTTATGCATATGCATATACTTATTATTATTAATATGCATATACATATACTTATTATTATGCATATATATATATATATATACTTATTCATATGCATATACATATGCTTATGAATATGCATATACTTATGAATATGTATATATCATATACTTATTCTTAGTATGCATATACATAATAATCATATGTATTTAATTGTCTTATGCATATAATTTTTCTTATGCATATGCATATGCATATTTATATACTTATTTATATGCATATGCATATAGTTATTCATGTGTATATGTATATGCTTACTCTTATGCATATAATGACATTAAAAATGTTTTTTTCAATGTACTTGTGCATATGCACATGTTTTTTTAAAAATGGGCATGTGCATAAGCACATATTTTTTAAAAACATGCATATACAAAAAAAAAATATATGAATATGCATTAAAAAATACAATTTTTTAGAAAAATTCTGTCACACCCCCAAACCGAGATGGCAGAAACATTCGGGGGCGGATGACGTCATGTATAGTATCATAACAATGAGTAATAGTAAAACAAGGAACAATATCCATAGTATTGAAAATATAGTAATTACATTTGTGTTCTTAGTATTGCTTGTATGACACAAAAATGTATAGCAAAAATAAAAGACGAGTCTTGAATATGCTTTGTCTTCTCAAAAACCTGAGTGAGTGTACATGTCTATTGGTTCCTTGAGAATACAAGTTATTTTGAAAAGAGAGTATCAACATTTAAGTTGGTAAGTTCATAAGCATTTAGTATTAGAAATTTGTCTTTGTTTTTTGAAAAATGTTAGTGTGTTTCTCCAGAAAATCCAATATTTTCTATAATAAATGAAATGTAGTCTAAGGCCTTAAGACCAAAATGTTTGTATGTTATTGTACTCTGAAATAGTGTAAGTGTATGTTTTCTATAAATGTATGCTTTCTTTGCTAGAAAAAATAGTGTATTGTACTTGTATGAACTCTGTTGTATGCACGAACTAGAAAGTAATGATGTGTACTCTTATTACTTAAAATAAAACCACTGAAGTGATGATTGTTTGGTAAACCAAAATGTTTAGTTAATGTTTAATGTGAGTGGGATTATAACCATACTAAAATGACAAGTGGCATGCATGGCGTTCTTCAGGCGTCAGAATGTTATGATATTTCTCACCCCAGACCTGCCGGTCTAACTGTAGCTAACAGTTTAGGTGCGGGATTGTCAGTACCGTATAGATCTATACACAAATTCACGCTCTCCCTCCAGGAGACTTTGGTTATCATTTAGGACTTTTATCATGTACTCTAGTAGGTACGATGAAGTAGTGGCTCACATTTTAGTATTAACTTTTTTACGTATAGTGTATGTAACGACCCGTCTTCAGTATGTTGTTTCCATGTTATTTATTTAAGAGTTTTCAAGAGGGACTCGGAGAGTCTATAGCCTGACTTGTCGAGTAGAGACGGGATTTCGAGCACGTGTAAGTTGGCGACTCGGCGAGTCCATATTCGGGACTCAGCGAGTCCGCCTGCTAGGAAGAAACCCCAAATCCCCGGGTTTGCTCACTATTTAAGCAATGTTATGTGCCCCAACTCGCCTCCTTCACCCTTAGAGAGCTTGTGAGAAACCCTAAATCATTCTTTGTGTGATTAAAGTGTTTTGTGTGGATTCTTGAAGGATTGAAGAGGAGAAAGAAGAAAGGACCCAAAAGAGGACGTGTAGAGCAAAGATTCAAGGCCAAGTCAGAGTTCATTGAGGTGTGTCTCGAAGTTATTCTGTTTTGTGCTTAAAATCTCCATTAGAACACCTCTAAGGCTAGTTTAATGTATTTTCCAAGCTTATTAGTTGTATGGATGCCTTGTTGGGTCGAGATATCCCCAGATCTATTCATTTAGGAGTCTTAGAGCTCAGATCTATTGCCATTTTCGAAGTTGCCTTGCATGAGAACCCTAGATCTAGCCTTATTATGCCTTTTGAGCCTTTTAATCTTCATGGATGCTTTTGGGCATGTAAAGATAGAATATTTACGTGTTAATCGAGCATAAGAAGCCCAGATTTACAAGTTATATGCACTGGATTCAAGCAGAATCGAGTTTATAGTAAATGCATGCATGCGACTCGGCGAGTCGTTCGTCGGACTCGGCGAGTCAAGCCGTGAGTCCCCGACTTTTCCCCTTTTAAGTGTTTCCGAGTGGGGACCAGTGAATTGTGGAATGGACTTAGTGAACCAGAGGTCAGACTCAGTAATGGAGGGACTCGACGAGTTGTTCATACAACTCGGCGAGTCCAAGGTAATCTTCAAAGATGCAAGAACAACTCGTCGAGTTGTTCATACAACTCGGCAAGTCGGATGCAGATAGCCTGAGTTCTAGAATCGAAAGGGAACTCATCGAGTTGATGCCATACTCGACGAGTAGCAACGAGCAGGGTTGAGAAGTGAGAGTAGGGACTCGGCGAGTTGACGGCCCAACTCGGTGAGTCAGGTCAACTGTAAGTTGACTTTGACCGAGAGAGTTGACTTTAGCCAGGGGTAAAAGAGTCATTTTACCCCAAAGCAGTTATTAGTATTTGATTGAGTGTGTTTGTGGAATTGTAGCCAGGGAGATACCAGAGCAGCAGCAGATAGCTTCCAGAGCCTTACACTCAGCAGCCAGTTCACGAGGTGAGTTTCCTTCCAGTAGGGACGGGTCTAAGGCCACAATGCCGACCCAATTAGCTAGCAGTAGTTTCCGGACCTCGGTCCGATGCAGTAGTTAGTATGTTTGACGCCTTCATGGCTCAGACAGGTTTGTGTGCTATGTGTTCCGGGTTATGGCCCGAAGTAGTATTCAGTATGTCTTGTTGAGTTAGTTGATATGTCATACTATGCTATGTTTAGTAGTTCCGGACTTCTGTCCAATGAAATTAGTTCCAAACTTCGGTCCAATGCAGTTAGTTCCGGATTTCGATCCGATGCAGGAGGCAAGGCCTCAGTAGTTCCGGACTTCGGTTCGATGCGGAGGGCAAGGCCCTGGCTAGTTCCAGACTCCGGTCCGATGCAGTTTCCGGACTTCGGTCCGATGCAGTGGGCAAGGCCCAGTAGTTGTTATATGTTTGTATGGTATGTGGTAATTTGGGGGAGCTCACTAAGCTTTGTGCTTACCGTTTCAGTTTTGGTTTCAGGTGCTTCCGCAAGTAAAGGGAAGAGCTCGGGATGATGGCATCGCACACACCACAGCTTCAGTTTTTGTCCTGGGAGTTGATTTAGTTTCTTCGATATGTTTTGATACAGTTGTTATACAGTTTTTCTCAGTGTTTTGTTATGGTTTTGAGATACGCTACGTATGATTTTATTATGTGATACTCAGATTTCTGATCTTTGTTATATTTAAAAATGAAATTTTCGGGTTGTATTTTTGGGGATGTTTCAAGTTGGTATCAAAGCCTTGGTTTGAGGGATTCGGGTACACTCTCAGGTGTGTCTGAACTCAAACTAAGGGAAAGATAAAAAGATTTTCAAAAGAAAAATGTTTTCGAAAGAAATTAGAAAGAAAAGGGTTTTGAAAACAAGATAAGGGTGTGGTGCATGCGATCAACCGAGCTCAAGTAAGTACTCCCAAGTTACCCATACAAGTTTTTATTATGATTAATTGTTTCATTTTCAGTAGAACATCATGCTAGAATAGGACTAAGGATCTAGGAGGATGCCTTATGTGCCTGCTTTGTGTGTTCCAGCTTTATGAGAATTGCATGTTAGCATCAAGTAGACAGCAGTAGGATAGCCTGTTTAGGTTATGCCTGGTAGCACGAGCTTAGAATTGTATGCTAGTACAATTTCTTGTTATGAGAATAGATTTGCTTGAGTAGTTTCCTGTGTCCGAATGCTGCTTGCTTCGTGCTTTGTAGAACTCTTGGTAATGGGAGTTAGCCGTTAGGTGAATACGTCAAGTCACATGTGATCAGGGTTGAATAATCTCAGAGTGTTGGATTTGGCCCTATTGCGTAGCTCTTGTTTGAGTCTAACCGTTGTAGAGACGAGTCTTTTACTCGAAGGATTATCTGAGCCTCATCACATGTGATGGTATTCAGGTGATGGTTAATTAGCATTACTAGGAGGCCTTCAGCAGCTGAGGACTGGTTTGAGTGAAGTCAGAGATTTCCTAGGGCAAGCCTAGGATGAGAGTAGCAGAGATCAGTAGTAGTAGAAGTGACTTAGTGGAGTCAAGGCAGTTTTTGAGGAAAGTACGGATAGATGTGGAAGGTAGTATGGGCCCGTACTACTGAAAGTAGAGGATCCGTACTCGAATCAAGGAAGAATGAGACAAGACCAGGAAGATAGTATTAGTATCAATGATCCCATAAGATATTTCAGTTTTCTGATGTTGCTATGATGTGTTTCAGAATGGTGGTTTTGCGTTCGAGGCCAGCAGCCGGCAGTGGAGGTGCCGGGGAGGGATCAGGATCAGGCTCCGGGGACGAGCGTATGGATGAGCAAACCAGAGAGTTTCTTTCTTCAAAGATTACTCATATCATACTGGAGCAGACTCTTATGATCTTCGGTTCGATCAAGGAGGGTATCCTAGAGCTGATGGATGAGAGATTGGGCACTTTTCGTGTCGAGGTGGCGGCCATGATGGGGTCGTGCACGCTACCACGGGGCGCGGGACCCCATAGCGAGTACTAGATGGTTGGCGGATGTGGCCAAAGTTTATATATATATATATATATATATATATATATATATATATATATGAATACAGTTTGATAAAAACAGTAATTTAATTAGTTGAAAAACAGTTTAAAATGGGTTGCCAAAGTTTATAAAAGCATTAAATATCTTGAGATGATTTGTAACCGCATTTAAGTGTTAACACAAATACTTTGTGTTTGGCTTGTATTAACCCCCTAAAAGCATTGGAAAATGGTAAAACATGGGGGTATGAGCTCACCTTAAGTGAGCATTCGAGAGGGGATACAATGTAGTAGTGCTAATCCTCAAGTTAGAACCCGTAGGAATATCCGTATCCTAATAGTTGTTAATGCATATAATATGTGTATAACTAGTGGAAATAACTAGTTAATATGTTATAGAATAACGAATTATGTAAGAATTACTTACAAAAAGGAGTCTTAGAAATGAACCGAGAGTATGAAGGACGTTTTCGGTATGCCTTGGGTGATTTTGGTTGCTTGAAGATGTGAGGAGTGTTCTTGGTGGAAATAAGGAGATTGGGGTGTTTTTGGTTGGTATTAAGAACACTTGAAGATTTTGGCAAGATCTTATGAAGATTCAAGTGAGTTTTCGAATGATACTTGAGAGAAAGGATGTTGATTTCGGTTGATACTTGGGAGAAAAAGGGAGGTTTTCGGTTAGAAAGTGTGAGAATGAGGAGGAGTTTTCGGTTGAACATATAATTATGGGTGAAACATGATGGGATGTTTACATTGAAATTCACGTTTTATCACTTGAATTGCATGCCAAAGGATAGAATTTAGGAGATTTTGGTGTGGAACTCTACCCGAGAAAAGGAGATTTCGGCCGAGAACGGGTTTGCGGTCCGAAGAATCAGTTTCGTATGATTGCGGTCGTGACCGCAAACATGATTGCGGTCCGAGGGGAGGGCAACCATGTGACGGTTTTCGGTGTGGATTTCGGTCCTTGCATTTGGTTAATATTTTGCAACACTTATCCAATAAAAGGTTTATTTATATTAAAATACTAGTTTAACCTCAATAAATAAATAAATCAACAAATCTAACTTTTATTTAACAATTTTGACTTTTGTTGACTTTTATAGACTTGAAAATAACGGGTTGTCACATCATCCCCCTGTTAAAGGGAATTTCGTCCCAAAATTAAGTCTATAGTGATACACATGGACTATGGAAAAAATGCAGCTACTTTTGTTTCATTTGATCTTCCCACTCCCAAGTGAATTCAGGTCCCTGCTTGGCATTCCAGCGAACCTTCACCATTGGTATACGTCTTTGTTTGGTTCTCTTGAATTCCTTATCTAGGATTTCTATTGGTTCTTCCACAAAGTTTAGGCTCTCATTTATCTCGATTTCATCGAGTGGGATCATAAGAGTCTCATCCGATAAACACTTATTTAGGTTAGACTCGTGAAAGGTAGGGTGTACGTTGCTAAGTTCTTGGGGTAGTTGGAGTTTGTAAGCTACTGAGCCGATTCTAGAGATAATATCGAAAGGAACAATGTACCTTGGATTCAGTTTGCCTTTCCGAAGCGTATCTTGCCCTTCCAGGGTGAGACCTTCAATAGCACACGGTCACCAACCTGGAATTCCAAGGGATTTTGTCTTTTGTCTACGTAGCTCTTCTGTCTATCTCTTGAGGCTTTCAATCGTTCTCGAATTCGAACAATTTTCCCAGTCATTTCCCTGATGATCTCCAGACCAGTGAGAGTGTTGTCAGGGACTTACCCTTTAGCTAGTTGCGTATCACCCCACTTCAGCCCAGCACATAGGTGATCTGCACTTCCGGCCATAGAAGGCTTCGAATGGGGCAACCTTGATACAGGTATGATAGCTGTTTTTGTATGAGAATTCAACCAGTGGCAAATGGGTATCGCATGCTTTACCAAAGTCGATCGCACAAGCTCTCAGCAATTCTTCTAATGTTTGAATCGTTCTCTCACTCTGCCCATCGGTTTGTGGATGGTAGGCTGTACTCATGTCTAGCCTAATTCCTAAGGATTTATGTAGTGACTGCCAGAATCTTGAGGTGAATCTGCTGTCTCTATTAGAGATAATAGATATGGGCACACCATGTAGTCGTACAATCTCTCTAATGTATGTTCTGGTCAGTTTCTCCATTTTTTCATTTCTTTAATTGGTAGGAAGTGCGCGGACTTGGTTAACCTGTCAACGATCACCCAAATGGTATCGAGACCACCCGTTGTCTTGGGTAACTTGGTTATGAAATCCATTGTAATCCGCTCCCACTTCTACTCAAGTATTTCTGGTTGTTGTAGTAAACATGAGGGCTTTTGGTATTCTACCTTAACCTTGGCACAAGTCAGACACTTGCCCACAAAGGTAGCAATGTCTGCTTTAATGTTTGGCCACCAATATAACTTCTTGAGGTCCAGATACATCTTGTCTGAACGTGGATGAACAAAGTATCGAGTCTTGTGTGGTTCGTTCATGACAAGGTCTCTAAATCCCCCAAACTTCAGTGTCCATATTCGGTTCATGAGATAACGAACTCCATCACCCTTGACTTCTAAGTTCTTGTTCATTCCCCTTAAGGCTTCACCTGTCACATTTTCGGGTTTCAAGGATTCTTGTTGAGCCTCTTTAATTTGTGTAGACAGATGTGAGTGGATGGTCATGGTCAGTGCTTTGACTCTACGACCTGAGTAGTCCTTTTGACTAAGGGCGTCAACTACTACATTGGCTTTGCCTGGATGATAACGAATTTCGCATTCGTAGTCATTTAGTAGTTCTACGCATCGTCGTTTTCTCATGTTGAGCTCCTTCTGGGCGAATATGTGTTCTTTTTTTCAAATATTAATTTCGAAAATTAAGGAATATTTTCGTAGATTTAAAAAAATAAATAAAAAATAAAAATAAATATTTTTAAAAAATTTTAAAAACTTTCAAATATATGAATATATGTCTTATATTTCGAAAATAAGATTTAAAAAAAGATTTTTTTCAAAAAACAAAATGCATTTTTAATGCATATTTATATTTTTTATGCATACATATGTTTTCAAAAAAATATGCATATATACAAGCATATAGTTTTTTTCAATTTTTTTTGCACTCCTATTAGATATATGTATTAACATGCACATCTGAAATTTGGTAACTAGATTCATTGTTTTTGTTATCCATTGATCTTGCCAATATAAAGAGAGAGAGAGAGAGAGAGAGAGAGAGAGTTAGGTTTAAATGCAGATTGATATCTATTGTGCCAAAATGTGGACAGTGCTATTCTGTGAGAATGACAAAGAAAAATATGTTGGTTGATAATGTGAATACATTCAATCTTACATAATTATTGTCATTATCACGCATTCTCAACAATTAAATCGTCTATAAGGTTATTATAGACTTTTTTTTGTAACACTCCAATCTAGGTATTCCATGGTTTACCCTCAAGCATTTCATTTTGGCAAAAAAGATCCTTCCGTATGTTGGGCGTATATTTGGGAACATTTAGCGTACGTGTGTGCATGCATCGGGTGGCTGAGGCTCGTACACTGGGGGTATGTGGTAGACGACTAAAACCCTAATTTCTTGACTTGCACCCTATTTAAATAACCTTATATAATTTGTACCAAATCCTAATCACCCTCCATAGCCTCTATTCGTCCTTAAGCCCTATTTTTGCAAGAACTTGTGAGATTTGAGCTTAAAGGTGTGTTTGGTGACTTTTTTAGAGAGTGTTCAAGAAGAAGAAGGTGGTGTTGTTGCCTACATCAAGGAAGGAGCCAGCTTCTTGGGAGCTTTTGAAGCTAAAAAGCTTGCATCTTTTCTATCATCCTTGCTTGTTGAGTTAGGGTTTTCTAGAGTCCACTTTTGAGTCCATAGATCATATCTTGGGAGTTTGGGCAACTCCAGAGGTTAGGAAGGTTAGATCTAAGACTCTTGGACTTGTTTATAGTATAAAAATGCAAACTTGATGTCTTCTTTGGCTCCATGCATAAGTTAAGACCTCTGGAAAGGTCTTAATAAAGTAGATTGAGTTGTTGGGATCTAATATAGCATGCAATACATTAAGCACTTAATTGATTTTGTGCATGAACAGTTTGTACGCTAGGCGTACTATGTTGTAGGATACGTGTACAACCCCTTAGCTCAATATGATAAGCGTACAGAAGAGGTACGTTGGTCGTACGCTCTCAAGAAGTTTTGGGCCTTCGGTGGATTTCGAACCTTTGGGCCCTATGTGTTTGGGCATGGACTCGCAGTTGTTTTGGGCCTGAATTTATCATTTAGGCCAAGGTTGGCATGTTGGGCCTTTTGGGCCTTGTGGCCATAGTATTGGATTTTAATGTTAGGTCCGTTAGTGAAGGAAAGGCCTTTGGGCCATTATGAAGGGACTTGGACTTAGGATTTTGGGCCCATGTATAGGTTATGTCATAATACTAAATAGGGTTATTTGTATATTGTTCAATGTGAGCTTTTGGGCTAGTAGTCAACCAAATTTTGTGTTCAGCAGGCTGAGGTCGGTCTTCTCACAATACCAATGGCTTAAAGGCACCAACACCAGCCCATTACTTGATATGAGATTTCTGTAGTTGAATATGAAATGGTTTTGTTATTTGGTATGTATTGATTTACGTGAAGACCATGGGGGGTTCATGACACTTAGTACGACCATGAGGGGGAGCCCATGGCCCTTGGATATAAGACCATGGGGGTAGCTCATGGCATCCCGGTTGAAGACCATGGAGGGAGTCCATGGCAGATTTATGTGTATATGTGCATGGAATTATGTGGTTATGTGTTTTATGTATTTTAGGAAACTCACTAAGTGTGTGCTTACAGTTTTGTCGGGTGTTTTAGGTACTTCTGGTTCTAAGGGCAAGGGCTCAACTTGATGGCATGACGTGCACTCTCCAGTATTTTCGCACTAGTTGTTTTGAATACTCCGATCTTTTGAACAATGTGTTTATGTAATGGAATTTTGGAAACCAAATATGAATGATATTTATAATTATTAAATGAAAATTTTTACCTGAATTTTTGGGCTGAAACAAGATGGTATCAGAGCCTTGGTTCGAGGGATTCGAGCACACTCTTGGGTTTGTCAGAACTCAAACTGAGGAAATGGTAAACCCTTTTTCAAAAGAAACCAAAAGTTAAAGTTTTATTGAAAATGGATTTCGTAAGTAAAAAGGGGAGAGTGCAATACGTGTAATCGGCCGAGCTCAAGTAAGTGTTACCAATGTATTAGCCATGCTATAATTATATTTGGAAATTAATGTTGAATTGATTATTTGCTAAGTGTATGCTTTCAAAGTTGCATATGTCTAGGATTGCATAGCCCTAGAATGATGGATTCTACCTTATTCCTGTTCATTGTTTGGTTGTTATTTAGGGTAGAAGCTTGATTTGACAGTCTATATGATTTTATTTGTGTGTAACTTGCATGCATAGGGCAACCTACTATGATTGACTTAAGTTTCTGGTTCGGTGAGGATTGAGAAATCCTAGAATAGTTTAGGATTTGACTTTATGTTGTATTCTTTGGGTCATGTTATTATTTTTGGGTGAATTGGAGGTATCAGGTATGGCCTTAAGGAAGGTACAGGTAGGTGTGGAAGGTAGTATTGGGCCCATACTACTAAAAGCACAGGGGCTGTACCCGAAACAATGTCAGCCTTGGAAGCTCTAAGGATTCCGGTGAGAAGGAACCCCTTCGAACTTCCTTATCAATTTATATTATGTGGAATCTATTCTCAATTGAGGATGGTGATGATCACACGAGGTTCGAGTTCAGGATCAGGATCAGGTTCAAGCTCTAGTGCAAAGCTCATTGATGAGAGGCTGCACGATCTCATCATGGCTGAGGTTACTCGTGGCATCCTTGACGCTACCCTGATGATCTTCGGTACCGTCAAGGAGGGGAGCATGGAGATTATGGAGGAGCGGCTCAGGTCCTTTCGAGCCGAGATTGATGCGGGTCAAATTAGGACTCGAACTCCCTCATTTCTGGAGTTCAACGCATGCGGTGCGCCTGAGCTCTTTTGGGTTAGGGACCCCATCACTAGTTGACGATGGGTGGTAGACATGGAGAATGCCCAGCGCATGAGCTTTTGCCCCGAGGCAGCAAAGGTGCGGTTCACGTCTTGTATGCTAAGGGATCTGGTGCAAGACTGGTGGGAGGAGGTTACCTACGAGGTGGGATCAACGGGTGTGGCTGAGATGACTTGGGAGGAGTTTGTGTGGAGGTTCAATCTGGATTTTGCACCATCCATTGAGGTGCAATGATTGGTAACGGAGTTTCAGGATCTTCAGCAGAAAACAAATACTGTGGTGGAGATCAGAGAGAGGGCGCTTTTAGTTTTGCAATACGCTGCAAATGAGGAAATGAAAAAGACGAGGTATCATTCCATGATGAGGGATGATATCCGTGAGTTTGTGAGCTTTTTGGGGTGCAAGACCCTGCATGACATGGTGGAGAAGGCCCGTGAACGGGAAATTGAGTTGGAACTCCGGACGAAGCGGAAGCTGGAGCAGGTTCAAGCGGTAGTGGGTCAGGCCAAGAAGCCTAAGACTCCCAATCTTCCCAGTAGGGGACAGCAAGGTCGGGCTGATGTGCCAAGTGCAGTAAGCCGCACAGTGGAGCCTGTCGGGCGACAGGCTTGGCATTTTATGCTTGTTGCCAGCTGGGCCACATGAGCAGAGATTGCCCCAAGAAGGGCTTAATTTGTTTTCACTGCAACCAGACCGGCCATAAAAAGGCCGATCGTTCAAGGTTTGTGCGAAGAGTAGTGACGGCAACTGCGCCCGCCACAATGAGGATTACTGATGGTCGCCCGGTCAAGGCAAAGGCTCCTGTGGTGAAGAGCCGCGCATTTTAGCTGACCATAAAGGAGGCCCAAGCAGCACTAGACGTCGTGAATGGTATGTGATCTATTTTTGTCTTATTTATTTTATTATTATGCTCATGTTGTTATGATCTTGTATAGGGACCTTTTTGGTCAATGGATTGTCGGCTCATGTTCTTTTCGATTCGGAGGCTACCCGATCATTTGTATCTCTTGCACTACGCAAGAAGTTTCGAGATGCCCCAAGGACTTTGGATTCCCTGCCTAAGGTGGAGATTATGGATTACCATATTGTGAGTGTTGCAAGGGTATGTCGAAGGAATGTTCTTAATATGTTTGACAAAAGGTTTCCTATTGATTTGGTTTCGATTCCTTTAAGAGGATTGAAAGTAATCATCGGGATGGACTGGTTGGAGCCCAATGGGGCCATGCTAGATTGCGAGCGTCAGCTGGTAAGAGTTAAAATCCTAATTGGGGGAGAACTGGTTATCCATGAAGAGAGAACCTCGCATGGGTCACCCCTTTGTTTGGCTGCGAGGGCTAGGAGACTCCTTCAGCAGGGTTGTTCTGGGTTTTGGCTTATGTCTCGGATACAAGGGTGGAGGCCACGTCAGAGATGAGTAGGATACCTATTGTGCGAGATTTTCCTGATGTATTTCCTGAGGAGTTGCCTGGGGTGCCTCCCGAGAGGCATGTAGAGTTCCGTATTAATTTGATGCCTGGTGCGGCTCCGATAGCTAAGGCGTCGTATCGTATAGCTCCGCCTGGGATGCAGGAGTTGTCTACGTAGGTTCAGGAGCTGCTAGACAGGGGATTTATTCGTCCGGTCGGTTCCCTATGGGGAACATTGATCCTATTCATGAAAACGAAGGATGGGTCATACAGGATTATGTATTGATTATTGGGAGTTGAACAAGCTAATGGTGAAAAACCGTTATCCGCTTTCGAGGATTGGTGACTTCTTTGATAAGCTTCAGGGTGCATCTTGGTTTTCCAAGATTGATCTTTGTTCAGGGTATCATCAGATGAGGATCAGGGATGAGAGTATACCAAAGACAACTTTCAGAACTCGTTATGGTCATTATGAGTTTGTGGTGATTCCATTTAGGATCACCAATGCTCCAACATCATTCATGGATCTCATGAACCAGGTTTACAGGTCGATGCTGGACCAGTCTATGATCGTTTTCATTGATGATATCTTGGTCTATTCTAATACCAAGGAGTAGCACGAGCAACATTTGAGGGAGGTTTTGGAGACCTTGGGGAGGGAGAGGCTATATGCCAAACTCTCCAAATGCGAGTTCTGGTGGTGTGAGGTTCATTTTATGGGGCACATCATCAACCAAGAGGGTATCTTGGTGGATCCGGCCAAGATTGAGGCGGTAATGCTTTGGGAGGTTCTGAAGAATGCGTCCGAGATCCGAAGTTTCTTGGGTTTAGCATGGTACTATCGGGATTTATCCAAGATTTCTCCAAGATTGTCGTACCTTTGATGCACTTGACCAAGAAGAGTATGACCTTTAGGTGGGGTCCAGATCAGCAATCGAAATTCAAGACTTTGAGACAGAATTTATGTGAAGCCCTGGTTCTGGCGATACCCGATGGATTTGATGATTTTGTGGTGTATTGTGACACTTCTATTTCGGGTTATGGAGCTTTTTTGATGCAGAGAGGGCATGTGATTGCTTACGCCTCGAGGCAGCCGAAGCCTCATGAGGCGAATTATGATGGGTTTTGAGCATAACTACAACCTATGTGTTCATGCAACTCTAATTGCTTTGGATCTAAGTTTTTCACTAGTTGAACAACAAATTGAACACCAAATCAAAACCCTAGGTCTAGCATATAATTCGAAAATTACATAATAAAAGGGTTTTGATGTTTACCTCACTTATTATATAGCAATAACAAGAAACCTTGTAGATCCTTGACTCTTGAAAGCTTAGTGCCTCAAATGTTGCACCTTTAATGGCTTACAAACACCACTAGAAAAAAGGATGAGAGGAGAGAGGAGGGAATAGCACCAAATTTCAGCTAGGGTTTTTCAGATGCAAGCAATGGCCGAAATCCCTAAGTGGTGGGGTCTTTATATAGTTGTGGGTTGATGGGTTTGCTGGAGGAAACCCTAATTGCCTGATTAAGCTTAAGCAGCCTATGGACCCTTATTAAGGAGCCTTGGACGAAATCTATAGGGTCTCCCTATAGTTTTCGTCCACTCCCATCTAAGGAGTTCAATAGCCCAGTTTCACAATTATCAATGATTTGCAAAACAGCCCTTGTTCCTTTAATCAGTTCTTTAATCCCAAAATTAATTCCAAATTAATTTCGGATTGAATACTAATTAAATAACATGATTTCTAATTAATATATTATTTTCTTAATACATTAATAAATCAATTTATTATTCAAAATAATAAATTCAACCTCTCTCTCCAAAAGTCATCATGTCAAGTTGCTAGGCTGAAGGCAACCCAAAAGGACCATGCTATTATCAAATCAAGTACATACCAATTATAGTTATGGGCCGACACGTAATCAAACAGTCTCCTACTTGGATAAGTCTAATAACTATAATGGCAAGTATGACTTCAAAATATGACTAGCAATTATAGCTTTCAAAAGTCGATGTCGAACTCTGACCTAGTCAGTTGTGTGTCCTTGGATAAGGGATCGTATAATACTCCGTTCTGCAAGATATCATGTGGAAAAAGACATGGAACATAATAATTCTCATTGTCCAACAGTTTTTTCCCAAGAAGGGATCAAACTAAAAGATAGCCACCATTGAGTGTAAACACCCAACCAGACTGAGAACGGAAGTTGTCTCGGTCTGTGTGAAAATTGGATTCACTATAACTAGTAACTCTCAAGTCATTACCACCACCAAGTAGAAGGAACCAGTCCTTTTTCCTTCGTAGATACTTAAGAATGTTCTTAACCGCTATCCAGTAAGCCTTACCCGGGTTTCCAGGATATCGACTGACCATTCTCAAAGCAAAAGCCACATCAAGGCGAGTACATGTCATAGCATACATGATCGAGCCAACGACGGAAGCATATGGAACTCGACTCATTTCTATTATCTTGGCATCGGTACTTGGAATCTGATTCTTACTCAGCTTGGCGTTGCTCTGCATATGTAATTCTCCTTTCTTGGAATTCTCCATGCTAAAATGCTTTATCACTTTATCCAAATAAGTACTTTGACTAAGTCCAATTAGTCTTCTACTCCTATTTCTCAAAATCCTTATTCCCAGTATATAAGCAGCCTCTCCTAGATCCTTCATAGCGAAACACTTTCCAAGCCAGTTTCACAACTATCAATGACTTGCAAAACAACCTTTGTTCCTTTAATTAGTTCCTTTAATCCCAAAATTAATTCCAAATTAATTTTTGATTAAATACTAATTAAATAACATGATTTCTAATTAATATATTATTTACATAATACATTAATAAATTAATTTATTATTACAAATAATAAATTTAACCTCTCTCTCCAAAAGTCATCATGTCCAGTTTCTAGGGTGGAGGCAACCCAAAAGGACCATGCTACTATCAAATCAAGTACATACCAATTATATTTACGGGCTTAGACACCTAATCCAACAAATTACCCCACTCATGACTTGGAATTTGGGGCGGTGGTGTTTGCCCTCAAGATTTGGAGGCTTTATTAATATGGAGTTCGATGCACCATCTTCACCGATCACAAGAGTTTGAAGTATTTGATGGATCAGCAAAAATCTAAATATGTGACATAGGAGATGGTTAGATGTGGTGAAAGATTATGACTACGAGATTTTGTATCATCCCAGGAAGACCAACGTGGTGGCTGATGCTTTGAGCCGTAAAACGGTAGGTGCCCTGATCCGAGATGTTTGCTTGAGGATGACTGTCACCTCACCTTTGATGGATATGATCAAGGGGGCACGGATGGATGGATTGACAAAGGAGAATTGGAAGACTTAGCGAATCCGGGGGCAGATTCCACTGTTTGTTCGAGACAACCGGGGATTATTCACTCAGTGTGGCAGGATTTGGGTTTCGTCATTTGGTGCAATGAGGCAAAAGATCTTGGAGGAGGTGCATAAGTCCAAGTTTTCTATTCATACGGGGGCCATGAAAATGTACCGAGACCTGATATTGAGCTACTGGTGGCCCTGCATTAAGCGAGAAGTTTCTTGGTTTGTTGAGTGGTGTTTGACTTGCAGGAAGGTCAAAGTTGAGCATCAGAGGCCTTAGTGTAAGGTTCAGCCGTTACCCATCCCCATATGGAAATGGGAGGAGATCACCATGGACTTTATCACGAAGTTACCTAGGACAGCGTGGGGTGTTGATTCCATTTGGGTTATTGTGGATAGGTTGACCAAGAGTGCTCATTTTATTCTGATTTTCGAGAGTATCTCCACTGAGAAATTAGCATATATTTGTGTGCGGGGGGTGGTGGTCTTGTACGAAGTTCCAGTATATGTGGTCTCGGACTGTGACGTTTGATTCACCTCCAGATTCTGAAGGAAGTTTCATGAGGAGTTAGGTACTCAGTTGCATTTCAACATTGTTTACCACCCCCGGTCTGATGGTCAGAGCGAGCGGTTCAAAGCTTTCAAACAAACCCTAGCAATGGTTGTACTTCAACCTAACACCACTGAAGATGTATCTTATCAACCCATTATAAAGATCCAAAGTACGAATTATCAAGTTGATGGCGATGTCGTTGTTTATCCAGAAGAACTCAAGATGTTGATTATTACTTTGCAACATTTAGTTTTATCAACTGTGATGTTTAGTTCGTTTTTTGTTCCGATGTCTTGGTTGTCCATGGCTGGTTCTATTGCTTCCTACAGCAAGACGATGGACACAGTTACATTCAATCTGATCAATGACAAGAAGTTTCGTCTGTCCAAGAAGCTTTTTGCGAAGATTCTTGAAATCCCTAATTCTCAACCTTTCATTAAGGTCACTACTGAACAGCTAATACACATGTTTAATGAGATGGGTTATCAACCCCTTCTTACCAAGATTAGTGAGTTCAAGAAATCAAGCCTTCCTTGTATCTAGAATTTTCTGTTTGGAATTTATCTTCGATGTCTCACTCGTCGAAGTGTTGATTTGGATAAAGGAAGATTGGAGGTATATGCTATGGTGGTTGGGATTTATTATGACCTAGAAGTGGATTATGCTACTCATATATGGAAAGAATTCTTGAAAAGTGTGGAGAATACAAATGTTGTGGATGGGGTTTCGTGTACTAGATATTGGAGTTTGATTCTTCAATATGCATATGACAAGGAAGGTATTCAGGTTCCTGCTGATGAACCAAGGGCAGAGTTCATGAAGTATCATTACCCAAAAGTCATTGAAGATGATGTTAATGTGTTTACTTCAGTTGCTCGAATTCCATATGGAATGCTCAAGACGATTGATCCATTGAATTCAGTGTTTCTAGCATACTTACATACTTTTAACCCAAATGACGGAACTGGTGTTTTACTACAGCATACTGATGAAGGTTCTTCAAAGAAGTCAAGAAAGTCAAAGAAGGTTGATGAAAATGGTCCTTCGAAACCAATTCAAGAGGAAAATGTGTCTAAGTCTCCAAAGAAAAAGGTTGGAGAGGGAGAAAAGGTTTCGAAGAAGTCAGCAAAGCCTAAGGAGACTGAAAAAATTGATCCTACACTGCAGATTTTTCCTACGAAATATGGTGTGTTAAAGCATCTTAAAAAGATGGCTCATCGATCAAGAAAATCTCCTGAAAGGTCATCAAGCTTTTCACCCTCAATGATTCGAAAACCACATGTAACTCGGAAAGGAGTTGTTCTTCGTGAAATTCATGTACCAGTTTCTCCATCCTCAAAGAAGAAAAGGGTTGAGGATGTTGCAAAGCATATCTCAAAGAAAACGAAGAAGAGAAAATTGATCCTTCAGGAAGACGAAGAAGATGAAGTAGTTCCTGATTCACCAATTGGTAACATTTCAAGTAGCTCTGTGAAAACTTTGGTAGTGGGCACATCTACTCTTCATGGTGAATCAACACAAGTATCGACTCCTACGGATGTAAATGTCAACATGGATGAAGGAGTCTCGAACAAAAAAAAATTCAGTGTCTACTCAAGGTATTTTAAAAACCTCAATAATCACTACCAATACTTCTTTACCGCTATTTGTCACCACTGTTTCTACAAACACACATTCACCAACTTTTGATCAAATCATCAATCAACCTATCACTTCTCTCTTTTCATCTCAATGAAATGACCCACCCAAACTGATCAATGATTATGACACTGATGATGGAGGATTTGGAGGATCCTTTGCTGATCTCGAATTTGATCCTGAAGAAGAAAACATTCCGGATCACATGCTTATGTCGGGGAAACAGTTCAAGATCCTAAATAGAAAACTTAAATCCTTGCTACAGTCACAAGCAGATGCAGGAAGCAAACATTCTATATCTAGAATTGAAGTCGTTGTCATGCTCAAAGTTTAGGAGCTTCGACTTCAACACAAGTTGGGTGTTATGGATAAAAACAACGAACTTCGTGTCAAAGCTCAATCTGATACGTTCAATAATGAAATCAAGGAGCTGAGGATGGTTGCAAAGTAACGTCATGTTATGTTCGTTAAAGATGTGAAAACTATGTGGGAAGATGTTAATCGAAAACTTGAAGAATTGAAGGTTGATGTGGCCAAGGAGATAAACGAGTTGAATACCAATTATTCTTCTCTACTTTCGAAAGTAGATATTGTTGCAGGGGTTGTGACGAAATTGGTGGAATGGTATCAATCTCTTATTCCCAAGTTTGATGTCATGGCAGCTGATGATATTAGTAATTTTGCAAAACTTGATACCATGCTGAGTGAACTCAAAGAGCTGGTTTCGAAATCTTGCTCATCATCTCTTTTAACTCCTGATTTCTTTACTCAGAAGTTTAGCCTATTTGAAACCGCAATTTAGAAGGAGTTAGCCCCACTATCTCAGCTGATTAATCTCTTACTAACAAATGCCCCACCTGTTGTCATAGCGGTGCAAGGGGAGAAAGAAGAAATGTTTGTAGAGGGGATGGTGCTTCTGGGATAACGAATGTAGAAGCAAAATTTGTTGACAAAGTGTTTTCAACTCATATTCCTACAACAAAACCGATAATCTCGACAGCTGAACCAATGATAGCAATTGTTACAAATACCAGGCCAATTGCGAAAGGCATTGTAATTGGATCAACTGGTGAAGGGACTTCTTCAAAACCCAAGCAAACTGCAACAAATCAAGATAGAGGAAAGGGGGTTGTGATTGAGAAATCAATGGAAGAAAGAAAGGCTGGGATAGAAGTAGAGATAGAAAAGCAACGTCAAATACGGAGTATTTTGAGGCTTCGACGAAATGATTCTCCTTCTTTGAACAAAGGAGATCCAAGAAATCTGCATAGTTATGAAAATATTGAAGCGAGAGTTGCTTACAATGAGATGTAAAAGTTTGAGAAAAAGCCAAGGAAAATTTACCCTATAAAGAATTCTGATATGAGTCAACTCCATTTCCTGTCAATGAGATGATGTTTCTCATAGCCCAGTACAAGATTATTGATCAATTCAAGGATAAAGATGATTTTATCCATATGAAGCTGAGGTTTCATGATGTGTTAGGAAATGATCAAGAAGTATTGTCACTTGTGAAGATTGTCCGAGTGTTAAGTATAACAAAGGATGTGTTGTTCGAAAACATGCTACAAAATTTTCGATAACATGTTGTGAGATTAAACAATCTTGCTTTTGACTTCTCAATTGTTGATTTTCCTCTAATGAACTTGAATGATCTGATTCAAGTTGCAACTATACTAAAAGACATGGATGCTTCAAAACTCCAGGGAAAAAGTAAAGAAGTATTACATCTGGGATTAGGCCATATCAAGCTTTTAATAGACAATTACTTTGATTTCCTAGAATTCATTGGTGTTGAATTAGCACTGTCAATGGGAAAGGAAATCACAGTTCCCCAATCAGTGCTGAAGAGTCAAGTTGATTTGAAGATGTATGTTGATGGTGAAATATGATTGAAGCCTTTTGGAGTTGTTTTCGTGGGAAAGAGCAAGAAGGGAAAACAAACGAAGTTCTTATTCCAATCAAGTGACGTTGAAAGATACACAACTGCTCATTATACAAACTTAATTGTGCGTATGAACAGTTGTAAGAAGAACAATGAAAGGGGATAAGGCTGAATTGAAGAAGGTTGTGAACTGGTATGCGGAGATTCGAAGGACATTACATATATTTGCTCAAGTTTTGATGACTTGATTTCAACACTGCTTGCAAAAGGGGAGATTGTAAGAGTCGAAGTTAGTTGTAAGTGTCGAAAGCATATGAATTGTCGTGATGTAATGTAATGTTATTTACAAAGGCATAGTTGTTTTCAAAACTGTATTGATCAGTCCTTTGTATTTTTTGAATGCTTTGTATTTCCTATAAATAGGGAAGGATACTTAGACTAGATAGAACTTTTCCTACTATTATGTCTAAAATCTCTATGTATCTTGAAAGCATAATAGAGCTGAAACCAAATCTTATTTATTCTCGGTGTTCTTACTTCTTATCAACTTTGGTCTCGTTTCATTACTCGATAAATCAAACTACTACACATATGCTCGAGGATACGCTTCGGGCATACGTGTTAGACTTTGGAGGGAGCTGGGATGATTACCTTTCACTAGCAGAGTTCTCATACAACAATAGTTGTCATGCTTGTATTGATTGACCCCCGTTTAACATGTTGTATGGTCAGAGGTGTAGGACTCCAGCTTGTTGGAGGGAGGTTCGACATCGAGTCATAGGAAGCACCGAAGTGGTTCTTAAGACCACTAAATTGATTCAGTAGGTGCGTGATAGACTGCAGATTGCATAGAGCCGTCATAAAATCTATGCTAACCGGTGCCGATCAGATCTCGAGTTTTAGGTGGGAGATTTTGTGTTGCTGAAGGTGTCACCTTGGAAAGGTGTCATTCGGTTTCATACGAGGGGCAAGTTGGGGCCCGAATTCATTGGTCTATTTAGGATTTATGCCCGGTTTGGCAGGGTTGCTTATCAGTTGAATCTTCCGGATGAGCTCAGTCAGATCCATAACACCTTCCACGTGTCTCAGCTCCCGAAGTGTGTTGCAGATAAGGCCGCAGTTAATTCTTTGGATGATATTTAGGTGGACAGGATCCTGAAGTACGTGGAGAAGCCCATTGCAGTCTTGGATAGAAAAATAAAGCTCTTCATAACAAGGTGGTGAAGCTAGTGAAGGTGCAATGGAAACACCGGAAGGGCTCCGAATGGACTTAGGAGACGGAGGACGAAATGCGAGAGCATCACCCGGATCTATTTGCGACAACGGACCTCGAGGACGAAATCTAGTTCAAGTATGGGAGAGTTGTAACACTCCAACCTAGGTATTCCATTGCTTACCCTTAAGTATTTCATTTGGGCAAAAAAGGTCCTATTATATTTTGGGCGTACATTTGGGTATGCTTAGCGTACGCGTGTGCGTGCATCGGGTGGCTGAGGCTCGTATGATGGGCATACGAGCATGGTCGTAGGGTGTATGTAGCAGATGACTAAAACCCTAATTTCTTGACTTGCACCGAATTTAAAAAACCTTATATCATTTGGACCAAACCCTAATCAACCTCCATAGCTTGTTTTCATCCTTAAACCCTATTTTTGCAAGAATTGGTGATATTTGAGCTTAAAGGTGTGTTTGGTGACTTTTCTAGGGAGTGTTCAAGAAGAATAAGGTGGTTTTCTATCCTTGATCAAGGAAGGAGCATATTGATCCTGCATCTAGAGGATCTTTGAGAGCTTTTGAAGGTAAAAAGCTTGCATATTGTCTATCCTCCTTACTTTTTGAGTTAGGGTTTGCTAGAGTCCAATTTTGAGTCCATAGATCATCTTTTGGGAGTTTGGGAACTCCAGATGTTAGGAAGGTTAGATCTGATACTCTAGGACTTGTTTATAGTATAAATTGCAAACTTGATGTCTTCTTTGGCTCCATGCATGAGTTAAGACCTTTGGAAAGGTCTTAATAAAGTAGATTGAGTTGTTGGGATCTTATATAGCATGCAAAGGCATAAAGATGCCAACTTTATGCCTTAGGACCATTATATCGACCAAGATCTAGAATTTGAATGAAGAGCCTGCATGCATTAAGCACTTAATGGATTTTGTTCATGAACGGTTTGTACGCTAGGCGTACTATGTTGTACGATACGTGAACAACCCCTTAGCTCAGTATGCTAATCGTACAGAAGAGGTATGCTGGTCGTACACTCTCAGGAAGTTTTGGGCCTTCGGCAAATTTCGAACCTTTGGGCCCTAAGTGTTTGGGCATGGACTCGCTTGTGACAACTGGAAAAAATTCTAGAACAAACAAGTCTAAATTGTAACCATGTACTAGTGAATTCACATAATAACATTGATATAATAGAACTTTGAATGCCATAACGACATGTTTATGAAAGTTATTATATAAATATATTTTGAAAAACATGTGTTAAAGAAACCTTGGAAGTTAAAACAATTAACATAAGATCACATAAGACAAAACAAGACTAAAAGGAGTCAACAAAAGTCAAATATTATACATTATTTATAAGATTTCAGTTGTATTAAATCAAAACCCCACACCTTGACCGAAATTTCTTATCTTGGATTCACCATGACCGAAAAAACTAAGTTTAAAGTCCATTAAGGCCGAAAACTCCACACATAAGGACCGAAATCTCTTTCTTGGTGACACTAGGACCAAAATCAACTTAAGGATGAGTACACGAGGTGATTTCGGTCATGCAAGGACAGAAATCACCCTCTTTTGGCCAAAATCCTCCTTAAAATTCAAGATAAGATGCAAGTTGATTAGTTATTTACCTTCCCAAGGTGATATAATACACTTACCAATGTAAGTGTCACTTCATTATCTCTTATATCCTATATACTACACACATATGTATCAATCTTCAAAAACCATTCACAGTTAACAAAATTCATCTCCATTCTCTCTCAAATATCAAGCCATTTACCTTCCAAATTCAAAGATCAAAGATATCCTGGAGCTTTATTTATTTAAGTTTTTCCTTATAAAATCATTGTAAATTCTTATTATCTACTGTTATGCAAACATGTCTATATTAGTTCATTATATTTACACTTTAGTATGTGTTAAAACTCAATGGATACAATCATATTCGAGTATTCTAACTTAAAGATCGTCACTGTCACCTCGTTACCAAACCGAAACTACACATAAGGTGAGTGTATATATATATATATATATATATATATATATAAGATTCTACAGGCTTAGAATTGGTGATTCCACTTTATTTTATGTTCCTTGTTTGGTTGTAGGCTTAGGGTAGAATCATTTATTCGACTGTCTTTACAATCTTATTTATATATATATATATATATATATATATATATATATATATATATATATATATATATATATATTATTTCAACACGTTAATAGGTATAGTTTATGAGACATACATATAGTTTATTCATTACAAAATGACCTTTCATTATTCTACAAGTAACCGTCAATATAGCTTTGTGAGACACACTTCAAGTACTTATCTAAGTACCAACAAAAGACCTGAAATTTTAAGCAAGGTCTCCGGAAGGGAGAGCGTGACACTTGTCTATAGATCTGTACAGGACTGACAAAATCGCACCTAATGTAACGCCTGGAAGTCATCATATATTTTGATTATTATTATTCAAGTGAATTGTATTTTTGTTTCTTTAAAATGGAGGAATTAAGGCGTACGCTGGGCGTACAAGGTGTACGCACGGCGTACATAAGAGAGGCGCGCATCGTGGAGGCTCTATGCGTACGTTGGTCGTACCCATGCGTACGCGGGGCGTAGGGTGTTCAAATGCAAACCCTAAAATTTTAGGGTTTGCACCCTATTTAAACAATTTATAGCCTCCAACACCATTATCTTCTTAGCCTCCCTTGCCCTCTCAGTGTCCATCTTGAACCCTAACCCTCTCATTTGTATCTTGAGCTCATTTTGGAGTTTATTGGTGTGTTTTGGTGGTTTTGAAGAGATACAAGTTTGAAGAAGGAGCGAGAAGTGGAGAAAGCTTGTAGATCCAGGGGATTAGCATCATTTTTGACTTATTTAAGGTATCAAGCTCCAAAATTGATTATTTATTGCTTAGATTTGATTTTGGGGGTGTTTTCTGTCACTTTTGGACTCCATTGTTGAGGCTTCTTGTATCTTGATGGTTTCAGAACTTAAGAACTGTCCTTTTGAGCCCTTAGAAGCACTTAGGGTCATAAAAATCAGACTTGGTTGGTTGAGACCCAATCATGTAAGTGTTTGATGGTCACAAAGTTTGTTATAGAACCAAAATCATGTTTTGACCCCTACCCATGCATCCAAGCACAAAAAGTTTGTAACTTTATGGACTAAGATGTCTTTAAGGACCTAGATCGGCATTCTGGACGTGAGGGCTTACTGGATTAAGTCACAAATAGAGCCCCAAGGAAACTGGCCAATACGCTAGGCATAATCCTTGTACGCTGCGTGTACTAGCTCAATTTCTCGCATTTGGTCAAGGCCAGCGTACGTTGGGCGTATGTGCTAAGTATGCCGCACGTACGCATGCAGAGTGGAGAACTTGGGTTTTGGGCCTTAGAAGTTGGCCCTAAACAGTTAGGCCCCATAGCCTACTGTGGAGCGGAGTTTGGGCCTAGGACTTAGAATTATAGTGTTTGGGCCATAATGGTCCACTTGAAATTAGTTATTTTGGGGCTAAGGATTTATTGCGCTTGGGGCAAGGCCCATTTGGGGAATTGGGCCCAATTTGGAAAATTAGGCCATTAGGGGACCTGTAATGGGTACTTGGTAGGCTAGGAAGGATAAGATGGGTTTGGGTCGTGGGTATGGTCCAATTTTAGACCAAAGGGTAAAATTGTCATTTTACCCTAGGAATTATGATGGATTTTGATTAAATGTTGTTATGATATTGATAGTCGGGAGTCACCGGAGCAGCAGTTAGAGGTTTCTTCCCGCGATATTTGACGTTCAGCATTACAAGGTGATTTTTTCTCCAGTAGTAGGCCTGTATAGATATTAGTAGTTTCGGACCTCAGTCTAATGTTGGGGCAAGCCCGAGGAATGTTTTTATGCTTCATGTCTTCATGATTCTTGCATGTTTTGCTTATGTGTTTCTGAACTTCGGTTCGATGTCGGGGCAAGCCCGACGTATTTTATGTGTTATGTTATGTGTTTACGTTATATGTGTTGATATGCTTGTATACCGGACCTCGGTCCGATGCCACGCGGGGCCCGATGTCGGATTCGTCCGATGCCGAGCGGGACCCGATGTAGTGGGCTAGGCCCAGTGTATGCTTTATGTGATTACGTGTATGGTATGTGGTAGATTTGGGAGCTCACTAAGCTTCATGCTTATACTTTTCAGTTTTGGTTTCAGGTACTTCCATTAGTAAGGGGAAGGGCTCGGGATGATCGCATGGCACACACTGTAATTTCTTTAGCCTGGGATATTACTTAGATATTTGATATGTGATTTAGATACATTAACACTTATTTTGTTATGTTGTTTTGAGTATCGTAACTTATGTTTTATATATCGAATGGTAATTATGGTTTTATTAATGTTTTTTAAAAACAAAATTCTTGGTAATTATTTTTGGGTCCTTTCACCTAAATTGTTAGCTACAGTTAGGCTGGCAAGCATGAGGTGACAAATGTCGTACCCATTCCGACGCCTGAAGAACATCGTATCAGGCCATCTTAGGTCATCAAGCATGGTTATAATAACTCACAATTTGGTATTAACAATACGATTAGTGTATGAATACTTACATAACCTCAAATACTTTTATTTAATAATAAAACTACAATACAATATTTTACAGTATAGCTGGTGAATCCAGACGCATACATTAAAAGGATTACATACAAATACAATTACAGTATACTATTTTCTAGTACAGTGCAGCTTACATTTCTGATACGACCATTATTGTTCACTCTATGATTACATAGTATATAGTATATACGTTAGGGTTATATAAAATGAAGATCTGATAGGCAGTCGAATGTGTGATTTTCGCTTTACTTCCTGTTCCTTGTTCGGTTGTGGGCTTAGGGCAGAACCACTCATTCGACTGTCTGTTCGATCTTAATTATATATATAACTTGTATACACTAAGTGATCATAGAAGGAACTAGTAAGGGTTACACTACATACATGAATTCATACTTCGTATTACAAATTTTAAGCATAAGAAAACTTGTACATTTTTGGTCTTAAGGTCTAAGACTACATTTCATTTACAAAAGAAAATATTGAATTTTTTGGAGGAACACACTAACATTTTCAAGGAACAAAGGAGATACCTTTTCATATAAAATACTTATGAACTCACCAACTTAAATGTTGATACACTTTCAAAACCACTTGTATTCTTAGAGAACCAATAGACAGGTACACACACAGGTTTTGAGAAGATGGAGCATAGTCACGTCTTAGTTGTTGCTATATACTTTTGGAGTCAAACATACAACGATTCGAACACAATGTAAACACTACTTTATCAATATGATGGTTGTTAATTTGATTACTATTATTCAATTGTTGTGATACTGTACATGACGTCATCCGCCCCCGAACGTTTGTGTCGTTCTGGTTTGCGGGTGTGACAGATTGGTATCAGAGCATTGTTTATAGTGAACTAAGTATATCAAACCACACAAGATATACAACTATAAATAGAATGGGGCTGAAACGCTCTGACTAAAAGTTTACTTCTAAAATACAAGTATTTTTGTAAAAGTATACGAACATGCATACCTACCAGAAACAGTATCACATTAAGAACTACATAAAAGTATTTAGATAAGTTGGACGTTGCGGTTAAGCCTTGATAGTTATGTAATCATATATGGGATAAATATAGCCTGATCAATTATATTTGTTTGAGATACGACCAACATGTGTTTGGGAATGATCGTGGTGTTGCAACAAGTCTAAAACTTACCAACTTTATATACCAGAAGAACTCTAGAACCAAACATAAAGTTAAAATACTATAGGAGTATTTCATGGCACTATAACACGAGAACAACAATATTTAGGCCTCGATAGTTATATAAACTAATATCCGAGAAGGGCCTTCTTACCAGAATCAATCATGTGAAAAAAAAGGACCCTTACTGGTAGATCTATAACTGCCAAGTATATACGTTAGGGTTATATATAACTAAGATTTTATAGACTTAGAATTTGTGATTTCACTTTACTTCCTGTTCCTTGTTTGGTTGTGGTCTTAGAGTGGGATCACTTATTCGAAGGTCTATTTGATCTTGGTTATATACAACTTGTATACACTATGTGATTATAGGAGGACCTTGTAAGGATCACACCATAAAAATTTCATTAGAAATGCTTCTATTAATCTCATAGATTCTTTATATACCCCTATTCTCGCACAAACGACATATCTAGACATCGCAACCCCACTACAACAGCCAACAGAGGAGACGAGGAAGAACCAGGAGGGGTTCATGAGGAGGATTCCAAGAAGGGATCATACAAAAATATAGCCACCATGAGACAACAAATCTTTGCAGCTGAAGCTAGGGCAATCACAGCGGGACAGAGAGTAGAGGAGGCCACTCGCGAGACGTGCGAGGTGGCAGAACACCTTCTGTGTCCCTTTAATAACTAATAAACTATTATAACCTAGTGAGTTAGTGACTACACTACTCACCCTATGTGTTAGGCTTATCGCCTCTTTCGTCACAACTAGTAATGGTAAATCAAGTCATAGAATTTCATTTGAGGGTGGTTACTATTAAAATTTCATAAGTTTATTTTACATAGACTTCTGTTATGAATTGTTTACAAAACACTTTAAAAGTCGAAACGTGCTACACAAAAAACTAAGATAACCTAGTTCAAATAACATTTGACTTATAATCACTACTGAAGACCTACCATCATTTCATCTTTTAAACCTTATAACAGAAAGATGCCTCCACGTAGACCAATCAGGCGGGTCAACAACAACACATTAGCAAATCTACCACCGCCACCACCACAATACGACCCTGTTGTTTTCCAGGCTGCTGTAACAGCCGCCATGACTCAAATCCATGTGAGTGGTGCCGGTGGGTCGAGTAGTGGTGCCAACCTTTCTAACCACGGAGAAAGCCACGAACAACCAAGGATGTGTTCCTACAAAGATTCCACAAATTTCAAACCCAAATCCTTTAAACGAAGCAGGGGAGTCATCGCTCTAATGTAATGGTTCCAAAAACAGAATCTATTTTTGAGATTTGCGCATGCTCGGAAAGGAGAAAAGTAAAGTTTGCTATCTACACCTTCTTTGACAGGGCCCTTACATGGTGGAACTGCTATGTCAAATCATTGACTCTCCCTGTAGCCAACGCTATGAGCTGGGAAGACTTAAAAATTCTGATGCTAGCAGAATATTGCCCGAGGGGTAAGGTGCAAAAGCTAGAGCAAGAGCTATGGGGTCTGACGATGAAGGACTCCGACATTACAGTTTACACTGCCAGATTTAGTGACCTGGCTGTTCTATGTCCCAGGATGGTCACCCCGGAAAGTAAGAAAGTGGAACGGTACATCTGGGGACTATCTCCTTGGATCCAAGGAAACGTGATAGCTGCAAATCCACTAACTTTTGACAGCGCCAACCGTCTGGGACAAACACTCGTTGATAATGGAGTTCACCAAGGCTTCATGACAGCCATTCCCGAGCAACCCAAAGAAGGTGGCAACAAAAAGAAGTTTTGGAACAAGAGGAAGGGTCAATCGTCACAAGATTCCTCAAAGAAGCAACAAACTGTGGCAGTCCACGTTGCTACTATTCCTACTATTTTTCCTGTTACTCCAGCACCCCCAATCGATATGTTGGAACCCTTCCAAAGTGTAACAAGTGCAACTTCCATCACACGGGAGTTTTTCGGGAAATGCATTGCAAAAACTGCAACAGGAAGGGGCATATCGCCTGTTTCTGTAGGGCACTGGCACAACCAATCACCCAATTCCCGGACATTGGAGTAAGTCTGGCTTGTTACGAGTGCAGTGAAACTGGACACTTCAAGAGAGATTGTCCAAGAGCAAGGAATGTTGGTGGTGAAGGAAGGGTACTTATGATCACTGCAGGAGAGACTCTCTCGGAACCACCTATGAGTATCGGTACGTTTCTTAACAACAATGTTTAGGCATTAAATTTTTACTAAAACTAGTGCCAATTAAAGTTTACCAACCATAGATCTCGAAACATGATAAATCATAGTCATAAATTGCGCCTCACCCGAACAAATCATATCACTCATATAAAAACTAAGGATTCTGACAGGTGATCTATGGTGGCCGGTGTAAACATTAGGGTCATATATAATTATGATTCTACATACTTAGAATGTGTGATTCTGCCTTACTTTCTGTTCCTTGTTTGGCTGTGGGCTTAGGGCAGAGTCACTCATTTGACTGTCTTTCCAATCTTAATTACATACGACTAGTTTACACCAATTGATTATAGAGGGACCTGGTAGGGATCATACTACGAAATTTCATCATTGTTTATCAAATAACTTGTACTGTTAGTACTCACTAATTACGGTACAAAATATTCGTCGTAGTAATAGCAAGGATAAAACTGGAAGCATTAAAGACACATACATAGAATACACTGTCGTTCTAAACAATTACCCCTTCCAAATCGACTTAACACCGGTTACAATAAGAAGTTCCAACGTCGTCATTTGACATGGATTGACTTGGTCATCACCAAACCAATTTCATGTGCTGCAAAAAGACCCTTCACCTTAACCGACCTACTAACAAAATCCTTTCAATCTATAACGACAAACCCGACACAAACCTCCAAATCGTCTCTCGCTTCAAAACCCAGAAGTATGCAGACGAGTGGTACCATGCCTTCCTAACCCATGCAGTAGATGAGAAACAAGAAGCGAAAAACATCAAGGATGTTCCGGAAGTACGTAATCTCCCCGAAGTGTTCCCAGCAGACCTCCCGAGAATACCACTCGTATAGCAAGTCAAGTTCAAGGATAGAGACTAAGGACCCATGTGGTTCACCTATCACTACTAGGTGTATACGTGAGGGTTGTATATAATTAAGATTCTACGGAATTAGGATATGTGATTCCGCCTTAACTCTTGTTCCGTGTTTGGTTGTGGGCTTAGCTCAAAATCACTTATTCGACTGTCCTTTCAATTTTAATTACATACGACTTGTATATACAAAATGATGATAAATGAACCAGGTGCGATTCCTACCACGAACTTCAGAACAAAGTTGCCCATGTCTACTAGTGGACATGCTACCATTTGGGTGAACGTAGGAAAATAAACCAAACCTACACACTCATTACCGATCAAAGCAACAGATGAAATAAGAAAAGCTGACAGGAACATATCACAAAGAGTTGGTGAGACAGCACAGTATACCGCTATCAATTATCACAGATAAGGGACAATCGATTCGCCTCACGCCCTTGACAGTCGTTACAGGAGTCTTTTAAAACCCAAACCGTCTTGAGTACAACTTGCCATCCCTAAGAAAACAGTACGAGTAACCGAAACAAAGCCGCATAACAAAAGTGAAGATCCGCTGGAATGCGAAGTGAGGACCCAAATTCACTTAGGGGGGACGAGAAGATTAGATGAAACAAAAGTATCCACATCTTTTCCTTAGTTCATGAATAACCACATTAGAACTAATTTTGGGATGGAATTCCCTCTAACCGGTGGGGGAGTGATGTGACAACCGGAAAAAATTCTAGAACAAACAAGTCTAAATTGTAACCTTGTACTAGTGAATTCCCATAATAACATTGAGACAATAGAAATTTGAATGCCATAAGTGTAACATCCCAAATTTCGAGTCCAAAAATTTTGTTTTTAATTAAGTAATTTATAAAATCGTTTACAGAAAACATTGTCGATATCATATTAATCCATAAACCATCATGAACATGTCTCAAAATCAAAACGTCGAACAATAATAAAAATCAGAGTACAATCCTAGAAAACTCATTGCGGAAATCATATGTGTGTGATGCGTTGCTACGCCGCCGACTCCTTCCCCTTGGATGAAGAGGTACCTGAAACCAAAATTGAAACTGTAAGCACAAAGCTTAGTGAGTTCCCCCATCATACCACATACTATACAATTATACATGCTATCGGACAATTCTGGGGTGCCCGACCTACCCATGTCAAGCCATTCTATGGTGCTGACTACCTGTATCAAGCCATTCTGGGGTGCTAACTACCCTTGTCAGGCCATTATAGGGTGCCTGCCTACCCTCCGGTCTATCTCACCCGGTCACGGGGACTATTTCACCCCTACTACTATCACATAATAACATATTATAAACATGTTGTCAAACATATCTGGGGTGTCCGACCTACCCTTTGGTCCTAACAACCGATCGGGGGACTATTCCCCTCCTAATACCACTATCACATAGAACATAACATACTAGCACATAGAACACATCAAGTAATAGCAAACCAGACAATTATTACAAAGACAATCATCTCAATTGTAAACAACTACTAGTGGGTCGGCCTTGGTGCCTTAGACCTACTTCTACAAGAAGGTAACTCACCTCAATGTCGCGTAATGTCTGCACTGTCCCCGACGTTAAAATCGAATTTCCTCGACTCCTCAATCCCTACATGACAAATCTTACTAAGTTATCAATTCGTACTCACAACCCTCACAAGGGGTCAACCCAAGTCCTGGTCAAAGTCAACCTCCAGTTGACTTGACTCGCCGAGTTGGTCTACCAACTCGTCGATACCCTATTCTTTCAACATGATCCAACCCCCAAATCCACTCGTCGAGTCTAGCAACCACTCGATGGGTCCTCCTTCAACCATAAAATCGTGACCATCTTCAACCGACTCGCCGAGTTCCCCTTGAACTCGTCGAGTTCATCTCCCTCATAAGAATGTGTTCAATCTATGACTCGCCGAGTTGTATGAACAACTCGTCGAGTCCATCTTCATGGTTTGGGAGATTGCCTTGGACTCACCGAGTTTGTTCATACACTCGTCGAGTCCCATGATTTCCAGGTCTATAATCACATCCTTCTCTGTTGAGTCCCCTTCTAGACTCGACCAGATTCCTCCAATACAAAAGGTTGGGGAACCAACGCTCGACTTGCCAAGTCCCAAGAACGACTCCCCGAATCTCCTAAAGTCCATGTCGATAAACTCGATTTCTGTTGAGCTCATCTCATCCAAAGGGTAAATATGACCTCTTAGGGTCGATATAACACATAAAGTCACAAACTTTACGTCCATGCATGGGTCTTTAAACTTAAAAGGACCAAAAATGAGACCTATAAGATGCATGACGCTCTCATGGCCATAGAGTTTGCATCTTTACGCCATGAGAACCTTCCAAAGTCCAAGATCTGAATCCATAACTCCACATTACACCCAACAATCCGAAAATGGCTTAGAAATGCCCTAAAGATACCAAAATCCAAGCCCTAAAGTTGATTAAACACATGGAAAGTCAAGATTGAAGCTTTTTACCTTAAATGAGCTGGAAATGGAACACAATATTTGGATCTTCTAGCTTCAACTTGAACTCCCAAGCTCCTTTCTTCTTCTTAAGCTTCACAACCTCCAAAAATGCACAAAAATGGCTTAAGAGCACTCAAACAAGGCTAGGGTTTCAGATTAAGGTCTTCTGGAAGTGTGAGGGACAATGAAGGCTGATATGGGAGGAGATAAGTTGTTTAAATACGGTGCAAACCCTCAAATTTAGGGTTTTACTCAGACAGCTCCAACTCGCCGAGTCAGTCTCCCGATTTGTCGAGTAGGTCACTTAAAACGTGCGCGCAAAGCCGAGTCTACTCGACGAGTTGGACCTTCAACTCGCCGAGTCCCAAGGTAAAATACAATAATACTTAGAATTAAATACGTACCAGCAACTAGGTGTTACAATGGGGGCATGTTTATATAAGTTATTATATAAATATATTTTGAAAACCATGTGTTAAAGAAACCTTGGAAGTTAAAACAATTAACATAAGATCACATAACACAAAACAAGACAAAAAGGAGTCAACAAAAGTCAAATATTATACATTGTTTATAAGATCTCGGTTGTATTAAATCAAAACCCCACACCTTGACCAAAATCTCTTATCTTGGATTCACCATGACCAAAAACACTAAGTTTAAAGCCCATTAAGCCCGAAAACTCCACACATAAGGACCGATATCTCTTTCTTGGTGACACTAGTACTGAAATCAACTTAAGGATGAGTACACTATGTGATTTCGGTCATGCTAGGATTGAAATCACCCTCTTTTGGCCGAAATCCTCTTTAAAAGTCAAGATAAGATACAAGTTGATTGGTTATTTACTTTCCCAAAGTGATATTATACACTTACCAACGTAAGTGTCACTTTATTATCTCGTATATCCTATATAATACACACATGCGAATCATTCTTCAAAAACCATTCACAGTTAACAAAATTCATCTCTATTCTCTCTCAAATATCAAGCCATTTCCTTTCCAAATTCAAAGATCAAACATCACCTGGAGCTTTATTTCTTCAAGTTTTTTCCTTAGAAAATCATTGTAAGTTCTTATAATCTACTGTTATGAAAACATGTCTATATTAGTTCATTATATTTACACATTAGTATGTGTTAAAACTCATAGGATACAATCATCTTCGAGTATTCTAACTTAAAGATTGTCACTGTCACCTCGTTATCAAACTGTAACTACACATAAGGTGAGTTCGTACCCCCTACATTTTCACAATTTTTCATTGTTTTAGGGGGGGGGGGGAATACAAGTAAAACACAAGAAAACTTGTGTTAGTATCTAAACTATTTCAAATTATTTCAATTGTCGTTTTTACCTATATATATATATATATATATATATATATATATATATATATAAATTATTTCAACACGTTAAACAAAAAGAATATTTTCACAACTTATTTTATTTCCGATTGCACAAAAATGATAAATTACACGAAATATCTTTATCTCAGTTGTAAAACCCCAAAATGCTATGATGTATCAATCGGATTCACTTGATGGTGCGAAATCTCAATCAAGTGAATTAGACAAGATGAAATATAGAATAAGAACAAGATGGTTAATCTTCAATGCACACTATTATGGAATAGTCAGATACAATAGATTCTTGATTACACTTGATTCTCTCTTGTTTTCTCTCCAAATCACGTTCTAAGCTTATGGTAGCCCCCAAAAACGTCCAAGACTAATTACAAGGCTCAAATGACACTATTTATACCCAGACCTAATAACCAAAGCCCAAACCAAAACCCAAACAAAACAATATTAAGCCCAAACAAAATCACATGTGATTTCGGTCCAAACAACACCAAAACATGGTGTTATCGGTCCTACACCGGTAACTCTAATAACTTCTGAAAAGCAAAGTATAAACCGCAATTTTTGACCTAACAATCTCCACCTTGGTTTATAGCTTTCTTTTCTTATGACCTAACAATCCCCCCCCCCTTTGGTTTATAGCTTTCTTTTCTTATGACCTAATAATCTCCCCCAGGGTTTGTAGCTTTCTTTTCTTTTTAATCTTCTCTTCGTTCTTGACGTCAGCTTTTGTCTTCTATTTCTTCACAACTTCAAGATGAACATATTAGTTTCTGCATGAATGACTTTATCTTGAACAATTGGAATTCCTTCAAAGATTTGAACTTAAACGCACATTGGGTGTAGGGGCTTCTTGTAAAGATTCTTGAAAATCAGCACTTTCAGTTTTGAAATACTTCAGAGAAAATAACAGAAAGACCGATTCTTTTGGATCACTTCAGCAATTTCATAGATAGCAGCAAATTGATTGAGGATGCTTCAGTGCAATCTATCACATAACTTCAAGTACAACTTCACCTTGCTTCTGGGGTTGTAAGAATGAATGTTGAAAAATAATCTTCACTTCCAGTTCCTTCGAATGAGTATTCTTTAACGATCACCTTTGCGCCTTGAAAAGTAACCATGACTAAAGAGTCCTTGTGGATCATAGAATCATAAAGACCTTTCTCACCATAGCTGTTCAAGGACCCAGCCTTAGCTCAGATGGAGACTTCTCACAGTATATGTGTGAACACGGAGGAACGCACTGCAATTTGTTGAGTATCGCAGAACTACTCATGGCTATTTTGATGTTAGCCCCTATCTATCCTAGATCAAATATCTCAATATAGTTTTTCAAGTTACCAAGTTAACTTGGCCTTGGCGAGACGTTCAGCGATAACCGTGCCTTGCGAGGTGCATCGCCTTTGTGCCACGATATCTGTACAGTTTCAATTCTTCAATTCCTTATGAAAATCGAGTGAAGTATAATAACCATCAACTCCTTTCCAAGTTTCTTCTCCTTGCTTAGAAAATTCTGATACAGTCTCCTTTAGTCTCTTCTTCTTTTTGAATTCGCTTTTTAAGACAAACGAAACTTTGAGATACAAAATAAAAGTAAAAATAAACTTAGCACACAATAGAAATAAATAAGAAAAAAAATAAAAATACACTCAAAAGTAAAAATAAAATATTTTTGGATTTTTGATTTTTCTGAAAAAGAAATAAAACAGAAATAAACATATTTTTGGATTTTTAAATTTTCTGATTTTTTAATTCTCCCCCTAAATTTGTGCATAGAGGAAATATATTAACAAATTTAACAAAAACAAAAATAAGAACTAAATTTAAAACTTTTTGGGATTAAAGTTGTCAAGCAATTCAATATCGTTTATTAGCACACACCTGCATGTTTATCTATGGTCAATCACCAATATTGTGGTCCACTTAAACACAAAGGATATTGACAAGTTGGACAAATTATAAATGACAAGACATTGTGATTATATTCCTAAATAGACCATTTTGTTGACGAAGACCAAGAATCTTGTTGTCCACTTAAATTAAGCAACGAGATCTACAGTCAGTCGTTAGTTAATTCAATTTTAAACTCACTAGAGCGTGTTCCCCATTTCACAACATACTCTAGCAATCAAGGAATTCCAAAGAGCTCTTTACTTTATGTGAGTGCTCAGTTATTTGAGAGAGAAGATGGATATAGAGATGCATATATTGTATCCCAAGTCAGATGTCTTCCAACCATGCAGAGGGACAACATATGACTAACATAGATAGAGGGTTAGAGAGATAGAATGGTGCATATGTTGTGTCCCAAGTCAGATCTTCCTATCACAAAGAGGGGACAACATATGACTGACATAGATCGATAGAGAGAAGCATAGATAGAGATGTATAGAAATAGAGGTTCATATGTTGCGTCCTAGGTCGAATCTTCTGATCACGCAAAGAGGGAAACATATGAATGACAGAGAGGAAAAGAAAGAAAAACAATTTCACACTGACATACTTTATCAGAACCCCCCAGTCACCCTATCAGCACCAGAATCAAGGACATAAGTTCATACATCGAAGAAGTGTTGAGCCATAGTTCAAGATGATAAGTAACCTTAATGTATCTCGTAGGCTCCCTTGTTTACCTCACTGCTCAATCTACTTAAGCATTGTATGGTCAGTCCAAATGAAACTGTCAAAGTCCAGATAAGTTAACATTGTCAAGTCCTTTCATTGTCAGCTGTGTCTAGTCCTTTAATTTTGAATCCTTCGTGCCTACCAGCACATTGAATACATAGTCTAAACAATTCAGCTTCAGTGCATTACACACATCTCATATTTTCCTTTAGCACTAAACTTCATATCAGTTCCCAAAAATACTTACGAAAGAAAACATATTTTTGTATTTTTGATTTTTTGATTTTTTATATTTTGATTTATCCCTTAATTTGTGCAAGGGAAGAAAGAAAATAAAATAAATACGCAAATTTAAACAAAATTTGTCTTCAAAACGAATCATTTTAAGACATATCAGAAGTAGCAAGAAGAAAACTCAAACCGTAATTCAACAATTTAAGTTGCATCCAGATGATCTGAGAACAGCACATAGACGCAGCAAGACATTCAACCTTAGTTGTGTTTCAATTTCAAAATAGATTCAAAAATTCTTCACATCGTTAAGTATAATCCCTATTTGTGATCCTCTTCTTTATTCCTTTCCCGCAAAGGATACATGCTCTCAATTAAAGTTCTAAATGTAATGTAGTTGAGAGATATATCCTATCATGTGCCTGGAACAGCCATTATTAACAAACTGAACTCTGATGATATTCCTCCATAGCTGCTCCGACACAGAGTGCATGATTAGTTGGTCTTTGGAACCCAGTCCATTTTGAAACTGGGTTGACCTTTATCATCTACGCAAGGTACTCTCTCCCATGATATATCATGTTTATCAGACACAGAAGATTAATAAATGTTAGAATTACTAGATGATTTGGGAGTATGAACCTTTGGTACCCATCTGTAGTCGGGTTTAACCCATTTCATGTTTGATCGGATGGATGCCTTATCACTTGCTTTAGAACTTGAACTCGATCGCCAAGATGACTTTGAACTAACCGATCTTGGTTTAACCGAACTATCTCTTGAATTTGGCTTCTTGTCTAACACTCCCTTCTTATCCTTGGGAGTTTGATTCTTGTCCTTTTTCGCGTTCCAGTAACCATTGCATGAATGTGACCTCGAAGGATTTCTTTTGGAGAATCTCCCTCTTGGCACGTTCTTCCAACCATGTTGGTAGTAAGGAACATATAAACGATGTGGGCAATTTCTAACAATGTGACCGGGAGTTCCACAGTTAAAGCAAGTCTGTCTTTTCATATAAATATGATTGTGACTTGGTCCTTGTCCAACAGAAGTTCGTTTCGAAGAACTTCCACAAGCACAAGCACAAGAACATTTGTTACACTGCTTGACAAATTTTTGTGGCTAGGATTTTTCAACAGAGGGAGTGTCATCATTACAAGCTTTTGAAACATTTTCAGCAGACTTATAATTGATTTTGATCTTCTCACTCCCATCTTGCACTGCTTCTTTATCTGCACATGAAGTAAAAGCATTAGAATCGTTCACCACATCACGAGCTTTTGAATCATTATCAACAGAACAAGAATTATTTGTGTTCTGCTCATGCCCATATTGCACTGTGACCTTATCTACACATGAGGTAGAAACATTAGAATCGTTCACCTCAACACTTCTAGTGGGGCCAGATTTTCAGTCTTAACTGAATTTGTTACCGGGGGTTGGCCATATTGTGCAGGTGTTTCTATCTCATTGGTTTCAAGGGGCTGGGTATAGTTATCATTGAAGGGAGGTGGAACATTGTGATACCCTAGACCCTTATTCTGATTATCTTTAAATTTTAATTGTTTTTCAATCATGGATTCAACTTTCTTACTTGACACATCAAATTTTTTAAAATTAAAATCTGCATTTTCAAATCTAGTCTTCAATGTGTCAATCTCGTCAGTCAAGCTGGCAACTATCTCTTAACATAGTTATAGTTCTCACATTTGTTACTATAGTCTTCCTGAAGCTGTCTAAAGTCTCTTGTCTTGGCCTCTAATTTTTCTTTTAAAGGTTTTTGGGCCTTTCTGAGAGTATAGCCTTCATATTTAAGGTCCTCAATTTCCTAATTAATAGTTCATTTTGATCACGATAATGTTTAATTTTATCACTACAGGACTGAGAGCATGAAGCTTCATTAACCTTGGTGATTGAAGAACTCATTATTCACCAAAAAGGATAATTTACCAAAAAAATAAAATTGATTGTGAAGCCAAGAAAAATGCCGTTTAACTTGAGACCTCGAAAGTCAAACTTGAAAAGTCAAAAGTCAAATTTGTAAGTCAAAAGTCAAATTTGAAAGTCAAAAGTTAAAGATGAAAATCAAACTTTTTGTCCAAAAAATAACTATAACACCCCGAATCCTATGTATAAGTTTTAAAGCATTAAAATACGTGTTTATGGACCTACTCAACGAGTTGGTTGCCCCAAAATCGTCGTGTAAAGGTAGGATAGCCCGCGTGAATTCCTGGACCTACTCGACGAGTCGGAGGACCTGGACTCGACGAATAGGAGCTGGGAAATGAAACCCTAATTTTTAGGGTTTGCACCCTATTTAAAGGACCTTAAGTCCCTTCCTCCAGTCCTTTAACACTCCTTGGCGGCTGAGAGAAACCCTAATCGCTATTAACCTTGTTCTTGAGTGATTGTGAGGTTTAAAGAGTGATTTTGGTGCTTTGTGTGAAGAAGGTGTGAAGTATAAGAATCTTGAAACAAAAGGAGCTTGTGGATCTAACTCTACTTCATCTTGACATCATTTTGAAGGTAACAAGTCATTACCTTGGCTTATCTTTAGCTAAATCTCTTCATATTTGGAGTTAGGGCTATCTTTAGCACATTTTGGAGTCATTTCGAGTATTGGGGCAAGATCTGAAGTTGCAAGTTCAGATATGGACTCCCCTTGGTCCCTATAGCTATAAAGTTATGAGATTTGGCAAGATTGTGCTTTCCCTTTTGAGTTAACCTTTCCCTTAGCCTAGTTTTGGCATTTAGAACCATGCACGTAAAGTTTGCAACTTTATGTGGAAACCATGTCCTAAAAGGGTGGATCTGCAATATGAAGCTTTGGGGTGGCTTAAAATCATTTGTATACGTATTGGACTGCATGAACTCGACGATTCGCCTAGCCGACTCAATGAGTCGAATGAAGGTATCTTGTATTTGATTTTGCATGAACTCGGTGAATTAGTAAGAGGACTCGATGAGTCAGTTAGGGTTTTCCCTGACATCTGGACACGTATGGACTCGACGAGTTGGTTGGAAACTCGGCGAGTCAAATAGGGTTTTATCACTTCCTAAGTTCTTGAGGAACTCGACAAGTTGCTAGTTGCACTCGACGAGTCGGGTCAACATGGACTGTTGACTTTGACTTTGACCAAAGGTTGACTGGTTTGACTTCTGGGGGTATTTTGGTCATTTGAGAAGTTATGGATGTGGACCATTGGTGGATGTAGGTGTTGGACTCGGAACGGAATTTGGTGGAGTTTTACCTTATCACTTCGAGCTACTTGCAAGGTGAGTTGTCCTCACTATATCAACAGGGTCTAAGGCACCAATGTCGGCCCTTTTCGGATTTGTATCCAGATTTATTGGACAACGTGCTTTATGATTTGTATCCTGGTTATAGGATGGTTGCTATGTTAATGATCTGTTAGATCGGTATCCTAGGTATAGGATGGTTGTTATGCTAGTGATCGGTTAGATCAATATCCTAGTTATAGGATGGTTGCTATGTTAGTGATCGGTTAGATCGGTATCCTGGTTATAGGATGGTTGCCATGATTAGTGATCTGTTAGATCAGTATGACTGTTATATATGCTAGCGTATGATATTTACATGCACATGTTTGTTGGGTTGGGGGATTGGATTAAGGCAGGTCCTACTTTATGTTGTAGGCCAAGATACCCAGGGCGGACTGGATAGACTGCAGACCCGGAAGGCATATAGTCAGGCCGAAGGCCCGGCGAGCGGTCCGGATAGGCTGAAGGCCCTGAGAGGTGGTCTAAACGTGACGATGACTCGGAGAATGGTCTAGATAGACTGATGGCCTGTGAGGCGGTCCAGTCAGGCTGATGGCTCATTATGCATGTTGTGTTTGTTTATATGATATTATTATATATGTATGGCGCTAGTATTTTTGGGGGTAACTCACTAAGCCTTCGAGCTTACATTTATCGATTATTGTTTTAGGTACTTCTGATGATCACAGAAAAGTGAAGGCGTGATCGTACAGCTCCTCATATTTCATGACTTTATGATTTGATTTTGGGATACTCTGACATTATACTATCTTGAAAACAAGTTTTGTAATAAACATTGGTTTTAAAATGTTTGGCATGATTTTTATGGATGTTACAATAACCTTGATAGAAAACAAAAGTTTCTAGACCAAAAACAAAATTTCTAGACCAAAAACGAGAGTATTTGACCAAAAACGAGGGTATTTGGTCGAATACGTGGATTTTGACCAAATACGAAGATTAAGGACCAAAAATGAAGTTTCTAGACCGAAAATTAGCCAAAATATTTAAAATCTGAAATTAGCACCGAAATTGCAAGGACTCTCAACCCTAACTGAGAAGGCTCACACTGAAGAAACTAGACCGAAATCGCGATACCAAGAAGCGAAGACCGAGAACTTGCGAGACCAACAACCTGCGGACCGAGGACAGCGGACCAACAACTCCGAGGCTTCGGGCCAAGAACGAGGCCGAGAACTTCGCAACCGAAGACCGAAGCTGCTGACTGAAAACATTGCTAACCGAAAACGCTGTTGACCGAGAATGCTGCTAACCGAAAATGTTGTTGGCCGCCAAAAACCTCTAGGGTTTGACTGAGATCCGAAGTCTGCCGCCGAGATCTCGCAAATCTTGACCAAAAACTCCCAAAACTTGCCAAAAACATAGGAATTTCACATCTTTAATGCCAAACTCGATCAAAGACTTATAAATATGAAGAACACGAAGAACAATGGCCAAAATTTTGTCAAAAATAAAATAAAAACACCAAGAAACTCAAAGAAAAACCGTTTACAATGACCCGATTGATACTGATCCAAACTCTGATACCAATTGTAAAACCCCAAAATGCTATGACGTATCAATCGGATTCACTTGATGGTACAAAATCCCAATCAATTGAATTAGACAAGACGAAATATAGAATAAGAACAAGATGGTTATTCTTCAATGCACACTATTATTGAATAGTTGGGTACATAAGATTCTTGATTACACTTGATTCTCTCTTGTTTTCTCTCCAAATCACGTTCTAAGCTTATGGCAGCCCCCAAAAACATCCAACACTAATTACAAGCTCAAATGACACTATTTATACCTAGACCTAATAACCAAAGCCCAACCCAAGACCCAAACAAAACAATATTAAACCTAACTAAAATCACATGTGATTTCGGTCCAAACAACACCAAAACATGGTGTTTTCGGTCCTAGATCGAGAACTCTAATAACTTATGAAAAGCAAAGTATAAACCAAAATTTATGACCTAACATCATGATTTCATATATACACACATTCAAAGTTGTTAAAAATACAAAGGTTTTCATTGCAATAGAACATACACGTTAAACTATAATAGATATAGTTTATGGAACATACGTACTATTTTACCAAGTTCAGAATACAATACAAAAACAAACATATAAACTATAATAGGTATAGTTTATGAGACATACATATATTTTATTCATTACAAAATGTGTCACACCCCAAAACCGAGAACGGCGGAATACGTTCTGGGGTGGAGGACGTCATGTACAGTATCATAACAATGCATAATAGTAAAAACAAGCAACAACATCCATTACATTCATATAGTAATTGTAATACAAGCGTGTTCTGTACAGTTCGTTAGACACCAAAAGTATAATAAAAAATAAAGACGAGTCTTGTATGCGCTCCGTCTTCTCAAAACCTGCATTTGTACCTGTCTATTGCCGACCTGAGAATACAAGTTATTTTGAAAATGAGTATCAGCATAAAGCTGGTGAGTTCATAAGTATTTAGTGTCATTGCTTGTATAAAAATGTTTACAATCGTATAACATGAAGGTTGTTATTAAGTTTGGAAATAGTGTGAATCTCTAGAAAATCCTATATTTTCTAATAAAAGTAGTCTTCTGCCAAGACTTGGTTACTTTTAAGTTTGATCCTTTGAGTGTGTAAAAGTTTTCCCAAATAGACTCATAATTATAAAAATATAATTTGGACTTCATTTGAACAAAGTGAATGGGAAAATAATGTATTATTCTAGCAGTGTTACTGCCGACTGGATGGTAATTAACCGCAAACTCTAGGTAGCGATATGTATTTAATACACCTCAGGGAGTCTACTTTACCTACAATTCGTAATTTGTTAGATTAGGGTTCTGAATGTGAATATGTATGTAACCATGCGGATAGGCGATTGAATGTATCATGACCCTCCAGGTCATATGTAGTGTGGTAGCATGTTATCATCCCTGGGCCTAGTCGGCTCGGACTATAGCTAGCAGTCGGGATGTGTAAGTATCCACCATGTATAGATCTATACACGTAGAGTCTGCTCTCCTTTCAGGAGACTAAGGTTACACGGTGAAGGCGCAGTAAATTGTCGTATGTAGAAATAGTGTATCACATTCTGTATTAGTATATTCTCTTGTATTAGAGTATAGTGTGCTTCTCGGTATAATGTATTTTGTATTCTTTTGTTATAGCATATAGTATTCTTTCTGTATAGTACTTAACATGTATCACCTCATAATATCACTAACTGTGGTAAGTATCGTAGTAATGGTAGCGAGGAGTGGTAAACCTTAACTATACTTATTATAGTTAACTGGCATATTGCAGTCGTTCTTGGATACTCATAAATATTGAAATAAACAAAGGTATTCATATCCAACACATATACATACAATATATAACTAAGAATTCAACGATAGTCAGACAGATAACAATATACCTCAAGACCCCAATCAAACAAGAACAGGTAATAAGACGAGCTATCAGTCCTAAGTCCTTCAAGTCTTACTTATATAAATATATTGGTTTGGATGTCTTTTAGAAACATAAGAAGTTAAAAAGAGTTTGAAAATAGTTTTATAACAAGTTCACAGGAAAATGAGTTTGATAAACATTGAAAACGGTTTTTGAAGACAAACAGTTAAAAGTATAAAAATCCCTTTTTGATTGTAAGTTACAAATCACATGTGATTGATACTATAAATTTTTGGATTCAACTTGTATCCCCCCCCCCCCCCCATGAAAGCATTTAAAAACAATTGAAAGGTTAATTAAGGGGTATGAACTCACCTGTAGCGAGTGGAGTGGATGGAATGTCAGGTAGGATCTTAGGTGTCAAGTGAAGACTTGAACACACTCTACGACCCTAGAAACATATGAAGACATATGTTTACATATAATTAGTGACTAAACATTAATTAAACACGTATAGGCATCCTAGTGTGAAGAAAAACGCTTTGGTCAAGTGTTAGGAGGCTATTGAGTTGCAAGGAAGGGATGTAAGGCCTCACTATGGAGTTTACTCCTCAAATACTCACCCTAGGTGAGTTTACGGTTGAGGGACCAATTCCCCCATGAGTTTACGGCCGTAAAATCAATGGAGGAATGTATTTGTGTGCTTTAAGGTCTCTTGCATCACTAAGAAGGGTTCTAAGGTTAAATCCATGGTTTGGGAAGTAGTTAGGGTTCAAAAGGGGCACTCCCTTGGAGTTTGCAGTCCTTGGACCACTCCTTGGGAGTTTACGGTCGTAAACACTAGGGTTTACGGCCGTAAACCCTTTGGCACACTATTTCCTTCTTATTTTGTGGTCCTAAGCTCAATCATACAAGTTTCTAGTCCATTATACATGTTAAGGAAGGAGTTAGGGACACCAAAACACCCTTTATGGTGTTTACGGTTTTGGTGTTTACGGTTCATGAATGTTCATGGACCGTAAACTCATGTTTACACTCCTAAAGTCACGATTTTGGGTTTCTAACTTCATGCATGTAAGTTTCTAAGTCAAAGATGAGCATTAGAAGGGTTTTGGAGGGATTTTAGGGCTTCAAAACCCCCTTATGGGAGTTTACGGTTTTGGTGTTTACGGTTCATGAATGTTCATGGACCGTAAACTCATGTTTAGACTCCTAAAGTCACGATTTTGGGTTTCTAACTTCATGCATGTGAGTTTCTAAGTCAAAGATGAGCATTATAAGGGTTTTGGAGGGATTTTGGGGCTTCAAAACCCCCTTATGGGAGTTTACGGTTTTGGTGTTTACGGTTCATGAATGTCCATGGACCGTAAACTCATGTTTACACTCCTAAAGTCACAATTTTGGGTTTCTAACTTCATGCATGTAAGTTTCTAAGTCAAAGATGAGCATTAGAAGGGTTTTGGAGGGATTTTGGGGCTTCAAAACCCACTTATGGGAGTTTACGGTTTTGGGAGGTGTTCCCAAACCGTAAACTCGAGTTTTTAAGGTGTTTGGGTGATTAAATCCCGAGTTTGCATGAATACAAAGCTAAACAACAAGCTAGGGAGGATTACTTACGATTTTGGAGCTTGAATGAGGTGATTCTTGAACAAACCCAACTTCTAGAGAGAGAGTGTAGAGAGAGAAAGCTTTAGGAGTGGGGGAATGTCTCAAATGAAGGCCACTCAACCCTTATATAGGGTCTGAGTTGGCGGCCAGGTGCGGATCCACCCCATACCGTCGTTAAACGGAGTTTAAAATTTTACTCAATTAAATGGTCGTAATCCGGCTCGGTCGTAAACCAAAATTTTTTCCCAAAAACTTTGAGAGTATTACACGTGTTTTTATTTATTCCATTTTGACACTAAAATAAAATAAAACATTACTTGATTTGTCTAACCCAAATGTTAACGGAAATAATAATAATATTATAAAATAAAATATCCTATAAATGGAAATGGGTTACCGCAACGGAATAAATTTCGGGTTGTCACAAAATGACCTTTCATTATTCTACATGTAACCGTCAATATAGCTTTGTGAGAAAAACTTCAAGTACTTATCTAAGTATCAAAAAAGACCTGGAATTATAACCAGAGTCTCTTGGAGGGAGAGCATGACACTTGTGTATAGATCTATACGGGACTAACAATCCCGCACCTCAACTGTTAGCTATAGTTAGGCCGGCATGCCTGAGGTGACAAATGTCGTACCAATTCCGATGCCTGAAGAACTTCGTATCAGGCCATCTTAGGTCATCAAGCATGGTTATAATAACTCACAGTTTGGTATTAACAATACCATTGGTGTACGAATACAAACATAACCTCAAATAGTTTTATTTAATAATAAAACTACAATACAATATTTTACAGTACAACTGGTGAATCCAGACACATACATTAAAAGGATTACATACAAATACAATTACAGTATATTATTTTCTAGTACAGTTCAGCTTACATTTTTGATAGGACCATTATTGTTCACTTTATGATTACTTAGTATATACGTTAGGGTTATATAAAATGAAGATCTGATAGGCAATCGAATGTTTGATTTTCGCTTTACTTCTTGTTACTTGTTTGGTTGTGGGCTTAGGGAAGAACCACTCATTCAACCGTCCGTTCGATCTTAATTATATATAACTTTTATACACTAAGTGATCATAGAAGGAACCAGTAAGGGTTTACACTACTTACATGAATTCATACTTCGTATTACAAATTTTAAGCATAAGAAAATTTGTACATTTTTGGTCTTAAGGTCTAAGACTACATTTCATATACAAAAGAAAATATTGGATTTTCCGGAGGAACACACTAACATTTTCAAGGAATAAAGGACATACCTTTTCATAAAAAATGCTTATGAACTCACCAACTTAAATGTTGATACACTTTCAAAACCACTTGTATTCACATGGAACCAGTAGACAGGTACACACACAGGTTTTGAGAAGACGGAGCATAGTAGCGTAACGTCTTAGTTGTTGCTATATACTTTTGGAGTCAAACATACAATGATTCGAACACAATGTAAACACTACTTTATCATATGATGGTTGTTGCTTTGATTACTATTATTCAGTTGTTGTGATACTGTACATGACGTCATCCACCCCCGAAAGTTTCCGCCATTCTGGGTTGGGGGTGTGACAAATGGTGTTTTGGGCCTGAATTTATCATTTGGGCCAAGATTGGCATGTTGGGCCTTTTGGGCCTTATGGGCCGATATAGAATTGGATTTTAATGCTAGGCCCATTAGTGAAAGAAACGTCTTTGGTCCATTATGAAGGGACTTGGACTTAGGATTTTGGCCCATGTCTAGGTTGTCACAATACTAACTAGGATTATTTGTATATTGTTCAGTGTGAGATTTTGGGCTAGTAGTCGAGCAGCTTTTGTGTTCAGCAGACTGAGGTGAGTCTTCTCACTATACCAATGGGTCGAAGGCACCAATGTCGGCCCATTACTTGATATGAGATTTCTATAGATGAATATGCAATGGTTTTGTTATTTGGTATGTATTGATTTACGTGAAGACCATGCGAGGAGCCAATGACACTTGGTAAGACCATGAGGGGAGCCCATGGCCCTTGGATATAAGACCATAGGGGTAGCCCATGGCATCCCTGTTGAAGACCATGTAAGGTGTCCATGGCAGATTTATATGTATATGTGCATGCCATTATGTGGTTATGTGGTTATGTGGTTGTGTTTTGTGTATTTTGAGAAACTCATTAAACGTGTGCTTACAGTTTTGTTGAGTGTTTTAGGCACTTCTGGTTTTAAGGGCAAGGGCCCGACTTGATGGCGTAGCGTGCACTCTCCAGTATTTCCACACTAGGTGTTTTGGATACTCTGATCTTTTGAACAATGTGTTTATGTAATGGAATTTTGGAAAACAAATATGAATGAGATTTCTAATTATTAAATGAAACTTTTTACTTGGATTTTTAGGTTGTTACATTTTTATTATTCTCATTTTGTTAGAATGTTTATTGAGTCGTAGAGATGAGCAAAGAAACTGACTCGGCTGGAACCGGTCAGGGATCCGAACTTGGTGGAAAATATGAACCGATCCGGACCGCCGGTTCCTACCGGTTCTTGCTTTGTCTTCAAATGTTGGAACTGGTCCTCGAGAAATAACAACAAACAGTTATGGTTTTTGCCGGTTCTACCGGTTCCAAAAATCCATAAGAATATTGTCCTGGTCCCGATCGGACCGGTTCCATCGGGTTCTGGTTCCGGCCGGTTCCACGGTCCATATGCTCATCCCTATTTAGTTGTATTCTATAAGAATGAAAATGATTGAAAACCGATGCGTGAGAACAAAAATAAATAAGAATTAGTGAGAATGCATGAAAATGACAATAATTATGTGAGGTTAAACGTATTCGTATTACTAAACAATTTATTCTTTTAGTAATTTTCATAAAGGAGAATATATATATATATATATATATATATATATATATATATATATATAGGGTTAGGTTATTTTGTTTTCACTATCTATTGTGTGCATGTATGACTGATTCTGGACCAATCATTTAAGTTATTTTAAGAAAGTAATTAATGCATATTAAATGTTGAAGATATAATAGGTATTAATTACATCTTCAGCATTTAATAAGTATTAATTACTTTCTTAAAATAATTAAAATGATTGGTCCAAAATCAATCATACAGACACACAATAGATAGTGAAAACATTTGAACCTAACTCTATATATATATATATATATATATATATATATATATATATATATATATATATATATATATATATATATATATATATATATATATATATATATATATATATATATATATATATATATATAACCATAGTGGCTAGAAAGGAGACAAAATGGTAATCTTTTTGCTTTGCTAGCAAATCTCCGATTATGTATTTTTGTATTGATATAAGGTACATATTAACTATAAACATATTAACTATAAATTCCATGTCCAATGCGGTTCTAGGCAATATAACTAATAACTATGGACAACAATAATAAATTGTAAAATACCCAACAAATAAACCGAAATAAGAGCTGTATGTATCTGGAATTTCTTGAGTAGTTCTAGTTCATTCTCTAAACTCTAATTTTAAGGGTCGTATTAAATCATTTCAAGACTGTTTTGAATTGTGGTGCACTTATTTTTTGTTTAGTTTTTTGAAGGGAAAAACGAATGAAGATTTATTGTATAAAATTAAAGCCGCAAATATTGAAACTCGAAAGTCTATGTCAGTCAGCGTACATTAAAAAACATTTATATATGGAAATGTGATTAACGCTCAAGGATATGAGTGTTTTAGCATTGACCAAAGAATCTAATCATCTATCAAGTGAGTTTAAGCTGAAGTCCAACATTTAAGTTGATATATGTTCGGCTGCCTTTATACATGTTTTTCAAGCTTTTCAGGTGGCAATTGCATTTTAAGATAACTGTTAATGAGAAGATATGTACATATAAAAATAAGTTTTGATAAGAATATTGCATTTTTTTCTACAATACAAGTGATAAATAGCTAATGACTTAATTGTTTTTTAAACGAATTACATGTTTTGATTATTTTATTGTAAGAAATTGATTTCTTATCAATCTATACAATAGTGTTTCAGTTTACTACAAGTTTTACTAGTTACTAATATAAGTAACAAAGTTAATTCCTCGTCAATTAATGCATGTATATTTGGTAAATTTTCTATAACAATTTGATAAAAATACATAACTTCTTTGTATACAAAGTTGCTTATCATTTATAGGGTAAAGATTATCTATTCTATTTACGGAGTATATAATTGCCACTATCAAATATTACTTTTGGTAAATTTCGACTAAACTTGTTTTCCTTGTGTTGATGGGTGAAGGGTCGCTTTTAGATCAGACAATGTCATTTTCAGTCTTTAATTTATTAGTGATTTAAATATATAAATTTTATAATATTGTCCTTTTCGTTGAAAATTTTATTTAAAACAGCTAGCAATTGCTTTCATGGATATTCTTTTAAATATTTGGAAAATCATACTCGAAGTATAAAATCTTACCATTTATAGATTTACTTGCAAATAGAAAGCAGTTAAGCTGATATATGGAATTTCCAAGGATTAATATTTACCAAAATTAGCTATATAGATTCTCAATTCTTATAGCTATGGCTAGAAACCTTATGTTTCTACTCCTCCACAAGGACAACTGTCACAAATAAAAGAAAAACCGTGAACAAACAAAACGAGAAGTTTTAGTTTTTGGATGGTAGAAAACAAACACATATGTGTGGATGTAATGTGAGTTTTTCGTGTGCTTTCCATTGTGGAATAGTTTTTTTGAAAAGTTGTTTCATATAAAATAATAAAACATAAGAAATCGTACATAAAAAATTAACACACATTTATACCTTTCACGTTTGATAGTTTTGGTTTCTTTGTGTCGGGGCTCCTTAATAAAGTTTGACAGGTCATGCATAGTAACTTTATGACCATGAGATCTATAGACGTAGTTTTTAAAAGAATTAGTTTCATCATCCAAAAATAGTTAACGACGCAATATGTTTATGTAAAACTTTTTATCAAATACATAAACTTTTATATTTATTAAATTATACGGACTATATTTTATCAAACATAAAGAAATATAGTAAAATACTGATGTTCATATTATTAACTTTGTTGTTTATGAAAACAACAAAAAGAGTCGTCTAAAAGTCATTACGAATTTAAGAGATGGGTATTCCAAGATTTGGTTTCTAGGCCCCATATCATAAAATCTTATTACAATAAAAAAAATATGACAAAGTGATTACAGTTTGTAATTAGTTGTTTGGTTTTGTAATATTTATAGTTTAATTTTTTTGGTTGGTGTAAGTGTATTGATTTGATCCTATTTCTTTAACACGCATCATTTTCGCATTTAATACTAAAATTTTGGTCGTTTTATGGAATAAAAACATTAACATGACTAACCTCACAAATTAATCACACATCGCCATAACAACCATTCTGCACTGAACAAGGGAAGGCTTCGTCTTTCAACACCATATGTTTGTAAGACGACGAGCTCTTAAATGAGTCATAATCAATTTCTTTGCTAAACATTGGGGGGTTGATGTCGCTAAATCTCCATTCCCAACACTAAATGCACTTCTATAGCACCGATAACAACACCTGAAGCATCACTAACTTTCAGTCAGTTTGAATACGTATGCATCCTTTTGTACTACAACAACCTATGCGGATGCAAAGTCAATTGATGTTTATATTTGTTAGTTATCCACATTGGTTAGACACAGTCCCTTATGTTTCTATATATGTCCGAGTTAACTCTCTCTTATGAGAGCTCTTTTAGAAAGAAAACCAAGGCTCCACGTATATCCTACATTAGTCGACATCTGACTCCTTTGTAGATTAATAAGTCCTATTTTATCCCCATCAAACCTTCGTCTCTAAGGGAGTGTTAGGTGTTGTTTGTTTTTTTTTTTTAAAACCAGTTCAGACCACTTATTGTTGCGCCGCGCAGCTCACGCGCAGCACTTGGTCTTTCGCAGCTGTTTGTTTTTCAGAAGACTTCTGACTTAAAAACTGTTGTATGGCGCAGCACTAAACCAACTGCTTAAACCTCTTCACGCATTAGTTTAACTTACTGTAGCAGTCTACAGACGTTAAAAAACAAACATACTTTTTATTACATGTTGTAGCCGTTTGTTCCACCTCTTCTGCTACAGAGGATTGCAGAGGTGGTCCGCAGACTTCACGCATTTTCTTTTCGGAAAAACAAACAGCACCTTAATGTCCTACTTATATTGCCTCTAATGTCTTTACCTACGTTGGAGTCTAGGTTCTCCTCATAAAGATTCTTTTGGAGAGAAAACCAATTACACCGTCTCAGATGTCTTTACACCCACTTGCACATAATTCCCTTCAATATGACCTCATTTCTCTCTTACATGGATGATTTTTTTTATCGTTTGACTTCACATCATCAATAGAGATAACACGATTGAGATTAGTTTTCTAATGGTATTGTGTCTTCCTCATATATGTCATGACTTACCATTATACATATCGTTTTTTTTTAGAATCCACTCGTTAATCCTCTCTAATAAATGAAGGTTTTTTTTGCCACTTGTCACTCTTACATTAATTTGGACACATGTCATTTTTTGGTATTTTTGAATAATTTTTTTTCCATTTGTCATTTTCTCATTTTTTATCTTTTCTTAATTAACAATCAAATTTACACACCAATTAATAATTGCCTTAATTAAAAATAGCCAATAAATTACAATATTAGTACTTATATATTGTATTTAATATGTTTCTATGTTTCCTTTTAAATTCAAATTTTAAATTTTAAATTTTAAATTTCAAATTTAAATAAATTTTTGTTTAAACCTTCATATATATATATATATATATATATATATATATATATATATATATATATATATATATATATATATATATATATATATATATATATTTTGTTACCAAACCCGTATAACATACGGGTCGCACAACTAGTTGTTTATCATAATTAATGTATATAAATTGCATGATTGATTTAGACCATAGTGGAATATTCTCCAAGAAGTGATGTAGCCACTTGGTTTTTTCCGTACGTTTGATGTACTTTCGTATTTACAATTGATGCAACAAAAGTACAATCTAATAGATTTTATACGCGATTTATGGAAGAATATGCACTAAATAATCAATGCCACATTGTTCTACATATACTGACATGACCTTGTATGATTCAATGGATCCATCTATTTTTACTTTCTTCTTGAGAATCCATTTTTAACGTAGTAATTTGCATCATGTGGGTAGATCCAATAGCTCTCATATGTGATTTCTCAAGGTGGAATTCATTTCATATAGAATTTTCTCTTTCCATTGAAATCCTTTAAATGAAGTCAACACCTTTTGGATTGTTTGAGGTTCATTATCAACCTTATAACTATAGAAATCATTCCTAAATGATTTATCTATGCCGTGACTCTACTTTGTAGTCCACTTCATCGTCCTGTGAATGTCCATCATGCTCGATTGCTTTTGGGACACTCATGTCTCTTGTACTCAAATAAGGAAACATATAATCTAAGAATGATGCATTTTTGGATTCTACTGTTATGTTCTCGTGAATCTCAGATGCATTTAACTCATCACAAGCAATTGATAATACTATTGTTTTATTGATATTCAAATAAAGATGCAATCAATAGTCTCATGTCTTATCTTGACTAACTTGGGTGTAGGTACTCCGATCTTTATCAATACACCCTCACACTCAATGGTATTTACAAAATGGATTTGTATCTATCCATAGTTTGAACATTATCCTGACTATTTTCTTTGGAGTTACATTGCTTAAAAAGGTAATTAGTTGTAACATGCAACTTTGGGGTAGACTTTTAGTGTTAACTAAATAATTATAATGTAATTGGAAACTAATATTATAGATTCATGTGAACGATTTGAGGGAGGTATATAAGGGAAAGCTTCATCTTCTTAAGGGCATTCAGATTATAGAAGAAAACTATGATTCCTTTCAAGTTCTTGCATCATTTCCAAGTTGAGAAACATTTAATGTAATCTTCTTCTTCATTCTATATGCTTTAGGATGTTATAATAAACAAATACATGAAAGCACGCATTGTTATTTCTTACATTTAGCATGTTCAATGTTAATAACTAGCATAACCTTCCCCCCAAAAACCAAAAACCACATCTAAAAAGTATTTACATCATTTCCATTATAAAAAAAATGATCTTCACAACTCAAAGGCGAATCATGGCAACGGGGGCCATGAATGTACAAAAATACCCCTCATTCCTCTTTAACACTAAGATAATGTTTCTTCCTAAGTCCAACTTCCACAACCAAAGTCAACAAAGCCTCACACACTTGAGAAGCATCGGGTTCCAAAGGGTCATCATTAGTGGAAGAGTAAACCATCCACGCATGGTCCAACTTGCGTTTGGGTCGAACCACGACCGACCCGGGGACCTCCGCGTCCCGACACGTCACGAGCCCGTCACTCTTTTCACTGTACCGGCTCTGTAGAAGTTGAGCGCAGGCGGCCAATGTGGCTCCTAACGGGACTACAACCGGTAACACAGTCGCCGCTTGGTTTGATGATAGAGGAGGGAATGTTGGGAGCTCCGCGTGTGCCACGCGAGAAAGTGTCGCTAAAACGGTTGGTGAGATGTTGGCTTCCGTGTGGAAAGACACCACCGGGAGTTCTTTGGGTAAGTGGTGTTTTTTTAAGAATTCGCGACGCTTTTCGTAGGTTAGGTCTTCGAGGGATTGTAAGTCGCCCTTCAAAACCAAGGGTGGTAAATAACTAAATATGTCTTAGGAACTTAAGTTTTATATGTTTTTTTTTTTTTACTCAATGGGTTAAGCACAGCACTTAATCTTGATAGCTATACATAGATGGGAAAAGGATGTGTACCTTAATGACTTTACAAATCAAGATTTCCATAAGTTTTCGGACATTGAAGTAATCCCCAATTTGCCCTTCTCTCATAATATCGGAAGCTATAGGGCTACCACCATATGGGCTTTGTGCTAACGCGAGCCCAGCAACTTTATCTTTCAATTCTGGCCAATAAATTGATAAAGCAGCAGCTGAATCTACTCCCCCTTTACTGTGGCCTAAAAGCAAAACACGCTTTTTGGAACCCCAATAGATCTCCTCTATGTACTCTTTTAGTTCTCTTGCATTCTTTTCAACCGATGCCTGAAATATTTCATGTTAATAATAGTATAACACAACATTATTATTATTAATATTAATAATACCTCACTATGAATCTTAGCAATGTGACATGTCAATCCCATTTTTGAGAAAGTTGCCTTTGTAGTAGTAAAATAAAGTGGTCCATGGTTGCTAAAAAGACCTGTACCAATAGTATTAAGTCCATTAAGTCAAAAAAAAAAAAAAAAAAAACATTGTCTAGTTAGCATCTCAACTTTCAAATAAATATCTAGTTTTTCAGAAAGGGTTAAATGCAATGCCTTAATAAGAAAAAATTGAAAGTAGAATGCTATAAGTCTAGGAATCTATAAATTACCTGGAACCAAGAGATAAACCACTGAGGTTGGCAACACGTGTATACCATGCCTGATGCAGGAAGAAGAAAATAAAATAAAAGATTTTTGAGGTAAATATAGCAGGTGATATTAAATATATATATATATAAAATAAAGAACCCTTGTACCCAATATTTTCAAGAATACTATTAAAACGTTCTGTCCCATCTTCGACAGGTGGCATCTCTGGATCCCTTTGTAGCCATCCAATGTCATCAGATGACCCATGCATTGTCTTCCGAACCCGGTCAACAAGTCTGATTATTTAACATAACATAACATAACATCATGTAAGTAAATAAATATATGTTTTGTTAAATTTAATTATAAATTCAAAGGTCATGTCTTAATGATCTAATGAAGGCATGATTTAATCTGGACAGATATATACACATATAAAGCTTAATTAGTAAAAGAAAAGAAAGAGCCCCTAAACCTAAATCAATTAAGTAGAGGTAAATTATTATTACCCTTGAAACATGGAAATCCCGGGTGTCCTGGTTTCATCAGATTGCACACTAGAAGCATTATTTTGAGCATGATCTCCTTCAGTAATTCGTGTTATTTCCTCACGAATACGTGGTGCATTAGTAGTAGCTGTGAATGATCCTGAAACTGTAGAAGGGGGTCCACCATTGTTCCTCAATAAAGGTTCTCTCAGTTCTTCAGAAGCAAGTACCATTTTTTCAGGAGCATCAGGGCCTCCAGGCACATCATCTGTGCATAAAGCTATAACATTAATCTCCTCCTCAAAAAAATATATATATAGAAACTTTTGGATATATGCATACCAGAAATAGCAGGGAAACAACTGGTTAGATATGAAGTTGTCTCAGAAAGATAAGTTGCAGCTCCATTTACAGATGGAAATGAAGGGGGAGGTGTCTGGTTGTTCCTTATCACATTGCTGTTTACCTGAGTATTTTGCAAACAATTGTATTTATTTTGTATATATATATATATATATATATATATATATATATATATATATATATATATATATATATATATATATATAACTTTTTATGTTCCCATAATCTATGAAGTACATCTTGTGATATTATGTTGTAAATTTTTTTCTTGTTTTAATTAAGTGTGAAACATCCTTTCTTGTACTTTAATACATATTTCTGCACATGTCCATTGCTTTTCTTGATTGGGTATCACATGTAACTCATTTTATCTTTGCATGTAGTACTTGAATAGATATAAGGGAAAAAGTTCATTACCATAAGTGGAATCCCTGCTCCCTCCCTGTTGGTGTTTGTAACATCCATAGCTGACACCACCTCCTACCAAACAACCACCACATCAGAAATGTATAAATACAATTAATCTACACAAACTTGAACACCAAATTATATCAACAAATTCTATAACACTTATCACGTAACCAAGCCTAGTTGGTCAAAATTTGACATTAACATTAGTAACATTTATATAAACAATCATTGACATTCATTTAACAAATTATCATCACATTAGCATTAGCAGCATAAACTTTTAAACTTCAATGAGGAACAACTAACAGTTACAACATATTAACCAAGTTATTAACAAACTTCAAGGAAAATCAATGCCAAAATGATTGAATTACAAGGAGGATTTATGAACCAGAAACTAAACTTGCTTCAAATAAATAAACATACACAATATCCTATTGACAGCAAAAGTAAAGGAAAATGTGGTTTTTACCATTTATTCTAAGAACTTCTCCCTACATTTCAATCACCAAAAGAATTACTTCCTCTAGGCATCAAAAAATGGATCTTTCAAACTTCTAAATAGGTAAGGAATATAAACTTTTCAAGAAAAATTTGTACAAGTACCACAAAAACACAACAACTTAAAAGTGTAAACTCCAAAACTAAGCCAACGTTACCTTTGCATTTCATAAGTAGTAAGTTTGACATAAAAAAAAATCATAATTTAGGTCTTTCTTCAGGACGACGGGGGCATCAACTTTTCCCAAATTACAAACAGAATTTTGAAACGTTTAACAACCTCCAACACAATATTATCTTCATCATACAATTCGTTATCAAAATACAATAAAACAAAAACACAAAATAAACGTAGGAATCAGAAATTTCATTACTTAATCCCCGATAAGAACCCTAAAGTAGGAGACAATCGATTCGCTTACCTCCAAAAGCATGGATTTCAAACGACCAGCGCGGTAGATTTCAATTGTCCCGACGAATTCGCAGTGAATTATAGGGATTGAATCGGTTTCCCACAATTTAAATGTAGAAATAATGATGAAATATGTTCTTCAAGGTTAACGGCCAATCAACGACCCCACATATGGTCACGATTAAAATGGTTTTCCCTTGAGCAAACTGCAAAGTCACGATTAAATGGTTTTTTCTGTGAAGAAATACACGATTAATTGGTTAATGTAGTGCAGATAGGTCCAGATGTAGGGTATTAGTATTACTGCTCAAGTCGGCCATACATATACATATAGATACATATAGAAAAGGTGAAATGATGTAAGAATTTCATTAATAATGGATTAAGTGAATTGGGCCTCACCTTAATCTCTGGTGGCCTAGTGTGGTTGATATTGGGCTTAACCGGTGTTTGCCGTATTGGTCCCAAAACCAGCGGCACCCTTTTTTTTCCAAAAAAAAACGAAAATCCAGTATTAAATTTTTTTTAAAAAATCTAATATATTTATTCAGATTTAAAAAAAAAATCATTATATTAATTTTTTACTGTGTTAAAAGTTAAAACCTATATATTTTCTAAACTTATTTAATTTAAGATTTTTTGAAATATTAGGTAACTGATTTTTAAAAGTTTACTGGTTACAATCCTTTAGATTTAAAATTTTCATAAAATATAGTGTTTTAACCCATTAAAAAAGTTATATAGTGGTTTTTTTTTAATGATTTGATGAAATAGGTTCGGTTTTTCTAAGATCAAAAAGTCTTCAATTAAATTATCAGAAAAATATAAGTGTTTTAATGTATTAAAAATATGATGATTTTTTTAATAATTAAATTAAAACATGTTGTATTTTTCTGAGGTTTTGTTTTTATTCTATTAATATAAAAAGCAAATAATTTTTTAATATAATAGTTTAACACGAACCAAATAAGATCACCTAACCACATAACCAACTTCATAATTAAATCCATAAAAAATAGGAAATTTATGTTTACGGCGTTTATAGATTGATTTTCTCTATAATTTAACAAATCAATATATTCTCAAACATGGATCAATTTCAAAGCTTTTTATGAAATTGATCAAATCGATTTTGAAGATTTTTATGAAATGTGACCATGTTGATAACAAATGTCCATAAATGAACATATACTTCAAAATTAAATAAATGAGCATAAAAGAGCATATTAACATGATCATTAACACATTCTCATAAATGAACATATATTAATTAAAAAAAAACATAAATGATAATAACCCAAGTATATTAACATAGCAATTTAACAAATGTTCATAAATGAACATAGGCTTCAAAAGCATAAAGCTTCACAAAATGATTAGATTGGTTTTGAACGTGTTGTTGGTGATTTTAATGTCACCATGTCATTTTAAGTAACTGGAACCAACATGTGAGCCAAGGGCTTCATGATTTGTACTCTAATATATGTATGGGATTTGTGCAGAGTGCACGTATGTATAAGATCGAATCAGAAGCCGGTTCGACGACTAGTCGGGGGTTCGGGGCAGCGCCCCCGGGTCCAGGGTTTCCAAAGGGGCAGCGCCCCTAGCGGGGTCCAAAGGGCAGAGCCCCTGGCTGGGGGTCCCGCTATGAGATATTCAAATCATGACACTTCTAGTGCAATTCCATTAAGTCTTTTGAGTTTTTTCGTTCTTATTCTCCTTTCTCAAAAAGGGGGACGTTAAACAAAGTTAAAGGATTACTTCGTTCTTGATAGTTATTTACTTAATCAATGAATAGAAGTATACTCTGGATCGGAATCGTGGGAAGTACTCCTTGATCATTTCTACCAATTTAAAGCCCCAATTAGAATTCTTTTTATCCAGAGAAAAATAGACTTACATAATCTCTATTACGAATCATTTGTGTACCTTAGTGTTCCTAGTTATCCACTCATTTTTATCAATCTACTTTAGGGTAATACATATGGTAATAGATAGTAACCCCCCCCCCCCCCAATAAAGTTGATCTTTTGAACCCACATCAAGTTATGATCACTAATTAATTAATCTTGGGGTAAACAGTCTCTAATACTTATGTTTAGGGTGATACATATGATAATAGATAGTAAAAAAACCCCATAAAGTTGATCTTTTGAACCCACGTCAAGTTATGATCACTAATTAATTAATCTTGGGGGAAACAGTCTCTAATACTTATGTTTACTTTTCTTAACTCTTGTACATAGGAAATGAGATTCAATCTTTTACTGCAAATTGATAACCTATTTCTTTCACTCATATAACTATCTGGTTTCTTCATCAACCCCCGAATAATGAATAAAAAACGAAAATAGATATTCAAATCATGACACTTCTTTCCTAGACAGAAAACAAGTAGGGGTCCAAGGGGCAGAGCCCCTGGCCGGGGTCGAGGAGCAGAGCCCCCGCGGGGTTTGGGGCAGCGCCCCAAAACCTCACCGAATTTTACATATGGGAACATAATGAAAAATTCAATTTCTTGAAGGTGATTATGATAAAACTAACGAAACTCGTTAGTTTTGCCGCCGTTACCGGGAAAAATGGTTATTGTTATTTGATTGTTTATGCCTAGATCTACAAGAATAAATTATAGTACAAAAACAAAAATATAATAATAATAAAAATAAAATTTCTTTGATTTTTATTAGTTATTGAATATATAGACTTTATAATTCAAGTAAATAGAAAAGGGATAAATTTCAGTAATTATAAATTTTATAAATTATTGAAGATAATATATAAAAATAAAAAGTCCATCTATGAGATATATCCAACGGGTTGATCGTAATCGTTACGGGACTATTGGTGACCTCAATAACAGCAACTAGGTATCGCAACAAATGTTATAAAAAAATAGTATTAGCAACGCCATCTCTAGCGGTGACAGAATAATAACGCCGACATCAATAGCGACCATAATGGCATTAGTCGTGACCGTTATTAATGTGACAATATATGTACAGCGGCGACACTACCAACAACATATATATGATCAACAACATCAATAGTATAATAGCGGCGATAAAAGCAATAGCAATGACATTTAAGGTCTTTAGAGGTGATATATTTCTTGTATGTAGTGTACAACAATTTTTGGATTATGATTTTCTTGTTTAAAATAAAGTTTCCAGCACAAAAGCCTTTTTAAAATAACATAAAAAAAACTATGAAGCTTCTTTTTTGACTAATCAAATAGATATAGTGAATGATTCTATGGTTAGCGCTAAGAATATAAAAAAAAACCCATTACATTTTTTTTATGTTATTTAATTTAGAATTATAATTTTATGATGTTCGGTTAGGTCGGTGGGTATTTCCAGATAGCTTATTTTACTTTTTGCTATTATGTCATCTTTTCTTTCATTTATCAAAAGTAGGGTGTGTGGAAAGCTTCTTTTACTTTTTTTAAATAAAAATAATTGAATTTGATGATTTATATGTATATTTATTAAATGAGTAATAAACATAAAAATTACTTAAAAATAAAAACCACTTTATTAATTAAAAATTACATTAAAATAAGTAAAATTATAAATAAAAAAAACTAGAAAACAATAAATATTGAAAAAACACAACTTAAAAAATTACATCTAGTTTCCATAAATATATGGAAAACGGGCTTCCAAACCGTCAACAATACGTAAGAATAGTTCATTCTTTATCTGGAACCGTTGTAGAAACTTCTCAGCATACACGGCGTCATCTGCAAAGCAGTCTATAAGACAATTGTGGCCAGCTTCGCGATTTCTACGCAATGGTGTTTTTCTTTGTTTATATTGTGAACATGAAGTTTGGCCTCGTCGGTTTTTAAAATATGTAACAGTCTTCGCCATAACGGAACCGACAAATAATGTCTTCATTTAAGTCGTTGAAGCGGACGATGAAGATGACAACATTGTGTTTTAATGTTTTTCTTAGAAAGAATATGTAGAAATAAGTTAAAAATAATTTTGGGTTGGTTGGTATTTATAGTGGGGGAAAGAAATATAAAAAAAATAAAAAAAAAAAAAAAATATATATATATATATATATATATATATACTTATAAAGCTAGTATTTTTTTTCTTGAACATCATGCATTTGAAACTCCCATAAAAATTTGCAAACACCTCATGCATTTGAAAGCTCCTATTTTAATAAATATCATTCAAAAGTCTCTTAATAATGATTAACAATTCAAAGGTTTTATAACCTATATAATATATTTAATAAACAATTAATGGATACTCTACAATAAAAATGTCAATCTTTTTTAGTAAACACACAAATACAAATAACATTCAAAATTCACAAAGAAAACAAGTTTAAAGTTTTTTGTGTTGGTTTGAGGGCTTTGAACAATTTTTCGAGTCATGTTATTATGTTGAAGTTTTTAATTTGTAAGTTTGTTATATATTAATTCTTTTTTGTATTTTTTTGATTTAAGTATTCTTTTAAGAATATCATTGTATGTTGTGGTTGAAATTTTAATGTAAATTAGATTAGATTCATGTTATCGATCATATGTTATGGAAAATGATATATATAATATTTAATTAACTATTGTATACATGTTTGTATGTTCGTGTTGCTTCAAAACAATAATTAATTAAAAATAATGGATATGTCATATTATCCATATTATCCATGTAAGACTTTTTTAAAATGCAAATTATCTATCTTATCATTTTATATTTTAGTATATGTTTAACATTTTAATTATACTTATTAATAATAACAAGTGGTTTTAAAATTAATAAGCAATAATTATAAATAATAAAATCAAATTACATGGATATGTCATACTATCCATTTAAGTCTCTTTCGAAATCCAAATTGTCTATCTTATCACTTTATTATTTAGTGTATGTTTCACATTTTAATAATAATATTAAGTGTTTCTTAAAAGTCTTCTTTAATATATTATTAATAATAAGTGATTTAAAATTAATGAATAACAATTTTAAATAATAATAACATCAAATTATAAATTACATTTAGCTATAAATAAATTGTATTATAAATGAACATCATTATTGAAATTAGAAAATGATCGCATAAGTAAAAATATAATTAATCAATAATAATAACTGTTAAAAATAATACTAAATAGATAATTATGTTTAATTCTATTAATGATGAATGTGGGTTGATATCAATGAATATTACTTTTCAAAATAATTGAAATTATACATATATATATATATATATATATATATATATATATATATATATATATATATATATATATATAGGAATGAGTTCTATGGAAAACAAATAACTAGGGCAACATCTACCGGAACCAATAATCAAATGACACGTGTCCATTTCTTTCTTTACAAGTAATGTATTGTGGAAGTTATTGTGGAAGTGATGTGTTGTCATGTTTTCATTGGTTCAAATATGTGTTGCTCTAATCATTCATTTTCCATATAACTATTCCCTATATATATATATATATATATATATATATATATATATATATATATATATATATATAAATTATTGTAAAAATATTATCTCAAAGTTAATGTCAATAACATAACCATTTTAAACATATATTTTTCAATATTTTAACAATATGTTTTTAATTTTCGTTGCGCAACACGCGAGAATTCGTCTAGTACTCTAATAAATAAAGGTTTTTTTTGCCACATGTCTTCTTCTCCTTCATTTGGACACATGCATTTTCTAAAAATTTTAAATTTTTTATTTTCCACTTGTCATTTTATTAAATTAAAATTTCACATTTAATATGTAAGGTATTTATGAGAAATGATTTATATATGTAATATATTCAATACATTAAAGCGTCAATAATTTTAATAATTCAAAATTTTTCTCATTTTTTATAGAAATTCAAACTTTTCAAATTGTTAATATTTAATTTTTTTTTTAAATAAACTCATGTAATACATGGGTCTCACACCTAATATATATATATATATATATATATATATATATATATATATATATATTCATTTCTGATTTCTTACCGTTAAAAGAAATCAGCCAATAGGAATAGGAGAGAGAGTGCGGCACCCAGACCCCCCACCCCTTTCCCACACTGGCTTTCCCGTACTCCCGATGCAGTGTTCTGATGAGCGGGAAAGGGTCCTGTTGTTCTTCCCTCGACGCTCCGTCAGGTCTTTGGATTGAAATTTTGTTTTATGTATGTTATGGAAAAAATGATATGTGAACGAATAATAGGTTGGGGATTAATATAAAGTTCAAAATTCAAATAAGAAGAAAGCTAAACGGCCAAATTAAATTGTTCTTGAAATAAATCAACGTACAACCATTACAGCATTAACACCCTATGACGTCAACATTTTATAACATGTACCGACGACATGTAATAGGGATAGGGTATGTTGACGACGTGTCGTCGGCACATAGTCGTTTGTATAGGTGTTGTCGACACAGAGTCAGTGGTGGTGCTTCAACATTTGATTTGAGATGATCGAAAATATAATATGTATAAAAACTAGTGAACAAGTTTTATATTTTTGGGCTTATTATGTATAAGATTAAAATATAGTGACTAGTTTTAACCAAAAAAATCAGGGGGGTTGTGCCCTCTCGCCCTAATAATTAATAAAGCTTTGCCCATGCACACAGAGTCATCTAGGTGGAAATAGTCGTCGGTATAGGGTCCGTCGAAAATGATTTTCGAAAAAAATTAAGTTTTATTAAATACATGTGGCGACGAGATGTCGTCAGGATAAGTATAGCGACGACTTGTCGTCGGTATAGATACCAACCATAGCGACGACATGTCATCGACACAGGTTCGTATCAGTCGTCGAGATAGATTTTTCACGCGGATTGTTATGTGGCATGCTGACAAGTTGTTGAGATAATTTTCTGATAACTACATCGTTTTTGTTTTCCAAATCATGGAATAAAACTAAATGGAAGTTACGTTTGTCGTAACCTATACCCTCGTCGGGTAGGTTTTCAGAAGACCGCGAACAATTTCGTTGCTCCCACTGAATCGGTGGCGACGACATATCATCAGCACAACTCTTCAGGTCAAACAAATTTGGTCAAAGTTGGTAAAATCTAGCGACGACATGTCGTCGGCATACCCATACTTTTACTGACGACAATAGTCGTTAGGTTAGGTGTCGTTGCCATAGGTAGTTATTCTTGTAGTGAACACGGAGGATCCTCAAAAATTTAACAGCTGGAAAAGGAACAAATTATTGTAAACTAATTATTTATACTGACATTTTGGTATGGAAACAGCGTTAAGAAACGGTCGAAACTTGTAATTTACTCAATTATTTCAAATTTTAATCATTCCATGCAGTATAATTACCTAAATCTCGAATTTGATACGAAGTCATTATAAAGTTTCATATATCTGAGACGAAGTGGTAACCAAGTATCAAAATTTACTATTTGCCAGGATACATAAGCTTTGATTTGTGTTGAAATCTAATGACGATATGTCAATGCAATGTTCAATTAATGTCTTTTAATGTGTAATAATTTTGGGAAATGTTCACAGAAAAAGGAATGAACTGAAATATTTCCTCCACCATACTTTAGAAATCGTTCGGTTATGAAATAGATCTATTTCATAACAGAGAACATCTGATCTATGAAAAACCATGATTTCCGTCAATGTATTTTCGGGTTGAGGGAAATGTTAGTTGAAATGAAGCTATCATATATATACGTCAGCAAAAGTGTGACACTACAAGAAACATTGTATCCAATAATAAAGAATCCTTTGAAATAAATAAATAATAATAATAAAACGAAGTCAAGCTTAATTTCAGGGACTTAAAGAATATATATAGCATCTCTCATTAACCACGTCTTTCTTTATATATAGACTTCATCAGTATAACGGCTTAAGGTATTACCTGAAACAAGTCTTCCATTAGATTCTCTCTCTCTCTCTCTCTCTCTCTCTCTCTCTCTCTCTCTCTCTCTCTCTCTCTCTCTCTCTCTCTCTCTCTCATCATGGGCTTTCTTGTACAACCCAAGATTCCTGTGATTGACATGGTAGATATGAAACAAAGCACATCTAGTAGTTCCAGCTGGTCTTCGGCATGCAGTGAAGTGAGGCATGCACTTGAAGAATATGGTTGTTTTTTGGTCGTTTGCGACACTGTTACTAAGGAAGCCCGTAGGGAAGTATTTGATGCCTTAGAAACCCTATTTGATCTTCCGCTGGAAACTAAAATAAAAAACACTTCCGATAAGGCTTACCATGGCTATGTAGGCCAAATCCCGTTTCTTCCACTGTTAGAAAGCATGGGAATTGAGCATGCTACTAGTGTTAATGCTGTTAATAACTTCACAAATGTTATGTGGCCCTCTGGAAACGACAATTTCTGGTAATTATTATGTAGTTAATGCTATAAAAAAATATATGCATGCATCCATATTGTTATCTAAATAAAAGACAACAAGAAGAAACTTTATTTTGACGAAAAAATTAACCTTGGTTTTCCATGCAGTGGGTTACGTACTAATCCTTTCTTTTGGTTTTCTTATGATCAGTAGAATGATTCAGTCGTATGCAAAACTAGTTTCTGAAATTGAACAAAGCGTTAGGAAGATGGCGTTTGAAAGCTATGGAGTGCATAGGTACCATGAATCCTACAATGAATCCGTGACATATCTTCTCAGAGTAATGAAATACAGACCCCCAAATGGAGGCGAGACAAAAATGGGTTCCATATCTCACACGGACAAGACATTCATATCCATACTCAACCAAAACCAAGTGAATGGATTAGAGGTTAAATACAAGGACAACAACTGGATCCATGTGGAGTATCCTCCTTCATCTTTCTTGGTCATGGCAGGTGATGCATTCAAGGTAAGATCATTATCCCTATGAAATCCAACACTTCTCTTAATTAGAAGGTACATATACGTGATACATTAAGTGTTATATGCATAGGCATGGAGTAATGACAGAGTGCACTCTCCTTATCATCGAGTAGTCATGGAAGGGCATGCATATAGATACTCAATAGGGTTATTTACATACCACAAAGGGATCATATCAGTACCAGAAGAGTTAGTTGATGAGGAGCACTCGAGAAAATTCAAGTCATTTGATCATTTTGGATATCTTGACTTCTACGACAACGACTCATTGTTTGAGCAAGAATACTGTCACATTAAATCATATTGTGGGGTGTGATACATCGGTTTTACTTTTGAACGACGCTTCAACAAGTTTGTCAATTAGCTTTGTCTTTTACGATATATGTTGTGCATCGTGAATGTGTGTCTTGTAGGGCTCTTTCGGTGCGGTTTGGTACGGTTTATAGTTAAAACCGCAAACCGCACTGCATATGCGGTTTGAGAATTTTAGAAACCGCAAACCGCACCATGAAAACTTTAAATGTTGTTGTACGGTGCGGTTTAGTACTGCGGACGGTTTGTACGGTTTAAATGCGGTTTGATTAGTTTTTCAACATTATTATGCTAATGGTTGTTCTATTTCATAAATCGTATGGTGTAATTATTCTTTTAGGGACAATTACAAATAATTAAATTAGTTAAAAATTATAACATAGTTATGCATGAATTGTACAATTAACTAATAAACCGTAGATCTATGTGTATATATTAATCGTAAAGAAGTATTCCATCTTAATTTCTAAACTAAATTTAACAGTGAATCAATTGAGTTGTGGATTTAACAAACAATTTAGTAGTAAAGTGTTTATATATGTTCATGAATAGTTTTATATATTAACTTTCAAGAATGAATGTTATCAGGTGCAACATCATAAAAATCTATGTCAAAATTATACTAATATATAGCGTGGTGCAGTTTGAACCGTACTTCTGTAAATATAAACCATAAACCGCACCGTATAGTGCAGTTTAGAAAAGTTACAAACCATAAACCGCACCGTGACCGTCCAAAACCGCATTATGCGGTGCGGTGTGGTGAGCACAGGCAGTTTGTACGGTTTATGTGGTTTATTGCACACCCCTAATGTCTTGTACGTACTTCGATAAGTTATAATATGACGTATTAAAGGTTGATGATCACATTAATTATCGAGAATCGGACCTCAAAATATAGCATTTATATATTATCTCGTTTCTAAAAGTAAACAAATAAGTTTTTTTTTCTATGAAATGGAAATGGTAAGAATTTATCGACAAAAAATGTTCCATCGCTAATCCGCCGCAAATTAAAACCCCTTAGCGATGCAACAACGACGAATTACTAAAGTCACATGTCTTTTTCCTCTTGGCACTCGCCAATCGCTTGCAAAAAAATTGACGTCTCCTATTTTTTTTTATTCCCAAATTTTCCTTCTTTTTCAGTTCCCTCGTTTTATTTTCATTCCCCTTTTTTTCCATGCCCCGTTTTATTTTCATTCTCTGATTTTTTTTTCCAAAGCTATAAACCGTTTCTTCCCAAAACCCTAATCGAACCTATGTCGATTCGAATCCCTCCTCCGCCTGAAAATCACTTCCACCACCGTCCACCTGCATCGCCCATCTTTGAAGTATGCTTGAAGAGTATTGGAAAACCTCATAAATCACATCCTCATTGGCATTCATCTCGGTCCGACAGTCTACCTTTTTGACTCTATGTTTCCTTGCAACGCCATTTGATATGTCGGTTCATCCTCTCTTATAAAGTAGAGCAAATCTAAATTTGTCTTCATTGACTTCAAATTCTGTTTTCTAGCAGCATGCAAGTTCCATATCCATGTATCTCTCTTACTTATATTACATTTTTAGCTCAAATCACCAACTCTTTTTATAAGATCTACATTCCTTAAGTTCTTAATTTTGGTTATCTTAGGGTTTTTTCGTTATTTATATACATTTTGTTTTTGTTATTACAGTTTAAAACCCTTGGTATCTAGATGTTTTTTATGATGTTTTACCTTTAGTCAATGAGATATTTCATATTGATTATCATCTTGAGTCTAATTTCTACTTCCTGATGATCGTAATATTATGGATTACATAAATAAGCATATGAGTTCTTTCCTACATTTAAACTAATACAAATTTGGTACAAGGTGTATGCCTTTGACAAAGGGCTCAATTTCAAAATGAGCGTCAATCACGATTTCCAGAATGTTTGGATCTATTATCAGTATTTTTTTAATACTCTTGTATTCTTTATTCCTATCTTCTTTCTAGGATTCATGTTTGAATTTTAGGTTAAGGATATAGCTATTGAGTTAAAGCTTTGTTCATATTGTGTGATATTTAAAGAGTCAACATCTCATCGTCCATAAAGAGCAATTATCATTTAAGTATCTCAATATTTCAATAATATGACCAGTAGAAATCTTGTTCCTTGTTTCACGATCCAATTATAAGTATAATTTTGGAGTCAAGAACTCATGTAGTGGACAATGGGTCGGAGGGAATGCATTCAAGGAAAGGTATCAAATAGTTTATTTATTTTAAGCAACTTTGTTAGATTAAGCTATATATTGATATTCCAAAGATTCATAGTTTATGCATGTTTGGTAATTTCTTATGGATTTCATCTTAGTCTTACCCAAACTAGTTTTCTAAAAGATGTTGTGTCTTTAGTTTGTTACTTCTTACAAACTGCATCATTATGCCTAATCCAGGTTTTCTTTATTTCCATGCTTTATGACACTTCAAACTATGATTCCCACATGAAGGTACACATGTCTTTCTCTTAATGAAAGTAAATTTAGTTTCTTTGAATCGTACATTGTAATTAATTGATGACATCATCTCTTTAGACTAATCATGGATCCTAGAACTGACATATACGAACCATCATATGGGACAATATTTGGTTGTCAAAATGTAAACATTAATCTAAATTACATGCTTAAAAGTATGTTTCTTGCTTCAGAGATCAGGTCATTTAAACAAGGAAGATATCAATAAGATAATCATAAGGTTGGTAACTTGATATCATGTTCATTTTCATATTACGCCCTTCCATGTTAAAGGTGTGTTTTTTATTATTATTTTTTTGTGTTCTAAAGGGGTAGCCATCCTGCTTTAGCATCTGTTAATGTGATGCAAAGAACCCCAGAGATCATTTTCCGAATACTTATGTATGTTGGTTCTTCAAGATCATAGTAAGTATAAAGTTTTTTTTAATTGAATTTCTTTAAGCACTTTAAAGTGTCAATTCTTTTATTCTTGCAGATGGGACTTCTTTCTTCATAAGGGTAGTGATTTAAAACATTGATAGTGATTTGTTTCCTTGGTATGAAATATGAATCACTCATAATAATGTTTATGGTCATATAACATCATTATTATATAATCACCCTAATTTACAGGGATATTAAATGAATATATTTACTATTACATCTTTAGTAGAAGAGGGAGGAAAAGAGGACATACGGTTAGAATTTCTCCATTTAATGTCTTATTTTTTTATTAATATGTTTTGTCAAGTTCTTTTCTCTTGGATATAAGTGTAGGGTCCTTTTCTTGATTACAGTAATTCTTTATCATCCTATACTACACAATAAATGTCTCTCTCAAAAATGCTTTATGAGAGATTGTGTTAAATGTAAGTTATGATGGATTATTACATCTACAGAAACATTGGTGATAATTATAACTTTGAAGGATATTATTGTAATTTTGCACATAATCTTGTACTTCTTTTACAGGTGGAGGGTATGTGAACTCTTCGACAAATCAACATAAGCAATCAGTTGTAAGACACATATTTTCCATTGATAGGAATTTTTGGATACCACTCTATGTTTATTTTAATTTTGGGTAAATTACGCAGATGGTCCCTGTGGTTTGGGGTAACCTACACGCCTAGTCCCTGAGCAAGATTTTTAACTCGGATGATCCCTAATGATAAAATTTGTAACCCGCCTGGTCCCTCACATAACATTCTGTCTAGTTGCTCCGTTAAAACACCCCACGTGCAAGGCATGCAGGGGCATTTTTGTCTTTTTAATATTCTAGTGTTACCGCCATGTTGTATACAAACAGGCGATCATTTTGCTCAGTACTCCATCTTTTCGTTCAGAAAAACCCAAACAAAAATTTCATTCGAGATAAGAAAACCCTAATCGTGATATCTTCGCCTCTGAAACGCAATTGTGTTGTAACGTATACGTGCAAATATGGAGGAAATCGATGTTGGACGTCGTTACTGTAAGTATTCTTTCACTCCCAATCTTCTATAACTTTGATTTTGTTGAAACCTTATCTGAAGTGGGTTATTTCACAGAGGGGTATCCGACAATATTTTCCATTAGGTTGTACCATGGTGGAGAGTTCACCAAATTTCCTGGAAGAAAGTACATCAAAGGAAAACAAACGTATGTGGACTTACTTGACATGGATACTTTCTCAGTGCACGACATTGATGAAATGATGGAACAGTTAGGCTATGTTGATGAAGGTATACCTTTGTACTATCACTTTAAACGACCTTTTTCATATTTAGATTTCGGGTTATTTGCTTTAGGTAGTAATCAGGATGTGAGACATCTGGGTACCTTCATTTCCAAGCATAAGTTGATTGAAGTCTATATTGAGCATGGAAAAACCCAATTACATACGTACACAATGTCCCCAAATCAATCAAAAATTCAAATAAAGGAAATTATTGAACCTCCATCATGTTCTCGTAGGCTTTTCTTAGATTGGTATGATACTGGGGAAAAATGTTGTTGGGGATGCTTCTAAAGAGGCTAATGTAACGGACCTCACTGGAAATGACAATATGGACTTAACTGTTATTGATAATAGGGATAATAACAAGGAAGAAAATCCATGCGCTGAAGTTAAAATTGGGGACAAATTTAAGCACACAAATAAAGTTGAATTTGGGGATAGTAACAAGGATGGAGAGGATCCATGGGATGAATTTGAAAGTGGGGACATGTTTGAGGACATAAACAAAGAAGAATTTGGAAGTGGGGACAACTTTGACGATGATAGTGGTTATGAATCCAATGAGTCCGATGATGTAGACTTTTATGTTGACAATGACAACATCTTAGAGGATGTAGAAGTTGACATGAATGATTTCAATGATAACATTGATATGGATGCAAAGTGGGTTGGAGGTATGAATGACAATGTGGTACAAGAAGAGAATGAAGTTGGAAAGCTTAATGAAGTACTAAATAACAAGGTACTTTTGCCAGACTCATCTTCGGATGAAGGTCCAGCTGGTCAACGAAAGAAGACCATCAAAGCTATCCAACGAGCTCACGAGAATGATGAAGAAAATGTTGTTGAACCTTTTTATACCCTTCAAACCTTTAATACAGCCCAAGAGTTTAAAGAAAGAGTTAAACTCCATGCTATTGAGACAAGAAAGGAACTTGGTTTTGAAAAAAAAATGATAAGAATAGGGTAAGAGTTGTGTGTAGGGGGACAATTCCAAAGCTGGGAAACTTAGACAATAGTGGGGAAGGTCAACAAGAAGTCAACAATGAAGATGAAGAGAAGTGCCCGTGGAGCCTCTACGCTAGTAAATAGAAACGTGATATAAACTGGATGGTCAAATCTTACAACAAAGAACATCGTTGTCTCCAAACTCGAAATGTTAAAGCTTGTACTTATAAGTTTCTCGCCAAAAATATTGCAACTCAGGTGGAATCTAACCCAACCATTCCAATTCGTGCTTTACAAGAACAACTGCAACGTGATTACCAAGTGGGACTTTCCAAGATGAAAGTGTTTAGGTCTAGAACTGAAGCTCTCAATCAGGTGCGAGGGGATTATGTTGGTCAGTATGCTCTATTGAGAGATTATGTTCTAGAACTTCAAAAACATAACCCAAACACGACTGTGAAGATTGATGTAGAGAGTGAACCTAATCCAAATGCAAAAACTAGAACTTTCAAGTGCATATACATCTGTCTTGGTCCTTTAAAAAAGGGATTTGCTGCTGGAAGAAGAGACTTTCTTGGTCTCGATGGTGCTTTTATGAAGGGTCCATACCCAGGACAAATACTTTCAGTTGTGGTAACCTTTTTCATATGAACAACATTTATATTATAAAAAGTTGTATTTTAGGTTATTGATGGTGCTTTAATTGTGAAATTTTTACTTATGTAGGGAATTAATGGTAATAATGGAACATATCCACTGGCTTATGCTGTTGTGGAATCTGAGAGTACCAACTCATGGACTTGGTTTCTAACTTGTCTAGGGGATGATTTGGGTTTAGGAACCAACTCAAATTTTACATTTATGACAGATAGACAAAAGGTATTAATTCAAATATCAAATTAATACATTATATATGGTATACTTTTAATACATTTTTTCACGTATAGGGAGTGTTACCTGCTATAGCAAAGTTGTTTCCATGCGCTGGGCATAGTTATTGTCTTCGTCATATCCATGAAAACATGAAAGCTAATTGGAGGGCAAAGCAATTCAAAGACCTGCTATGGGATTATGCAAAAGCATCTACTGTTCAACAGTTTCAACGATCAATGGAGGAACATAGAAAACTTAATAATGATGCGTATGAGTGGCTTAAAAACATTCCTCCTCAACATTGGTCTCGTTCACACTTTACAGGTAGATTTTAATGTTAGATCATTACTTTGTAATAATGACTGATGCATTATTAATGATTTATCAGGTGGAGCTCATACAGATGCTATGCTTAACAATATGTGTGAATCTCTAAATAACAAGATTGTTGAAGGTCGTGATGTACCAATCATTACATATTTGGAGTACATTAGAGAGTACTTAATGAAGAAAATTGTAACTGTGCAAAAGGAAATTGATAAAGCTGCAGGTCCCTTGATTCCTATAGCTACCATATGGTTTGGAAAACTGAAGAAAGAGGCTACACAATTAAGGTCTGTTTTATATGGGAATGGGAAATATCAAGTCAGTAAAAATCTTCTGGAACAGTTTATGGTAGATATGGGCCAACAAACATGTTCATGTAGAAGGTGGGAACTAATAGGGATACCATATGCACATGCAATAACAACTATGTGGGAGATGTTGAAGAACAAAGAAATTGATAAGATACCCAAACATTGGGTCCATCGAACATATTGGTTAGAAACATGGAAGAATATGTATTCTTTTGCAATTCAGCCAATCAATGGAAGGAACATGTGGGAGAAGTCTACATGCCCTACAACCTTACTCCCTCCAAAACACCATGTGCCCATTGGAAGACCAAAGAAAAAAAGAAGGAGATCTGACATGGAGGTTGAGGATTTGGTGAAAGGTAACCAATTGTCAAGAGCACAAAATTCAGTGACATGTTCTAAGTGTAACAAAAGTGGGCATAATGCAAGGACTTGCAAGGGACATAAGGTTGATGGTTCTCAAACTTCAAGGAATGTTAGTGGATCACAAACTTTAATGAATGTTGGTGGTGCTGGTAGTGCAAAAGTGAAGGTTGGAAGTGCAAAAGTGAAGGATGGTGGATCACAAACTTCAAGGAATGTTGGTGGTGCTGGAAGTGCAAAAGTGGAGGATGGAAGTGCAAAAGTGAAGGCATGTGTTAGCAAAAAAGGGAAAGGTTCCCCATAAATGTGGCTTTTAGGTGCTTATGTATTGTTTTGGTTGATGTTGACAAACATTGTCTTATTTTGAACTAGGTTATATGTTGTCATGGTTATGTTGATTGCTTTTGAAAAACAATGGTGTAATTATAGTATCTAGTTTTAGCAATGTACTTTTCTTTTGACAAACAATGTAATCTTTTAATTGCTTTTGGCATTGCTTTTATTTTGGTCATCTGTTTTGTTGATTTTATGGTGATTGCTCATTTTTTGATTGCTTAGTTTTTGACAACAATGTAATCTTTTGATTGCTTTTAGCAATGTAGTTTTAGCAATGTCCCAATATACTAAACAAATTGTAAAATACAATCAAGTTCAACAAAATATCATTTTCATTAATAAATGGGTACCCTTGATACAAATAAAATTCATTACAATGCATTGTAAACAACTGCAACTACATCAGTTGATCTTAAAGCTAACACTACAACTTGTAAACAAGTATCCCAAAAAACAAAAACCAACTTATTATTAACAATGCCTTCAAATTCCAATTTTGGACCTCAAGTTCTTGAATTTGGATTTCAAGCCCTTCATTTTTCATTTCCGCCTCATGACCATGCTTTTCTTCATCTACCCACTTAATAAAGCCAGACCTTGGTCCATGTACTGTCAATAGCTTCGATTAGCACATACACATACTAGGGTTACAATAGAAAATCCCCTAAAACAATTACAGCATCATACCTCTAACGGGCAAGCATAAAATGCCCTACCTGGGTTTCTCTTCGTAGTTGAAGTCCATATAACGCCTATCGCACCACAATTGCATTTCACCATGTTTGATCGGCTGTGAGAAGAAAGGTGGGAGGAGCAGACTGCGATTAAGAAAGAAATGAGGGAGGAAGACAAATAAACCATGTTTAAAGACTGGGTGATATGAAAAGACAAAAATACCCCCAGCGTGCTTATCACGTGAAGAGTTTCTAACCACAAAATAGACGGAATGTTAAGTGAGGGACCAGGCGGGTTACGAATTTTACCATTAAGGATCATCCGAGTTAAAAATCTTGCTCAGGGACTAGGTGTAACGCCCGCGTTTCTAGGTTAGGCATTTTCGTTGATGTAATAGTCTAGGTTAACCTTTGTAACCCGTTTTGAAATAATAGAAGTGTATTATTTGAGTATTATGTGTTATGTGCTTAATTGTGTGTCTTAATTTAATTAAGAATAAAAATAAGCATCGAAATGAAATTTTAGATAAATCCAATATCTATGGATAATGTTGTAGTAGTTGAAACGAGGTTTCCGAATATATAAAGAATGCCGAAATCCGAGTTATAACGAAGAAGTTATGACCTGTCGAAGTTTCGCGACAGAACCGGCAACGCTGAATGACGTAAAAAGTGAAATTTACGTTAGTGCAATATTTAGCCTTAGTGATCTAAGCGAATGTTGTAGAGTTCCTTAAACCGAGAGCGTGCATTAAAAGAACGCCCAAATCTGACTTCGTATGAGGAAGTTATGATTTTTCGAAGTTTCGACTTAGCGGTATGCAGCCCGAATACTCGAAATAGAGATCGAGTGATATTTAGCCAAAAATTTCTAAATAAGAATTGAAGATCTCATTGATAGTATTCCAACGATAAAAAGACAGACGAAAACGGAGTTTAGATGAAGGAGTTATGAATTTCGAACAGAGTTTTCCTGTCCCGACCTACTAAATATAATATATAAGTAATATACTTATAATATATTGAAAATCAAGTCAAAATTAGCCAATGGAGTCTAAACGAGAGTTGTAGAGCATAATCTCACCTTCGCGTCGATATAAAGAACGTCAAAAACAGAGTTCGTATGCGAAAGTTATGAGTTTTTGAAGTTCGGGGCGCGAAACCCCAAAACTGTCAGATACCACGATGTGGCAAGCAGTGCCACGACGTGGAAAGTCTTCTGACACCTCCGAGAGTCCCCCAGACGCAACTTGCGATGACGTATGCAGTGACGACCAAGCCCACGACGTGGAAAAAGGTTGCCACGACGTGGCAAGGGCCAAATTTGCCCTATAAATATATTTGAAGGGCCAGCCGTTTAGGGTTGCTATTTTCTCTCTTCTCTCTCCCGTTTTACCTCGATTTACGTGCAAGAAATATCCCGAAGCAAGTCCCGAAGCCCCGAAGATCCCGATAAGTGCAATTCCCGAGCCGAAGCTCTGCCCGCGAGGAGTCCGGTTTTTGTGAAGATCTTCCAGATCTGCCGAAGAGTACTACTTCTATATGTCGTAGTGCTATCCGATCATCTTCTGATCAAGTGAGTCTGTAGTTACTTTCTTCTAACGCATAATTATGAAGTATTTTATACGAAATACGTGTTATGTGTATATTTTGTTGTTATGTGTGTGAATGTATATTCACTTTCTTCTATCTTATAGATCTGATTATTTCTCTATGAAATATGTGTTATGTGTGTGTGCCTCATCTGTTATGTGGAAAATGTATCGATTGAGCATGCTATACAGGTTTTAAAACTATGTATAAAAATGTATATTTTATCTACTAATATGTTGGGTAGAACATGGGTAGATAGTTGGTGTGTAATAAACAGATGAGAGGCCTCGATGTTGTTTTGATCCAGTCATCTAGCGGAATTTAGATGATGACCACGGACTTTTCTAGATAGTCCAGTGGAACGCTAGCAGGCTCATAACCTGTAGGTGTTAATGAACTTGGGTGTTCATTCGATGTATTCCATCCCCCTCATGGTTGCCTTATTTGACTTATATTGTTGAGGAACCCCCGAAGCATGTGTTGTTGCCCCGATGAAATATTCTTAGACTAGGTCCCTTATGTTAGTTGTTTTAGGGATGTAAAGTGAGAATAACGGGAATTGGTAATTAGGTTATTGTTGGTTGGTGGAAATTAAATATAATTATTTATTGTGGGTTGAAAACCCTATATGCTCACCAGGCTCCCAAGCTTGACCCACTCAATTTATTTGTATTACAGGTAGTGGCGCAAGGGCATAGGATGGATGAACCATCTAGTTATTTTGTTTACAAGTCTGTATATGTATATATTTGTTGAATGACTTGTAATGTTATCGTTTATGCTTTATGGTCTATATCGGAACATGACATCCCGAGTTTTGATTATATAATGAAAATACATTTCTTTTATGAAATGCTTTGGTAAACATTGTTTTATCACGTTTTGTTTTTGGGAACAAATTCCGCAACTCTTTTAAATCAAAAGGATTTACTCTGAAATTATTTTAAAAGCATAAATGAAAATCGGTATTTTCTGGCCGAGATTTTGGGGATGTCACGGTTGGTATCAGAGCATTAGTTTAAGCGAACTAGGAATTTGTAGGATTTCTAGACTTAAACTTAGAATGCTAAGTGAAATTTTGAGATGTGTGACTATGATATTTTAGACACGAGCACTAGTTTATTTTAGGAAAGTTGCCTAAAATGCTTTATGTGTTAAATGTTATATGTTGCCATATATGATACTATTTGTTCGGATCTATGGTCTATTGCCGACCGGATCTAGAAACTTTATGTGTGTAGGATTCTAAGCGTACGTCTACGATATTAGAACTAGCATGTAAACGTTTCGGAGTGATAAGGATGATTTGAATATCTATCGTGAATGAGGATCTAATTTCACCTTATTCGGTGTGTAGATCAAAAAATGTGAGAACAAGAAGTGGAGTTGGAAATGCTGATGAAAACAGGAATCAACCACCAGTGATTGAGCAAATACCTGTCGTAGCAGCAGCACCTAAGCCAATAACCATGGCTGGTGTGCAAATGATGATTCAAACAATGTTGGATCGTCAAATGGATGAAACTAGGCGGTTGCTTCAATAGAATCGTGAAGAACTGTCAATTCGTGTGGAGGAGCCGAATTAAATGAAGGGCACTCGGAAGGTGGAAACTTCAGTGGGTCTATTGGTCAAGCCAACCCACCGATAGTTAGGCAAAACAACCATGATGGAAGGAACGATGGAATGGGATGCAAGTACAAGGACTTTCTAACTTGCAAACCATCAACCTTCAATGGAAAGGAGGATCCGATTGGAGTTATGGATTGGATCTCCGAAATGGAGTTAGCTTTCATGACTTGTGGCTGCAGAGGCAAGTTGCAGACTATCTATGCAGTGCGTCAGTTTCGAGGTGGAGCCGTTCGTTGGTGGAACACTCTAGGGAAGACTTTAAGCCCTAATGAGCCACTACAATTGACATGGGCAGAATTCTTGGTGCAGTTCAAACGCAAGTTTTGTTCGGCCCAAAATTTGTTGGAGTTAGAGAATAAGTTTTTGGCATTGACGAAAGGCAGCATGTCAGTTGATGAATACACCAATAACTTCACCGATAAGATGGAGTTTGCCTTGCGTATCGTCCCAGACGAGGTGAAAAAGGTGGACCGGTATGCGAAGGGACTCCCATGGGAGTACGAGGTGTCAGTACGTCACGCACATACTCTAGAGGCAGCTATCTGGGTTGCCAAGTCTGTTGAGAACATGATTAAGGGGAGAACCACCGACAAGGTTGAGGTTGGTGAGAAGAGAAAGTTTGAGGGAACATCTGGTTCCGGTAAAAAAAGCAAATTTTTGAAATCTGATTCGAAAAAGTTTGGTGGAGGAAAAGGTGGAGAAGCGAAGTGGTGTGATAAGTGCAAGAAGAAGCACTTTGGGAAATGTAGTGAGGATGTAACCTGCTACAAGTGCGGAAAAATTGGGCATTTTGCCAATGAGTGTCCGAACAACAAAAGGATGTGTTTTGGTTGTAATGAAGAGGGGCACATTTTGAAAGACTGTCCGAAGAAGAAGGAGACAGCTAAGCCCAACATTCCACCAAAGCCGAAGGCGAGAGCCTTCCAGATGACACTTGAAGCTGCGAAAGATGAAGATGATGTCGCTTCAGGTACCTTTCTCGTAAACGAATTACCTGCTCAAATTTTGTTTGATTCTGGAGCCAACTACTCCTTTATTTTGCATGAGTTTGGTAGAAAACTAGCTTTGCCTGTTAATAGACTAGATAATGCTTTATTAGTCGAAGTTGCTAGTGGCAAGTTTGTACCTGTTAGCCATCGTATGAAAAACATCGTAATCGACCTTAATGGGAATAAGTTTCACGAGGAATTATTACCTATCGAATTTAATGGTTTCGACATTGTTTTGGGAATGGATTGGCTTAGCGCCAATGATGCCGAAATTTTATGCAAGAAGAAGATAGTTAAAGTAAACCCGCCTGGGAAAGATTCATTTATGGTGTACGGGGACAAACGGCGAGTAAATTCTGGAATCATTTCTCTAATGAAAGCCAGAAAGTGTTTGACCAAGGGATGTACATCATATTTAGCATTCGTGATCGATGCTAAGAAGGAAAAGAAGGTGATGCAGAGTATTCCAGTGGTGTGTGATTATCCGGAAGTATTTCCCAAAGATCTTCCGGGATTACCACATGATAGAAAAGTGGAGTTCAGAATAGACTTGTTACCAGGGACCACGCCAATAGCAAAAGCACCTTACCGATTAGCACTGACGGAGATGAAGGAGCTAATGATGCAACTTCAGGAGTTATTGGACAAAGGTTTCATTAGACCTAGTTCATCACCCTGGGGAGCTCCGGTGTTATTCGTGAAGAAGAAAGATGGAAGTATGAGAATGTGCATTAATTACAGAGAGCTGAACAAGGCAACAATAAAGAATAGATATTCGTTGCCAAGGATTGATGACCTGTTTGATCAATTGCAAGGTTCGAGCTATTTCTTGAAGATCGATCTAATTAAGGTCAGGATATCATCAGCTAAAAGTGAGAGAGCAAGATATCGAGAAGACTGCATTCAGAACTAGATATGGACACTACGAGTTCTTGGTTATGTCGTTTAGACTCACCAATGCTCCGGCAGCATTCATGGATTTAATGAATAGGTTTTGTAATCCGTTCCTTGATAAATCTGTGATAGTGTTCATAGACGACATTCTGATTTATTCGAAAAGCCAAGAGGAGCATGGCAGACACTTACGAGAAGTGTTGGAAGTCTTGAAGAAGGAGAAGCTGTATGCGAAGTTCTCCAAATGTGATTTTTGGATTCGAGAAGTCCAATTCTTGGGTCACGTGGTCAACCAAGAAGGGATAATGGTTGATCCAGCAAAGATTGAAGCTGTGATGAAGTGGGAACAACCGAAAAGTCCCACAGAGATCCAAAGCTTTTTAGGATTAGCCGGATATTACCGAAGGTTTATCTAAGGCTTTTCTTCGATTTCTACTCCATTAACAGCTTTGACCCACCAAGGAGCCACTTATGCTTGGAGCGATAAGCATAAAGAAGCATTCAAGAAGCTAAAGAAGAAGCTATGCGAGGCACCGATACTTTCTTTACCCGATGGAGTTGAAGACTTCGCTGTCTATAGCGATGCGTCTGGGGTTGGATTGGGTTGTGTTTTGACCCAAAGAGAAAAGGTGATAGCATATGCGTCTCGACAGTTGAAGGAGCATGAAAAGAATTACCCGACTCATGATTTGGAGTTGGTAGCGGTAGTTTTTGCTCTGAAAATATGGAGGCATTACCTCTATGGCACGAAGTATAAACTTTTCACTGATCATAAGAGTCTCCAATATCTCTTCAATCAGAAAGAGTTAAATATGAGGCAACGACGCTAGCTAGAGTTACTCAAGGACTACGATTGTGAGATACTTTACCACCATGGTAAAGCTAATGTTGTTGCTGATGCTCTCAGTCGGAAAGTCAAACTTGAAAGGAAGAGGCCAAGAGCGTTGAGAATTGAAGTTGTCTCGACAATTGTGGGAAGTATAAAGAAAGCTCAAGAGGAAGCTTCTGAGAAGAATGAACGAAAGGAGGAACGTTTGGGAAAAACGTTGGTGTTTGATACAAACGGTCATGGACTGAAGGTGTTCCAAGGTCGGATTTGGGTACCTAAGTCTGGAGGGATAAGAGCTCTTCTGATGGAAGAAGCTCACAAGACCATGTACTCAATTCATCCCGTTAGCACTAAAATGTATAGGGACCTGAAACCCTACTACTGGTGGCCGACGATGAAGCTTGATGTTGCAAAGTATGTGGTCGAGTGTGTGACTTGTGCGAGAGTCAAGACACAACATCAGAAACCATTTGGGAGTTTAGAGCCTTTACCCGTGCCTATGGGTAAATGGGAAGACATTGCTATGGACTTTGTCACTAAACTACCCCGAACAAAGAATGGTCACGACATGATTTGGGTGGTCGTTGATCGATTCACTAAGAGTGTGCATTTCATAGCAGCCAAGGAGAAATGGTCTATGGATAAGCTTGCGAATTCATATGTGAAGGAAATTGTGAGGCTTCACGGTATTCCATTAACGATTGCATCGGATCGTGATAGCCATTTCACCTCAAGGTTTTGGAAAAGTCTACAAGAGGAAATGGGTACCAAGTTGTGTTTAAGTACAACTTACCATCTGCAAACTGATGGTCAGAGTGAAAGAACAATACAAACACTTGAAGATATGTTGAGAGCATGTACCCTGGAATTCCTAGGTAACTGGGATGAACATTTACCTTTGGTAAAATTTTCCTACAATAATAGTTTCCACTCGAGCATAAAGATGGCACCTTATCAAGCTTTTTACAGACAGAAATGTCGTACGCCGTCTTGTTGGCTTGAGGCTGGGGAAAAGCAGGTTATGGGACCCGAGATGGTCCATCAGACTGCTGAGAAGTTGAAAGTGATCAGGGAAAGAATGTTAGCAGCTCAAGATCGTCAAAAGAGTTATGCTGACAAGAAGCGAAGGCCGATGACTTTTGAAGTTGGAGATTCGGTTTTGCTTAAAGTCTCGTCGTGGAAGGGACTTATAAGATTTGGTAAAAGGGTAAAGTTAAGTCCAAGGTTTATTGGACCGTTTAAAGTTCTTCAGAGGGTTGGGAACCAAGCTTACAAGCTCGAATTACCCGAAGAACTGAATGGAATTCATAACACTTTCCATGTGTGTTATTTGAGGAAGTTCACGGGGGAAGTTCCCGATATAATTCCAATTTCTGAATTGAGAATTGATGAAAACAAAAGGTTAATTGAAGAACCTGAGGCAATTGTTGACCGAAAGACTAAGAAGCTTCGACGCAAGATGGTCGAATTAGTGCTTGTTCCTTGGAAACATTCGAATGGGCCAAATCTCACCTGGGAAACGGAGAGTGACATGTTGAGTCGCTATCCGCATTTGTTTGTTGATATGCGATTCCGGGGACGGAATCATCTTAAGGGTGAGAGAATTGTAACGTCCGCATTTCCAGGCTAGGCATTTTCTTTGATGTAATAGTCTAGGTTAACCTTTGTAACCCGTTTTGAAATAATAGAAGTGTATTATTTGAGTATTATGTGTTATGTGCTTAATTGTGTGTCTTAATTTAATTAAGAATAAAAATAAGCGTCGAAATGAAATGTTAGATAAATCCAATATCTATGGATAATGTTGTAGTAGTTGAAACGAGGTTTCCGAATATATAAAGAATGCCGAAATCCGAGTTATAACGAAGAAGTTATGACCTGTCGAAGTTTCGCGACAGAACCGACAACGGTGAATGACGTAAAAAGTGAAATTTACGTTAGTGCAATATTATTCTTAGTGATCTAAGCGAATGTTGTAGATTTCCTTAAACCGAGAGCGTGCATTAAAAGAACGCCCAAATCTGACTTCGTATGAGGAAGTTATGATTTTTCGAAGTTTCGACTTAGCGGTATGCAGCCCGAATACTCGAAATAGAGATCGAGTGATATTTAGCCAAAAATTTCTAAATGAGAATTGAAGATCTCATTGATAGTAGTCCAACGATAAAAAGACAGACGAAAACGGAGTTCAGATGAAGGAGTTATGAATTTCGAACAGAGTTGTCCTGTCCCGGCCTACTAAATATAATATATAAGTAATATACTTATAATATATTGAAAATCAAGTCAAAATTAGCCAATGGAGTCTAAACGAGAGTTGTAGAGCATAATCTCACCTTCGCGTCGATATAAAGAACGTCGAAAACGGAGTTCGTATGCGAAAGTTATGAGTTTTTGAAGTTCGGGGCGCGAAACCCCAAAACTGTCAGATACCATGATGTGGCAAGCAGTGCCACGACGTGGAAAGTCTTCTGACACCTCCGAGAGTCCCCCAGACGCAACTTGCGATGACGTATGCAGTGACGACCAAGCCCACGACGTGGAAAAAGGTTGCCACGACGTGGCAAGGGCCAAATTTGCCCTATAAATAGATTGGAAGGGCCAGCCGTTTAGGGTTGCTATTTTCTCTCTTCTCTCTCCCGTTTTACCTCGATTTACGTGCAAGAAATATCCCGAAGCAAGTCCCGAAGCCCTGAAGATCCCGATAAGTGCAATTCCCGAGCCGAAGCTCTGCCCGCGAGGAGTCCGGTTTTTGTGAAGATCTTCCAGATCTGCCGAAGAGTACTACTTCTATAAGCCGTAGTGCTGTCCGATCATCTTCTGATCAAGTGAGTGTGTAGTTACTTTCTTCTAACGCATAATTATGAAGTATTTTATACGAAATACGTGTTATGTGTATATTTTGTTGTTATGTGTGTGAATGTATATTCACTTTCTTCTATCTTATAGATCTGATTATTTCTATATGAAATATGTGTTATGTGTGTGTGCCTCATCTGTTATGTGGAAAATGTATCGATTGAGCATGCTATACAGGTTTTAAAACTATGTATAAAAATGTATATTTTATCTACTAATATGTTGGGTAGAACATGGGTAGATAGTTGGTGTGTAATAAACACATGAGAGGCCTCGATGTTGTTTTGATCCAGTCATCTAGCGGAATTTAGATGACGACCACGGACTTTTCTAGATAGTCCAGTGGAACGCTAGCAGGCTCATAACCTGTAGGTGTTAATGAACTTGGGTGTTCATTCGATGTATTCCATCCCCCTCATGGTTGCCTTATTTGACTTATATTGTTGAGGAACCCCCGATGCATGTGTTGTCGCCCCGATGAAATATTCTTAGACTAGGTCCCTTATGTTAGTTGTTTTAGGGATGTAAAGTGAGAATAACGGGAATGGGTAATTAGGTTATTGTTGGTTGGTGGAAATTAAATATAATTATTTATTGTGGGTTGAAAACCCTATATGCTCACCAGGCTCCCAAGCCTGATGTGACATCCCCAAAATCTCGGCCAGAAAAGACCGATTTTCATTTATGCTTTTAAATATTTTCAGAGTAAATCCTTTTGATTTGAAAGAGTTGCGGAATTCGTTCCCAAAAACAAAACATGATAAAACATTGTTTACCGAAGCATTTCATAAAAGAAATGTATTTTCATTATAATCAAAACTCGGGGTGTCATGTTCCGATACAGACCAATAAGCATAAACGAATACATTACAAGTCATATAACAAATATAAACATATGCAGACTTGTAAACAAAACAACTTGATGGTTCATCCATCTCATGCCCTTCCGCCACTACCTGTAATACAATTTAAAACTGAGTGGGTCAGGCTTGGGAGCCTGGTGAGCATATAGGGTTTTCAACCCACAATAAATATCATATTTAATTTTCACCAACCAACAATAACCCAATTACCCATTCCCGTTATTCTCACTTTAATGTCCCTAAAACAACTAACATAAGGGACCTAGTCTAAGAATATTTCATCGGGGCGACAACACATGCTTCGGGGGTACCTCAGCAATATAAGTCAAATAAGGCAACCATGAGGGGGATGGAGTACAGCGAATGAACACCCAAGTTCATTAACACCTACAGGTGGCGAACCTGCTAATGTTTCCACAAGACTGTCTAGAATAGCCAGTGGTCGTCATCTAAACTCCGCTAGATGACTCAATCAAACAACAACGAGGCCTCTCATCTGTTTATTACACACCAACTGTCTACCCATGTTCTACCCAACATATTAGTAGATAAAAATATACATTTGTATACATAGTTTAAAGAAAACCTGTATAGCATGCTTTAATCAACACATATATCACAAAACAGATGAGGCACACACACACATAACACATATCTCATAAAGAAATAAGCAGATCTATAAGATAGAAGAGGGTGAATACACATTCACACATAACACAACCAAATATATACATATAGCACGTATTTTTATATAAAATACTTCGTATTATTGTATTAGAAAGAAAATAACTACACACTCACTTGATCAGAAGATGATCCGACAGCACTACGGCTTATAGAAGTAGTATTCCTCAGCAGATCTGGAAGATCTCCTCGAAAATCGAACTTCTCGCGGGCAGAGCTTCGACTCGGGAACCGCACTTCTCGGGATCTTCGGGATCTCGGGACTTGCCTCGGGGCTAGAGTATGATACCGGGACTTCGGGATAGCTTCGGGGGTTTTTGCGCAGAGCTTCAACATGAAAATGAGAGGAAATTGGCAAAAGAACCCGGAACCCTCGCATCCTATTTATAGGAGGCTGGAAGCCTCAATTACGCGGGGCGTACAGCAGTACGCAGCGCGTACTGCTCCAAGTTCGTAAGCGCATGCGTCATCCGAAGCCACTTGCTGCGATGTCGACACCCTCGGAGTACGCGGGGCGTACTCGAGTACGCGGCGCGTACCTCGGATCAGATCAATGACTCGTTCGGATAATGCTTCCGAATTTTGATTTAAATATAAATACAAAATGATTAATAAACTTCGGAAATTCATAACTTTTTCATACGAACTCCGTTTTCGACGTTCTTTATATCCACGGAAAGGTGAGACCACGCTCTACGACTTTCGTTTAGACTCCGTAGGCTAATTTTGACTTTATTTTTATTAATTATTTTTAATAGGCCGGGACAGAAACTTTCGTTATAAATTCATAACTTCTTCGTTTGACGTCCGTTCTCGCCTAACTTTTTATCGTTTCGATACCAACAATGAGATCTTCGATTCTTATTTAGATTGCTTCGGCTAACAACCGCTCGATCTCAAATCGAGTAAAACAGGTTGTATACCGCTAAGCCGGAACTTCGATAAATCATAACTTCCTCATACGAAGTCAGATTTGGGCGTTCTATATATATTCGGAAACCTCGTTTCAATTACTACAACATTAACCAAATATATTAAGTTTATTTTACACTTAAATTTTGACGCTTGTTTTTATTCTTAATTAATCAAACCACATAATTAAGCAATTAAGCACAAAACACATAATACTCAAATAATAAAATCTCATTATTTCAAAACGGGTTACAAAGGTTAACCTAGACTATTACATTGCTAAAAGTGGCAAGCCCGGAAACACAGGCGCTACACCTGACCCACTCAGTTTATTTGTATTACAGGTAGTGGCGCAAGGTCATAGGATGGATGAACCATCTAGTTATTTTGTTTACAAGTCTGTATATGTATATATTTGTTGAATGACTTGTAATGTTATCGTTTATGCTTTATGGTCTATATCGGAACATGACATCCCGAGTTTTGATTATATAATGAAAATACATTTCTTTTATGAAATGCTTTGGTAAACATTGTTTTATCACGTTTTGTTTTGGGGAACAAATTCCGCAACTCTTTTAAATCAAAAGGATTTACTCTGAAATTATTTTAAAAGCATAAATGAAAATCGGTATTTTCTGGCCGAGATTTTGGGGATGTCACGGTTGGTATCAGAGCATTAGTTTAAGCGAACTAGGAATTTGTAGGATTTCTAGACTTAAACTTAGAATGCTAAGTGAAATTTTGAGATGTGTGACTATGATATTTTAGACACGAGCACTAGTTTATTTTAGGAAAGTTGCCTAAAATGCTTTATGTGTTAAATGTTATATGTTGCCATATATGATACTATTTGTTCGGATCTATGGTCTATTGCCGACCGGATCTAGAAACTTTATGTGTGTAGGATTCTAAGCGTACGTCTACGATATTAGAACTAGCATGTAAACGTTTCGGAGTGATAAGGATGATTTGAATATCTATCGTGAATGAGGATCTAATTTCACCTTATTCGGTGTGTAGATCAAAAAATGTGAGAACAAGAAGTGGAGTTGGAAATGCTGATGAAAACAGGAATCAACCACCAGTGATTGAGCAAATACCTGTCGTAGCAGCAGCACCTAAGCCAATAACCATGGCTGGTGTGCAAATGATGATTCAAACAATGTTGGATCGTCAAATGGATGAAACTAGGCGGTTGCTTCAATAGAATCGTGAAGAACTGTCAATTCGTGTGGAGGAGCCGAATTAAATGAAGGGCACTCGGAAGGTGGAAACTTCAGTGGGTCTATTGGTCAAGCCAACCCACCGATAGTTAGGCAAAACAACCATGATGGAAGGAACGATGGAATGGGATGCAAGTACAAGGACTTTCTAACTTGCAAACCATCGACCTTCAATGGAAAGGAGATCCGATTGGAGTTATGGATTGGATCTCCAAAATGGAGTTAGCTTTCACGACTTGTGGCTGCAGAGGCAAGTTGCAGACTATCTATGCAGTGCGTCAGTTTCGAGGTGGAGCCGTTCGTTGGTGGAACACTCTAGGGAAGACTTTAAGCCCTAATGAGCCACTACAATTGACATGGGCAGAATTCTTGGTGCAGTTCAAACGCAAGTTTTGTTCGGCCCAAAATTTGTTGGAGTTAGAGAATAAGTTTTTGGCATTGACGAAAGGCAGCATGTCAGTTGATGAATACACCAATAACTTCACCGATAAGATGGAGTTTGCCTTGCGTATCGTCCCAGACGAGGTGACAAAGGTGGACCAGTATGCGAAGGGACTCCCATGGGAGTACGAGGTGTCAGTACGTCAGGCACATACTCTAGAGGCAGCTATCTGGGCTGCCAAGTCTATTGAGAACATAATTAAGGGGAGAACCACCGACAAGGTTGAGGTTGGTGAGAAGAGAAAGTTTGAGGGAACATCTGGTTCCGGTAAAAAAAGCAAATTTTCGAAATCTGATTCGAAAAAGTTTGGTGGAGGAAAAGGAGGAGAAGCGAAGTGGTGTGATAAGTGCAAGAAGAAGCACTTTGGGAAATGTAGTGAGGATTTAACCTGCTACAAGTGCGGAAAAATTGGGCATTTTGCCAATGAGTGTCCGAACAACAAAAGGATGTGTTTTGGTTGTAATGAAGAGGGGCACATTTTGAAAGACTGTCCGAAGAAGAAGGAGACAGCTAAGCCCAACATTCCACCAAAGCCGAAGGCGAGAGCCTTCCAGATGACACTTGAAGCTGCGAAAGATGAAGCTGATGTCGCTTCAGGTACCTTTCTCGTAAACGAATTACCTGCTCAAATTTTGTTTGATTCTGGAGCCAACTACTCCTTTATTTCGCATGAGTTTGGTAGAAAACTAGCTTTGCCTGTTAATAGACTAGATAATGCTTTATTAGTCGAAGTTGCTAGTGGCAAGTTTGTACCTGTTAGCCATCATATGAAAAACATCGTAATCGACCTTAATGGGAATAAGTTTCACGAGGAATTATTACCTATCGAACTTAATGGTTTCGACATCGTTTTGGGAATGGATTGGCTTAGCGCCAATAATGCCGAAATTTTATGCAAGAAGAAGATAGTTAAAGTAAACCCGCCTGGGAAAGATTCATTTATGGTGTACGGGGACAAACGGCGAGTAAATTCTGGAATCATTTCTCTAATGAAAGCCAGAAAGTGTTTGACCAAGGGATGTACATCATATTTAGCATTCATGATCGATGCTAAGAAGGAAAAGAAGGTGATGCAGAGTATTCCAGTGGTGTGTGATTATCCGGAAGTATTTCCCAAAGATCTTCCTGGATTACCACATGATAGAAAAGTGGAGTTCAGAATAGACTTGTTACCAGGGACCACGCCAATAGCAAAAGCACCTTACCGATTAGCACTGACGGAGATGAAGGAGCTAATGATGCAACTTCAGGAGTTATTGGACAAAGGTTTCATTAGACCTAGTTCATCACCCTGGGGAGCTCCGGTGTTATTCGTGAAGAAGAAAGATGGAAGTATGAGAATGTGCATTGATTACAGAGAGCTGAACAAGGCAACAATAAAGAATAGATATCTGTTGCCAAGGATTGATGACCTGTTTGATCAATTGCAAGGTTCGAGCTATTTCTTGAAGATCGATCTAATTAAGGTCAGGATATCATCAGATAAAAGTGAGAGAGCAAGATATCGAGAAGACTACATTCAGAACTAGATATGGACACTACAAGTTCTTGGTTATGTCGTTTGGACTCACCAATGCTCCGGCAGCATTCATGGATTTAATGAATAGGTTTTGTAATCCGTTCCTTGATAAATCTGTGATAGTGTTCATAGACGACATTCTGATTTATTCGAAAAGCCAAGAGGAGCATGGCAGACACTTACGAGAAGTGTTGGAAGTCTTAAAGAAGGAGAAGCTGTATGCGAAGTTCTCCAAATGTGATTTTTGGATTCGAGAAGTCCAATTCTTGGGTCACGTGGTCAACCAAGAAGGGATAATGGTTGATCCAGCAAAGATTGAAGCTGTGATGAAGTGGGAACAACCGAAAAGTCCCACAGAGATCCAAAGCTTTTTAGGATTAGCCGGATATTACCGAAGGTTTATCCAAGGCTTTTCTTCGATTTCTACTCCATTAACAGCTTTGACCCACCAAGGAGCTACTTATGCTTGGAGCGATAAGCATAAAGAAGCATTCAAGAAGCTAAAGAAGAAGCTATGCGAGGCACCGATACTTTCTTTACCCGATGGAGTTGAAGACTTCGCTGTCTATAGCGATGCGTCTAGGGTTGGATTGGGTTGTGTTTTCACCCAAAGAGAAAAGGTGATAGCATATGCGTCTCGACAGTTGAAGGAGCATGAAAAGAATTACCCGACTCATGATTTGGAGTTGGTAGCGGTAGTTTTTGCTCTGAAAATATGGAGGCATTACCTCTATGGCACGAAGTATAAACTTTTCACTGATCATAAGAGTCTCCAAGATCACTTCAATCAGAAAGAGTTAAATATGAGGCAACGACGCTAGCTAGAGTTACTCAAGGACTACGATTGTGAGATACTTTACCACCATGGTAAAGCTAATGTTGTTGCTGATGCTCTCAGTCGGAAAGTCAAACTTGAAAGGGAGAGGCCAAGAGCATTGAGAATTGAAGTTGTCTCGACAATTGTGGGAAGTATAAAGAAAGCTCAAGAGGAAGCTTCTGAGAAGAATGACCGAAAGGAGGAACGTTTGGGAAAAACGTTGGTGTTTGATACAAACGGTCATTGACTGAAGGTGTTCCAAGGTCGGATTTGGGTACTTAAGTCTGGAGGGATAAGAGCTCTTCTGATGGAAGAAGCTCCCAAGACCATGTACTCAATTCATCCCGTTAGCACTAAAATGTATAGGGACCTGAAACCCTACTACTGGTGGCCGACGATGAAGCTTGATGTTGCAAAATATGTGGCCGAGTGTGTGACTTGTGCGAGAGTCAAGACACAACATCATAAACCATTTGGGAGTTTAGAGCCTTTACCCGTGCCTATGGGTAAATGGGAAGACATTGCTATGGACTTTGTCACTAAACTACCCCGAACAAAGAATGGTCACGACATGATTTGGGTGGTCGTTGATCGATTCACTAAGAGTGCGCATTTCATAGCAGCCAAGGAGAAATGGTCTATGGATAAGCTTGCGAATTCGTATGTGAAGGAAATTGTGAGGCTTCACGGTATTCCATTAACGATTGCATCGGATCGTGATAGCCATTTCACCTCAAGGTTTTGGAAAAGTCTACAAGAGGAAATTGGGTACCAAGTTGTGTTTAAGTACAGCTTACCATCCGCAAACTGATGGTCAGAGTGAAAGAACAATACAAACACTTGAAGATATGTTGAGAGCATGTACCCTGGAATTCCTAGGTAACTGGGATGAACATTTACCTTTGGTAGAATTTTCCTACAATAATAGTTTCCACTCGAGCATAAAGATGGCACCTTATCAAGCTTTGTACAGAAAGAAGTGTCGTACGCTGTCTTGTTGGCTTGAGGCTGGGGAAAAGCAGGTTATGGGACCCGAGATGGTCCATCAGACTACTGAGAAGTTGAAAGTGATCAGGGAAAGAATGTTAGCAGCTCAAGATCGTCAAAAGAGTTATGCTGACAAGAAGCGAAGGCCGATGACTTTTGAAGTTGGAGATTCGGTTTTGCTTAAAGTCTCGTCGTGGAAGGGACTTATAAGATTTGGTAAAAGGGTAAAGTTAAGTTCAAGGTTTATTGGACCGTTTAAAGTTCTTCAGAGGGTAGGGAACCAAGCTTACAAGCTCGAATTACCCGAAGAACTGAATGGAATTCATAACACTTTCCATGTGTGTTATTTGAGGAAGTTCACGGGGGAAGTTCCCGATATAATTCCAATTTCTGAATTGAGAATTGATGAAAACAAAAGGTTAATTGAAGAACCTGAGGCAATTGTTGACCGAAAGACTAAGAAGCTTCGACGCAAGATGGTCGAATTAGTGCTTGTTCCTTGGAAACATTCGAATGGGCCAAATCTCACCTGGGAAACGAAGAGTGACATGTTGAGTCGCTATCCGCATTTGTTTGTTGATGTGTGATTCCGGGGACGGAATAATCTTAAGGGGGAGAGAATTGTAACGCCCGCGTTTCCAGGCTAGGCATTTTCGTTGATGTAATAGTCTAGGTTAACCTTTGTAACCCGTTTTGAAATAATAGAAGTGTATTATTTGAGTATTATGTGTTATGTGCTTAATTGTGTGTCTTAATTTAATTAAGAATAAAAATAAGCATCGAAATGAAATTTTAGATAAATCCAATATCTATGGATAATGTTGTAGTAGTTGAAACGAGGTTTCCGAATATATAAAGAATGCCGAAATCCGAGTTATAACGAAGAAGTTATGACCTGTCGAAGTTTCGCGACAGAACCGGCAACGCTGAATGACGTAAAAAGTGAAATTTACGTTAGTGCAATATTTAGCCTTAGACCGAATGTTGTAGAGTTCCTTAAACCGAGAGCGTGCATTAAAAGAACGCCCAAATCTGACTTCGTATGAGGAAGTTATGATTTTTCGAAGTTTCGACTTAGCGGTATGCAGCCCGAATACTCGAAATAGAGATCGAGTGATATTTAGCCAAAAATTTCTAAATGAGAATTGAAGATCTCATTGATAGTAGTCCAACGATAAAAAGACAGACGAAAACGGAGTTCAGATGAAGGAGTTATGAATTTCGAACAGAGTTGTCCTGTCCCGGCCTACTAAATATAATATATAAGTAATATACTTATAATATATTGAAAATCAAGTCAAAATTAGCCAATGGAGTCTAAACGAGAGTTGTAGAGCATAATCTCACCTTCGCGTCGATATAAAGAACGTCGAAAACGGAGTTCGTATGCGAAAGTTATGAGTTTTTGAAGTTCGGGGCGCGAAACCCCAAAACTGTCAGATACCATGATGTGGCAAGCAGTGCCACGACGTGGAAAGTCTTCTGACACCTCCGAGAGTCCCCCAGACGCAACTTGCGATGACGTATGCAGTGACGACCAAGCCCACGACGTGGAAAAAGGTTGCCACGACGTGGCAAGGGCCAAATTTGCCTTATAAATAGATTTGAAGGGCCAGCCGTTTAGGGTTGCTATTTTCTCTCTTCTCTCTCCCGTTTTACCTCGATTTACGTGCAAGAAATATCCCGAAGCAAGTCCCGAAGCCCCGAAGATCCCGATAAGTGCAATTCCCGAGCCGAAGCTCTGCCCGCGAGGAGTCCGGTTTTTGTGAAGATCTTCCAGATCTGCCGAAGAGTACTACTTCTATAAGCCGTAGTGCTGTCCGGTCATCTTCTGATCAAGTGAGTGTGTAGTTACTTTCTTCTAACGCATAATTATGAAGTATTTTATACGAAATACGTGTTATGTGTATATTTTGTTGTTATGTGTGTGAATGTATATTCACTTTCTTCTATCTTATAGATCTGATTATTTCTCTATGAAATATGTGTTATGTGTGTGTGCCTCATCTGTTATGTGGAAAATGTATCGATTGAGCATGCTATACAGTTTTTAAAACTATGTATAAAAATGTATATTTTATCTACTAATATGTTGGGTAGAACATGGGTAGATAGTTGGTGTGTAATAAACAGATGAGAGGCCTCGATGTTGTTTTGATCCAGTCATCTAGCGGAATTTAGATGACGACCACGGACTTTTCTAGATAGTCCAGTGGAACGCTAGCAGACTCATAACCTGTAGGTGTTAATGAACTTGGGTGTTCATTTGATGTATTCCATCCCCCTCATGGTTGCCTTATTTGACTTATATTGCTGAGGAACCCCCGAAGCATGTGTTGTCGCCCCGATGAAATATTCTTAGACTAGGTCCCTTATGTTAGTTGTCTTAGGGACGTAAAGTGTAACATCCCAAAATTCAAGACCAAAAATTTCTTTTTAATAAAACATTACTTTAAGCAAAGACCTCATTCCAAACATAATCTGAGTATAAGTTTTCAAAACACATGTTTATTATCAGAGTAAACATTCTCAGGCTGACAAATCTATGGTGTGTGCCATGCGATCACCCCGAGCTCCTCCCTCCGCTACCGGAAGTACCTGAAAACAAAACTGGAAACCGTAAGCACGAAGCTTAGTGAGTTCCCCACCTTACCACATACCATGCAAAACCACATACTGCACATACTGGGCCACGCCCGCTATCCTGGGCCTCGCCCGATACAACGGTCCCGCCGCTCCAGGCCCCGCCTGGCTTCGAGCCTCGCTCGGATACAAATATGTTTTACTTTGTCACAGGGCCTCGCCCACTAACATATAATAGCACATAAACATATCACATAACATCACATAAGCTAAACATATACTAACAGCTCTTGCTCTAAGGCCTCGCCTATCTCTGGACCCCACCCGTGTCCTGCTACTGATGAGTCATGGAACCTCGTCCATACTCCTGTTGATAGTGAGATACGGGCCCAGCCCATCCTCACTCCTTCCCTAACTTGGGCCTCGCCCCTGGACTGCTGCTACTGAGATGTGGAACACCATCCACACTCTGTTATTGGTGAGATACGGGACCTCGCCCACCCTCACCTCCCTACCAGGCACATACAAGTATCACACAGACAACAAGTATAAACTATCGCATAAACCATTCCTTGGGCACCCGCCCTCTATCATTGGACCTCGTCCGAATATCATACTAGCATATTGTGCCTAGGGCTAACCCTCGGGTCTTCTACTCATAACTACATGGGCCGGCATTGTGGCCGTAGACCCATTCATACAAATGGAAACTCACCTGCACTGGCTGAACTTGCTGATGATTCCACTAGCTGCTGCCCGACCACTCACTGAACTCCTGCTCTACTGGCTCCCCGAGCTATCAATAACAATGCAATACTTAGTCTAGCTGACCCCCGACAGCTAACCAAGTCAACTCTGGTCCAAGTCAAAGTCTTGGTCAAAGTCAACCTTCCAGGTCAACCCTACTCGCCGAGTCCACCTACTGACTCGTCGAGTTCTTATGCTCAAAGTCCTTCTAATCGCGACTTGACTCGTCGAGTCAGCCCCTGACTCGCCGAGTCTACTGATTCCCGAATCCTGACCTGATCAACTCACTGAGTCCTGGCTCGACTCGCTGTCTCGAGACTTAACTCGAAGGGTTTGGGACCACGCGGCCTGACTCGTCGAGTCCAATAACAGACTCGCCGAGCACAAGGCAATCTCCAACCAACTCGCCGAGTTGTTCATCCAACTCGCCGAGTTCATGCCCATCTTCATCCGACTCGACGAGCTGTTCATCCCACTCGTCGAGTTCTACCTCATCTTCAAGCTACTCGCCGAGTCCACTCGAAGGACTCGCTGAGTCCATTCGGTTCCACAACATGTAGAGGACTTCCGAGTCATGCAGGGACTCCAAATCGTAGATCTACTCTTCCCAAGCCTACTCCTCACGTAAAGTTGCAAACTTTACGTGTAGAGAGGGAGATCAAGGCAAAATGCACCAAAAACTAGGGTTTAAGACCAAGAGGCTCCATAATCCACTCAATGACTGATACTTTATGGGATTCTAAACCAAAACAAGCATGGATCTGAGGTAGCAACCTCAGATCTGGACCTCAAGCTCGAGATTGATCTTAAACATGGCCTAAAAGCCCCAAAACTCATAACCAAGGAAAATCTAGAGGAGAGAAATGACTTAATACCTTCAAATGCTCTGAAATGATCCCCAAACTTCGGATCCAAGGCCACTTCTTGATGCTTCAAAGATTCCCCCATCTTCTTCTTCCTTAAAACCACCCAAAAATGGCTAAAAGCTTGAATGAACACAATGGAGGCTTAGGGTGCGGCGTTCTGGATGAGAGAGACAGCAAAGGAGCCCTAGGAAGAAGAATGAGGCGATTAAATAGGCTCCAAGCCCCGGATTTAGGGTTTTCCTCGCAAAGACCAGACTCGCCGAGTCAACTTGGCCGACTCGCCAAGTCGGTCACTTACTCCTCGACTCGGATCCCGCTCGGACTCGCCGAGTCCCCCTTAAATCTAGGGTTTCCTTTACTTTCTGGACTTTCAAGACTTTGGGTGTTACAACTCTCCCCCACTTAAACTTAACTTCGTCCTCGAAGTTTGCTATGGCCCACCGCCTGCGGTCTGCTTTCAATATCCCACCAATTATTCCAACACCCGCTGCCCACCTTCGATGGCCTTTAGCTAGGTCGATCCGACTAACATTAATCCTTGCAGATAATAATCCTGGGTCTACCCTGACCCCGAACCTTCTGGAAGCACAACATACTCAACCGACAATCCTTCTAGTACTTTCCGAGTACCGCAACTAAACCTATAGGGGTTCACCCCTTCTTTCCTCACGCAATTCCCTTGCCTTCCCAAGGCGATGCTCCAAAAACAACTATCTCCTCAGTCACTGCGAAGATCCTATCCTCACCAATCCCTTATTCCCGCTAAATCCAGTACGGGTCATTACCGCCAGTAACCATTGACGCTCCTATCTTGTCATAACTTGGTGTCGAGCACCCCTCGACTCAACTAACTGAATTCCACCATAGCCCGCCTTCCCGCACTACTACTGACTGGGTATTCCTGCCATTCCTCATCTGTCTTCCGGATGAACTGAGACCACTTTGGTCCCTACCAACCTATTAATATCGGGATTACCGGCTCCCACCGGTAGCTAGTCCCAACACCATCACTGGTCGCTCTTAGCGACTTCCAAAGAAACCTCGACCACCTATAACTGCTCAATCAATTTTGCCAATCAGGCACTACAACCTGGGATCCCCGATCCCCTAACTTGACACTAAGGTCCCTACCAGGTCCCACCTGTGCTGCTAAACTCACGGGCCTCGCCCACGGGTCTCACCCAACCATACTACTGAGCAACCCTGCTCCCAGGTCTCACTTACACTGTTAATCTCATACGGGCCTCACCCACGGGTCTCACCCGACTGAATCCTGGAGCGGCCTCTCCCAAGGTCTCACCTTTCTAGGGCTATACAGGCAAGCTCCCTATCAATCCCATCCACTACCCATTCTTGATCCGTACCAAATCACTAGGAGATAAGGGTCTCACCCCAACTCCGCTGACGAATCTACTAAGGAATGCTACGGCTTACCCATAGCCTTACGTCACCATCCATTGCTGACCGCTAGTGAATGCTACGGCTGCCCCGTAGTCTTACGACACTTCCTCCACTGACTGCTAATACGAAGGCACCCATGTGCCTTTAGCTCTCAAGATCCTCATTCTGACTCCCTCGAGTCCTACGGGCGATCCACAACCTGAATTCCCAAGCACGCATTAACCATTACCAACGCACGCCTTAGCTGGTGGGGAGTCCCCAAACTCCCAACCCTGAATCCTCGAACCCTCAAACGCTGAACTACTTCTTCTCCCTCACAGAGGTCACGCACTCAATCTGGGTCTGCGTGCTCTTCCCCAGGCTTGCTCGAAGGATTCTCCCCCACTTCGATCCTGCTTACCCCTTGCTGCTCAAAACTCAAAAGAGACCTCGATCTTTGCTACCATTCCATAATCCATCTACTGAGGAACCCAAGCCAACCATAGCTAGGGATTTCACCAATCCATCTCTATCACTGAACCACTCCGAACTAACAAGACGCACCAAATCCCTTCCACGCATGCTACATCTACTGCTTCCTTTGAAACCTTCTTCAATAGAGCACATCCCCTACTACCATACAAATATCCAAGGTATGCAGATGGCATATAACTCGATCACAATCAACCACTCAAAACAAAATACTCATACCAAAATGATGCGGAACCATAACAATATAATCATGCACAAATAAAAGAACTGAAAATGGAAATTGCATACCTGCAACGTCCGGCGATGCTCGCGTCTCCAAGGTCGTCATCTGAAAAGCCCTGCTCCCTGCTGCAGGTGCCTCTACCCGGCCCTGACGGCCATCCGCGATCCTCAAGGTTGCAGGGGCGGGTGCCATCACCCGTCCTGCCGAAGACAAACTGGGGCACTGGGCCTTCTTGTGGCCCCGCTGGTTGCAATGAAAACATATCAAGTCTGCTCCCTGTGCGGCGGTAACAGTACAATCCCTGCTGAAATGACCAGTCCGACCACACTTGAAACAGCCAGACTCACCACCGCTACCACTCCTGCACGCGCCCCTGTGCGCCCTGCCACACTTTCCGCACCGACTGCGGCCCTGATGATCCCTCGATCTCGAATCTGATCCCTTGGGCCTTTTGCCCAAACCCGCAGCTACCTGAACCTCATCCGGCTTCCTCTTTCGGATTTGCTCCAAATCAATTTCCCTTTCTCTAGCCCGAGCAATCATATCTTCCAGCGTCTTACAGTTGGATCTGCTCACGAACTCCCTGATGTCATCCCTCAACATCTCATGGTACCGAGCCTTCTTCATTTCCTCATCCGCGACAACTGCGGTACAAGAAGAGCCCTCTCCCTGAACTTGGCGGTGATCTCCGCCACAATCTCAGTAGTTTGCGTCAAATCCTGAAACTCTCGTGCCAGTTGCTGCACCTCAATCATTGGCGAAAACTCCGCCCTGAACCTGGCCTAGAAATCGCTCCAAGTCATCGCGTCCAATGCGGCATCATCCCCCAAAGCATGACCAATCTCCTCCCACCAATCCCTCGCTCTGTCCTTCAGAAGACAGGAAGCGAGTCTGACCTTGTCCCCCTCGGGACACTTGCTTGAACGAAAAGCGTTGGCTACATCAGCCAACCATCTGCTGCTAGCAATGGGGTCCCTAGCCCCATGATAATCTGGTGCCCCGCAGGCTCTGAACTCTCGAAATGTCAAGGTACGCGCTCCCATCAATGCCATCATTTCAGCACGGAAGGCTCCCAGCCTCTCATCCAAAATCTCCAGTATACTCTCCTTGACCGTGCCAAAGATCAAAGGAGTCTGAGCTAGAATACTGCGCGTAACCTCAGCTGATATCAACTCTCTCATCCGCTCCTCGAGCTGCTCGGTCCCTGAACCCGAGCCTGATCCCTCTCCGGCGCCTGATCCGCCCGCTGGTCTCTCTCGCAATGTCTCCATGCTGAAAATATACCACAACCACTATCAGAATACTCATCACTGATGCGAGACCAAACATGCCCTACCAGGTTCCCGGTCTTGTCTCGGCCTTTCCCGAATCGAGTACGGATCCTCTGCTTTCAGTAGTACGGGCCCATACTACCTTCCACATCTATCCGTACTTTCCTCAGGAATTGCTTTGACTCCACCAGGTCCCTTATCCACTAATACTGCTCCCAATACTATCTCATCCTAGGCTTACCCTAGGGAAACCTCTGACTCAACTCAAACCAGTCCTCAACTGCTAAAGGTCTCCTTGTGATGCCAATTAGCCATCACCTGGATACCATCACATGCGACGAGGCTCAGATAATCCTTCAAGTAAAAGACTCGTCCCTACAACGGTTGGACTCAAACAAGAGCTGCGCAATAGGACCAAATCCAGCACTCTAAGATTATTCAACCCTGATCGCATGTGACGTGTCGTATCCACCTAATGGCTAACTCCCATCACGCAGAATCCCACAATGCACAAAGCAAGCAGCATTCGAACAAGGGAAAAATCTAACCATAACATACTCAAGCAATCATATCCACATAGCAAGAATCTGAACTAGCAGGCAACACAAACTCACAACTCAGGCATAACCTAAACAGGCTATCCTACTACTGTCTACTCAACACTACTATACAGCTCAAAAGCACAAATAACAAGCACATAAGGCATCATCCCTAGATCCTTAGTCCTATTCTAGCATGCTCTTCTATCAACTGATAATCATAACATAAACTTGTATGGGTATTTTGGGGTACTTACTTGAGCTCGGTTGATTGCATGCACCACACCTCTTTTCTCTTTTCAAAGTTCTTTTCTTTCTGAATTCTTTTTGCTTTTCTAAAACTGTTTCTTTCTCAAAACTCTCTTTTTACAAAACTATCTTTCCATTTTGAAAACTTTTATACCAATTCCTCAGTTTGAGTTCAGACACACCCGAGAGCATGTCTGAATCCCTCAAACCAAGGCTCTGATACCAACTTGTAACATCCCAAAATTCAAGACCAAAAATTTCTTTTTAATAAAACATTACTTTAAGCAAAGACCTCATTCCAAACATAATCTGAGTATAAGTTTTCAAAACACATGTTTATTATCAGAGTAAACATTCCCAGGCTGACAAATCTATGGTGTGTGCCATGCGATCACCCCGAGCTCCTCCCTCCGCTACCGGAAGTACCTGAAAACAAAACTGGAAACCGTAAGCACGAAGCTTAGTGAGTTCCCCACCTTACCACATACCATGCAAAACCACATACTGCACATACTGGGCCACGCCCACTATCCTGGGCCTCGCCCGATACAACGGTCCCGCCGCTCCAGGCCCCGCCTGGCTTCGAGCCCCACTCGGATACAAATCTGTTTTACTTAGGCCTCGCCTGTCACAGGGCCTCGCCCACTAACATATAATAGCACATAAACATATCACATAACATCACATAAGCTAAACATATACTAACAGCTCTTGCTCTAAGGCCTCGCCTATCTCTGGACCCCGCCCGTGTCCTGCTACTGATGAGTCATGGAACCTCGTCCATACTCCTGCTGATAGTGAGATACGGGCCTAGCCCATCCTCACTCCTTTCCTAACTTGGGCCTCGCCCCTGGACTGCTGCTACTGAGATGTGGAACACCATCCACACTCTGCTATTGGTGAGATACGGGACCTCACCCACCCTCACCTCCCTACCAGGCACATACAAGTATCACACAGACAACAAGTATAAACTATCGCATAAACCATTCCTTGGGCACCCGCCCTCTATCATTGGACCTCGTCCGAATATCATACTAGCATACTGTGCCTAGGGCTAACCCCCGGGTCTTCTACTCATAACTACATGGGCCGGCATTGTGGCCGTAGACCCATTCATACAAAGGGAAACTCACCTGCACTGGCTGAACTTGCTGATGATTCCACTAGCTGCTGCCCGACCACTCACTGAACTCCTGCTCTACTGGCTCCCCGAGCTATCAATAACAATGCAATACTTAGTCTAGCTGACCCCCGACAGCTAACCAAGTCAATTCTGGTCCAAGTCAAAGTCCTGGTCAAAGTCAACCTTCCAGGTCAACCCTACTCGCCGAGTCCACCTACTGACTCGCCGAGTTCTTATGCTTAAAGTCCTTCTAATCGCGACTTGACTCGCCGAGTCAGCCCCTGACTCGCCGAGTCTACTGATTCCCGAATCCTGACCTGATCAACTCACTGAGTCCTGGCTCGACTCGCTGTCTCGAGACTTAACTCGAAGGGTTTGGGACCACGCGACCTGACTCGTCGAGTCCAATAACAGACTCGCCGAGCACAAGGCAATCTCCAACCAACTCGCCGAGTTGTTCATCCAACTCGCCGAGTTCATGCCCATCTTCATCCGACTCGACGAGCTGTTCATCCCACTCGTCGAGTTTTGCCTCATCTTCAAGCTACTCGCCGAGTCCACTCGAAGGACTCGCCGAGTCCACTCGAAGGACTCGCCGAGTCCATTCGGTTCCACAACATGCAGAGGACTTCCAAGTCATGCAGGGACTCCAAATCGTAGATCTACTCTTCCCAAGCCTACTCCTCACGTAAAGTTGCAAACTTTACGTGTAGAGAGGGAGATCAAGGCAAAATGCACCAAAAACTAGGGTTTAAGACCAAGAGGCTCCATAATCCACTCAATGACTGATACTTTATGGGATTCTAAACCAAAACAAGCATGGATCTGAGGTAGCAACCTCAGATCTGGACCTCAAGCTCGAGATTGATCTTAAACATGGCCTAAAAGCCCCAAAACTCATAACCAAGGAAAATCTGGAGGAGAGAAACGACTTAATACCTTCAAATGCTCTGAAATGATCCCCAAACTTCGGATCCAAGGCCACTCCTTGATGCTTCAAAGATTCCCCCTTCTTCTTCTTCCTTAAAACCACCCAAAAATGGCTAAAAGCTTGAATGAACACAATGGAGGCTTAGGGTGCGGCGTTCTGGGTGAGAGAGACAGCAAAGGAGCCCTAGGAAGAAGAATGAGGTGATTAAATAGGCTCCAAGCCCCGGATTTAGGGTTTTCCTCGCACAGACCAGACTCGCCGAGTCAACTTGGCCGACTCGCCGAGTCGGTCACTTACTCCTCGACTCGGATCCCGCTCGGACTCGCCGAGTTCCTCCTTGGACTCGCCGAGTCCCCCTTAAATCTAGGGTTTCCTTTACTTTCTGGACTTTCAAGACTTTGGGTGTTACATAAAGTGAGAATAACGGGAATGGGTAATTGGGTTATTGTTGGTTGGTGGAAATTAAATATAATTATTTATTGTGGGTTGAAAACCCTATATGCTCACCAGGCTCCCAAGCTTGACCCACTCAATTTATTTGTATTACAGGTAGCGGCGCAAGGGCATAGGATGGATGAACCATCAAGTTATTTTGTTTACAAGTATGTATATGTATATATTTGTTGAATGACTTGTAATGTTATCGTTTATGCTTTATGGTCTATATCGGAACATGACATCCCAAGTTTTGATTATATAATGAAAATACATTTCTTTTATGAAATGCTTTGGTAAACATTGTTTTATCACGTTTTGTTTTTGGGAACAAATTCCGCAACTCTTTTAAATCAAAAGGATTTACTCTGAAATTATTTTAAAAGCATAAATGAAAATCGGTCTTTTCTAGCCGAGATTTTGGGGATGTCACACTAGGCGCGCAGGTTACACCAAACTACAGGGACCATCTGTGTAATTTACCATTTAATTTTTATTTCACTTCCATTTTTTCATATAGTGAATCGGCCTATGTATTTGTAAAATTTGAAAGAGCTTCACATACTCATAAGGAAGAATTTGATGATGATGAGAGATCACCTAAACAAGTAATGTTCTTCCTCATGAAAAAAATCAAAATGAATGAAGCTTTCTATGTGTGTATGTTATAAGTTTATAATTGATAGATAGCAAAAAAAAGGTTAATATTGTTTTTTAAGAAAAGATGCAAAAAAGCAAAACTTTTTATGGTGTCCTTTCTAATTAAAAATATTACATCCATTTTTATATAAATGTTAAATATTCTTTTAATTTTGGTGTCGTAGATGGTCTGTAATATTCAACACAAATGTTTAAAGCATCAAATCTCATAAGAGAAACAATTTATGAAGACCAATCTGCAAACACGATATTATCATTTACTTTTTGGTCGGAATCAGATTTCAGTTCCATTTCAGTCCTCCATTTGGTTTCAACATAAAAGTTTTGCTTCCAACAAAGACACTAATCTAACAAAAAGAAGGAAGACATCAAGCAACCAAGTCTCCTTCCATTAAAGGAAAAAGTAAGTGGCATTTGGTACGCCTAATTCCATGGGACTAAACGGGAATCGGAATCCAGTTCCATTCCGATCCTTCTTTCGGATGGAAGATATCAAGAAATGGAAAAGATCTATGCGGAAATGCAAAATATGAGATTAAATTGAGAATTATGGTAGATTATACTTTGAAAACAAATATTAATCAATGTTAAACTTTGATGGATGCTTTTGGTATTTTAATGTTAGTGTTTGGATTGTATAATTATTTGATATGTTTGGTATTTAAATGTTAATGTTTGGTTTGGTATTGTATAATTATTTGATGTTTTGGTAATTTTGTTTTACATTCACTACAAGAAAAAAAAAATTGATATTATATATTTGTGAGGAATTAACTACGGAAAGAAAAAAAAATCACATCTTAAATTGCCGAGGGATTAGCGACGGAAATAAAAAATAAGATAGAGTTTTGCAAGAGATTAGCGGACATATTGTATTAATTTTTGTCGCTAATGTCCTAAATAACCGTATCAAGTGACCAATTTGCGATGGATATTCTGTCGCTAAGGTCGTCACGAGAAAAACCTGATCCGTCGCTAAAACCCTCATTAAGTCATTAGTCACACTTTATTTGACTATGGAGTAAATTTGTAGTTGATCCGTCGCAAACATTCTTTAGCAACGAATTCGTCCGTCTCTAAAACCCTTGTTTCTATTAGTGTAATTAGGACATGTAAATTACAATTTTATTCTATTATTTAGCTAAACTAAATACCATACCTAGTATTTTTATGGGAAAACATCACATACATCTTCTAGATTTAAGGGTATCACTTTGGATTTGTAATGATTGTCTTTTAGCCTTTATATGCTAATTGTTTTAGTCATTTTGAAGCAGAATAGAAGCTATAAAAACAGCAGCCAAGTATCTATTTTCCCCTTTGTAATTGTCTGTCTTTTATAAAAAGAATCCTCTATTGTCCGACTTCTCTATTCACCATTTCCCCTCTTAGTCCACTGTACCTCAAGAATCATACAAACTGATCCCTTTTTTCTAACAAAAATAAAGTGTCATAGCTTTGGGACCTAGAGATTGCGCAACGTTGTTATTCATATGAGATGTATAGTCATGTCTCCGAACATGAAGTTTGCTAATTAATATCCTTTTTGTCTCCTGTGATTCTAATTTTGTGATTATCAATCCTAACATCACAACATAAGAACAAAAAATTGTGTCTTAAAATCAAATTCCAAACTTTATTCACGATTTAAGAACGTAGTTATTGGCCTAAACAAGAAATACACACAAACCGGCAAGTACTTATGAATTAATTAGCCTGAAAACCCAGATTTTATCTTTTGAATGGTAGCAACGTCGGTCTTGAATGACATGGCCAATATCTGATCATCGATGGTCGAATTGAAAACTGAATTTGGAACAGATACAGTCCCTGCACTTGCACTACCAAATGCAGAGAGTGCTAAAGCTGGATTCTTAGAATCACTGTTAAACTGGAAGTGGACAAGTCCCTTCGGGAACACAAAGATGTCACCTTGTTGTAGAGTCTGAGTAAACAGCTTATTAGTAGTGTCGACAAACCCAACTTCTAAAGAACCCATGAGAACAAACAAAAGCTCCGAAGCTCGTGGATGGGTGTGTGGTGGGTTGACTGTGCCATTAGGGAACTGGAGTACGGCATAAGAAACGCTTTGACCATTAAGAGCTGGAAATTCAGCCATGGTTGCTTTCAGAACCTTAAAAGCTGTTGGAAATGGTGCACCCACTAGTGCTCTCATTCCAGTGAATGTAAAGAAGTTTCCATCCAGTGGGAGTCCTACGTTTGGTGGTGTGATGAAGTCAGTCAGAATGTCTGGATCTCCAGCCATTGATATCTGCAGAGTGGTGCATGAAACTAAAAATAGCAAGAAAAATTGAATCTTTGATGCCATCTTTGAAGTTGGAAAACAATCAATGTCTTGTTCTTCAGTTGCAGAGATGTCAATGTATATATACACATAAAAGTCAGTTAATATAAGGTAATCAAAGAATATGCCTTATATATATGCTTGTGATATATATTTACCAAACATTTCATGCATGTAACATCAGTCAAGAAATTAATACATGATTTCTTGTTGAGCTAAAGGATATTTTACGAAACAAATAAGCTTTGGTTACCTCACACAATTCTACAGCTAGTTGATTAAAACGAGGCTACAGACTAAACACTTTTCATTAGTCTGGTTGTTTGCATGCCATTCATTCGAATTATCGAAATGTCAGACGATATGCTGTCAGCTACAATCTTTGGTCTATATCTATATTAAAGTTGCAAATGGCATGAACAATAATTCCTAAATCCTACAATGTAGTCGTATATGCTTTTTCTTGTTCTCTGGCAATTAAGGACGTGATACAACTTAAACATAAATATCATCGTCATTGTAGTCGTACCTCGTACGTAACACCTATATACAGACTCAAACACGAACACTAATTAAAGCGGCATAGCCATAGAACATAAACAGTTTGTTTGCTATCTCAGTTTCAACCATGGCTACCTCATCTAGAATGCCTGTTATTCTCTTACTAGGACTAACCTTGATTCTAGCCATTTCAAGAACAACACAAGCTAATGACCCTGATATCTTAACCGACTTCGTCACCCCAAATACGAGCTCTGTTGATGCCAGTTTCTTCACCTTCAGTGGACTCAGTGCGTATTACAACCCAAACCCTAAAAATTTCACAGTCCTTAAAGCTACGATGAACGAATTCCCGGCTCTAAACGGCCAAAGTGTATCCTATGCGGTGCTCCAGTTCCCAGCAGCTGCCGTGAACCCACCTCACACTCACCCTCGTTCAGCTGAACTGTTGTTGGTGATGATGGGTACCCTTGAAGTTGGATTTGTTGACACCAAGAACGTTTTGTATAATCAAACTCTTCAAACAGGCGACATGTTTGTGTTTCCAAAGGGGCTTGTTCATTTTCAGTACAACAGGAACCACAACCAATCGGCCATAGCGATTTCTGCATTTGGAAGTGCGAACGGTGGCCTGCTTTCGGTGCCAAAGTCTGTTTTCACTACTGGTATTGATGATAATGTGCTTGCTATGTCCTTCAAAACAGACGTTCCTACTGTTCAGAAAATCGAGCTAGGACTTAAAAAGTAGAAGATTGATCATCGTTTTCCGTATGTGTTTGCTTCTTGATGATCATGGTGTTTACTGTAAGACATGAAGGATGGGATTTTCCTTAATAAAAGAATGGCGATGTGTATCAAGAAAGCTGCATGAGTTATATATGAGTATCATTGCACATGGATGACCATTTAAAATTGTTTGTTATATTGCAATAATAAAGTTATCTTAACTAACTTGTTCATTTTAGTTTTATTTTTATTGATTTGTAATTGTTATGGTTTATAGATGATTATCAGAAATTAGAGTCCAACAGTATTTCCCCTGGTAATCTTTCAAAATTAAAATCATGTAAGAATTCAAACATAATTTCATCAAAAAATATGGAGAAATCCATTGGGCCTTGCATAACCATATCCTTTTTAAGTTTTAACCATTATGTATGGGTAGAGGGCAAGAGCTGCACGGAAAGACCAGAGACCGGACCGAAAGAGTCCAAAAAAGGACTGGATTTGAAAAAGACCGGCCCGAGACTGCTCAGGACCAATCTGAAAAAAAAAAAAAAAAAAGACCGGACTATTTCGGGACCGACCTGAGATCGGTCCATAAACGTTAATGTGCAACTAGGCAAGGTGTAGGTCTTCGTCCTAAATAGCTTAATTGGCCTGCATCCAACCTCTAACTTAAGTCAAATACCTAATATTTAAAAATCAAGCCCAACAAGAGAGATAGTTTCTCAAACCGAAATTGTGGTGATGGGTTTTAAATCTAACTAGTTTGTTTGTGCATCGTGTGTTGTGGTGACTTATTTTGTTTTATAAATTGAATATTAATAATTGTATTGATAGTATTATATTTGTAATTATACAACATGTATTTATAAAAATATTGTCTTTAGGATAAAAATGAAAAAGAAAATAAAGGTTGGAAAGAGCAAAATAAAGTACAATGGTAAAATATAAAAAAAATAAAAGTTAAAGGGGCTGGAAATAACAAAGGTAAAAAGTGAAAAAAAAAAAAAACAAAGGGCTAAAAATAGCAAAGGAAAATACAAAAGTAAAAAATTAAAAAAATATATAACTGGCTGAAAATAACAAAGCAAGCTACAATGGGCATTGCAAACTGATATTTTGTACTAGGGATGAAAGTAGGTCTAAAACCGGATCGGTTTACTCGGACCTACAACCTGGGATTGATGGATTATAAGAACTGAGAATCGGACCGATATACAGTAACCGGTTCCAGGTATCAAACCGGGTATAGTGAGTATGGAACCGGTTGGAACTGAAAATGGATAACTGGAATCAGATTCGTGTATTAGACTCGGAAATAACTAAAAACCCAAAAATAGAACCGGAAACCTAGAATTTTAGAACAAAATTAATATATATATATATATATATATATATATATATATATATATATATATATATATATATATATATATATATATATATATATATATAGAATCAAGATCAAATAAGAAGGAAATTTTTGATAAGAAGGTAAGAAGTTTTTTTTCTACATATTTTTTTTCGCGAACAAACAAAATGAATCATTAGATGATTCATTTGTAAGATGATTCACAAGAAAAAATTCTCAAAAAAACATCTCGATGATTCATTTATACAATGATTTTGTTGTTATTCACTAAAATTGTTACAAAAGTGAATTTTTTTCTTAATTTACTTAAAAATGAATCATAAAGATGTTTTTTTGGGAATTTTTTCTTGTGAATCATCTTACAAATGAATCATCTAGTGATTCATTTCTTTTGTTTGTCAAAAAAATATGTAGAAAAAAAACTTCTTATCTTCCTACCAAAAAAAATTTCTTACCGGATATATATATATATATATATATATATATATATATATATATGTTGTAACCTGGAATAATACTGGTTAATAACAAGAAAGGAGATAATTGTTTGACAAACTACAAAATCTTCACTCAAGAGGGTTACCACATCTCGTGCAAATGAACGACCTATCAAAAGTATGTCATAAAAAAATTGATATATATCATTTTTTGAGAGTTGTAAGTCACTCAATATGCATGTAAATAGGGTGTTTCAAAATACTATAACTATTACCAAACAGTGAATTATAATTTTGTTTTTTAAATCAACCTGAATAAAACTACTTTTTAAACCCAATATTCAGACCGTTTAAGCATTTTCCGATTATACGGTTTCAGTTCCAATCCGATTCTAGTTTCGATCCGATTTTTCGGTTTTATGATTCATTCCTATTTTTTACTTAGGAATGGGCTTAACTTATAACCTTTATGAGTACATACTACCGCTAAATTTTATAGAAAGTATTATATTTTTTTATTATTTTTATTTAAACATCTAATTTTACTTTTTGTTAAAATAATTCATTGACCATAATGACCTATAAATGTCGGTTTTACTCTTTTTTTTTAGAAAAAAATACTAATGTTTTCAAAATTTTACATCCTAAGTCCACTATTTTTATTATTATAGAGTATATTTTTTATCATAAAAGTTATATATATATATATATATATATATATATATATATATATATATATATATATATATATATATATATATATATATCCTCCTAAATAAATGAAGGTTTTTTTTGTCACATGTCAATCTCTTATGAGTTTTGACATTTGTTATTTTGTGGTATTTTTGAGTAAATGTTTTTTCCATTTGTTATTTTCTTATTTTTTTTAGAAAAAACATCATAAATGGTCCTTGTGTTTTCCTAGATTCTGAAGTTTAGTCCCCGTGGTTTAAAAATCTCATAAATGGTCATTGTGCTTTCAAAACTTTTGACAGATGGTCCTTATTTTGCTAACTTCGTTAACTTTTGTCCGTTAATTGAGGGACATTTTCGTCATTTCACACCACAGGGATCATTTATGATCTTTTTAGTTATTTAAAAAAAACTAAATATAATTATTTAATATATAAAATCTCTCTCTCTCTCTCTATCTATCTTTCTCTCTCTCTCTCTCTCTCTCTCTCTCTCTCTCTCTCTCTCTCTCTCTCTCTCTCTCTCTCTCTCTCTCTCTCAGAACACATATACAGACATTAAAACCAATACTCCCTACAACCAAAATCTTTGTCTATGATCCACTCCCACCCACCATTTCCCTTTCTCTTCTCAATTTTCTAAATCCACGAAATCGAGCTGCTCTAAGCATACGTGCAATTGAGAAAAGAAAATCAAAGCTGAGCAGATGAATAAAAAACACTCACCCTTACTCTCTTCCATTTACAGAAACAAAATCGATCATATCAAGCAATCAGAATATCTAATCACATTAAGCAACAAGTAACAAGTAAAAATAAGGATTTTTCTCTAATCTAATATGATCACGACTAGAAAACGCTCCAATTAATCAAAAAAATCATGAGATTCGGATCTTTAGATCTTTAACTGGTAGAAACCTACCAAAAACAAGATTCAAAGTACAGTAAATGGAGTTTGAGGAATTACCGAAATGAAAAGAAGATCAGAGAGAAAATGATTGAGATCAAAAGAATCAGAAGCTGATATGGGAAAAGGACACCGGGGAAGTTGAACCCTAGCCCTCAACTCTCTTTTGCTATGATAGATGCGCAGGCACCATCGACCTCATCTGTTATCTTCAAGCCACCTTCTGCAACATCGACCATTCAATAACAAAATTGACATCAAGCCACATTCAATGCAGACAATGATTTTGTGGTTCAAGACTGCCACCGGAGAAGATGGATTTGTGGTTCAACATTCAGCGCCCCTATCTTCACCCGTCACTGCAAAGATCATCGTTGGAGCAGGTTCTGAAGTTTAGGTTTCAATTTCCACAAAGAAATCAAGCAAGAACAAACCCAAATCAAGTAAGGATGCAAAGGAGTGATTTTGTTGACCTTAACAAGAGATGAGATAAAAGGTAATGGGATGTCGGAGATGCGGTGGGTACGAATATTTTACAGATGTGTGTGTATGTATCGGCGTGTGTTTATGTGTATGTGTATGCGTGTGTGAGAGAGAGAGGGTGGGACCCCCTTTGCATATTATTTTAATTTTTTCTTTTTTTTTAAAAAAAAAGTGAAAACATCATAAATGGTCCATGTGGTAATGAAATGACGAAAATGCTCTTCAGTTAACGGACAAAACTTAACAGAGTTAGGGATAAGGACCATCTGTCAAAAATTTTGAAAGCACAGGGACCATTTATGCAGTTTTTTCTTTTTTTATCTTTCTTAATTAACACATCATATTTACACCTTAATTAATAATTGTCTTAATTAAAAATCCTCCTTAATAAATAAAGGTTTTTTTTGCCACATGTCAAATTCTCATGAGTTTTGACACTTGTCATTTTATGGTATTTTTGAAATAAATATTATCCACTTGTTAATTTTTTGTTTATTTCAATTTTTAAAATTAAAGTTATATTTTTATATATGTAAAGTATTAAGTATCATATATATGATATTAAATTGAAATAAATATGTTTCTTTTTTTTATTATTATTTTAAAGTTCTATATTAAAAAATATTTTTGTGTACATTTTAATGTTTAATCTTTTTTAAATTAAACTGTGTAATACACGGGTCTCACACCTAATATATATATATATATATATATATATATATATATATATATATATATATATATATATATATATATATATATATATATATATATCGATGTCAAATTGTAAAGTTTTTTTTTTTGTTTTTGAAAAATCATTAGTATTTAGATTTTATAATTTAGTTTCAGTATTTTGGGTTGAAAAATCATTTGTTTTTTATTACTAGATTTAATTTCAAATTTTTAGATTGAAAAATTATATGATTTTGGTTTTTTAGGGTTGAAAAGCCATTGGATTTCGTGATGTGTTGAAAACCAAACTGTAAAATTCATCCATAAAAATTCGTGTTTTCAAACACCAAATATCGTTCACAAAAACTCAAATTAGTCAAAGCAATCAACTTATAAAAATCTATTACTATGAGAATAAATGAATCATTCATAAAAGACACACAAAAAAAATATCGTGTTTAATTAAAAAAAAATTGAATTTGAACAAAAAAATATAGAACTATATTTTATCAGATTTGATCGGAATTTACAAAAATAATGCAGATAATACTCTTATACCAAATAAATGATTTTTTAATACAAATCAAAATTTAACTAGTAAACCAAAATAAAAACTTATAAAATACAATGTTTTTATATTATATACACTAAAAATCAGTTTATTTTATAAAAGATTTTATAGATACATATTGGGATATATTGGGATAAGTACAAGTACATTCTACACAAATGATATGTACAAGTACAAATACAACCCATCCATTTCAGAATTCAGAGCCAAAAACCGACCCAAAACAAAAACCTCCGGTCAGACACCAGAAACCCTCGTCGTCCCTCCCCTTTTCACATTCGAAACTCGACCGGATTCTAGAAGAGAGCAACATCAACAATGTCGGGCTTCTCCTCCTTCACTAACTCTTCATACTCATCACCATTTTCTGCTACATCATCTTCATCTCGATCTCCATTTTCACCCTCAAACCCTGCATCACTGTTTGGTCAATCCACATCCTCTAGTCCTCTATTTAGAGCACCTTCATCACCGGCATTAACTTCTCCGTTTGGATCTGCTTTTGCACCTCCTTCATCTTCTACACCGTCTTCCGCCGCCTCACCCATTTTTGGTTTCGGCGCTTCCCTCGATGGATTGTTTCCGACCGAGATGTCTCGTGCATTTGGTTCTACGAGTGCTGCTTTTGGGGCTTCTTCAGCTATCAGTTCTACTAAAGCTACTGCGGTTAATTCGCTTTTTCCTCCTGCCTTATTTGCATCATCATCTTCTTCTTCTTCTTCTTCAGGAACATCCATACCGAATTCTTCTTCAATATCATATGGGGCTTCTCCATCAATTACATCCTCCACATCAGCAACAGCCTCATCGCAGATGACAACATCAGCAGCAACAATTAAGAGTAGCGCTACCTCTCCTTCTTATATTTTGTCTGTTGGTTCATCGTCAAGCCCATCTACTAGTCTCTCTTTGTCGAATGTAACATGTCTCATTGAAAGAATGAGTTTGCTACTTCCCGAGGTTCAGCCTCAAGACGACACCCGAGACGACGGCGGCGCCGCTGCGATTCCTTTTCCTCCGGACTTTATGCTCCGATTTACAGCTATGGAGCGTCAGTTAAACGCTATGTACCAGTGGCATCTTAGTCAGGGACACTTTCCCGATGCTTCACGATCCTGAAACATCCCAAAAATACGATCCAAAAATTTTTGTTTTTAGATAATAATAAAAGTCATAACACTAAATGTCATATAATAAAAACCATACGTCGGGTATCTCAAAAGCCATAATAAAAGTGTCGTATCAAAAACTGTATCAAATCATGTCTAAATATCTGGAAAAAAAACTCCCGGGAATAAAGCTGAAGTTGTGGTGTGTGCGATGCCATCATCCCGAGCTCTTCCCTTTACTTGCGGAAGTACCTGAAACCAAAACTGAAACTGTAAGCACAAAGCTTAGTGAGCTCCCCCAAACTACCACATACCATACAAACATATAAACAACTACTGGGCCCCGCCCACTGCATCGAACCGAAGCCCGGAAACTGCATCGGACCGAAGTCCGGAACTAACCAAGGTCATGCCCTTTGCATCAAACCGAAGTCCGAAACTAACTGCCTCGGACCGAAGCCCGGAACTGACTGCATCGGACCGAAATCCGGAATTACTGAACATAGCATAGCATACACATATCAACTAGCATAACAACATAGACTACATACTTAATCGGGCCGTACCCAAAACACATCACACACAAAACCTGTCTGAGCCACGAAGGCATCAAACATTCTAACTACTACATCGGACCGAGGTCCGGAAACTACGACTAATTAAACGGGTCGGCATTGTGGCCTTAGACTCGTTCCTACTGGAAGGAAACTCACCTTGTAGCCTAGCTGCTGAAAGAACTGCTCCGGAATCTGTCTGCTACGGCTCCGGTTTCACCCCGACTACAATTTCCATAAGTACCCTCAATCAAATACGGATAATAATACTGAGGGTAAAATGACTATCTTACCCCTGGTCAAAGTCAACCTATTGGTCAAAGTCAACATTCAGTTGACCTGAATCGTCGAGTTGGGTCACCAACTCGTCGAGTCCTTACTCTCACTTTCTTGCTTCTGCTCGCTACTACTCGTCGAGATTGGCATAGACTCGACGAGTTCCTCTTCGATACTAACACTCAGTCAATTTGCATCTGACTCGCCGAGTTGTATGATCAACTCGTCGAGTTCTCCTTCAATACATGAACACTCTGACTGTGACTCGCCGAGTTGTATGAACAACTCATCGAGTCTACTCTTAAGGCATGAAGATTGCCTTGGACTCGCCGAGTCAGGGCATTGACTCGCCGAGTCCTTCCATGAATGAGTCTAACCTCCAGCTCACTGAGTCCATCTCTCAGTCACTGGTTCCACTCGGCATAACTCAAAAAGGGGAAAACAGGGGACTCGCGACTCGACTCATCGAGTCTGAAGAACAACTCGTCGAGTCGTATACATGCAATCACTATATACTCGATTATGCTTGAATCCAGTTCATTCCATTCGTAGATCTAGGTTCTAAGGGCTTGTTTAACACGTAAAGTTTCCAACTTTACGTGTAAATAAACACCAAATGAAGGTTTTAAGGCTCAAAGCACACTATAAAAGTAGATCTAGGGATTTCATGCAATATGGCTCCATAAAGGTATTAGATCTAGGCTTCTAGAACTCAAACATAGCTAGATCTGAAGGCTATTCATCTCAATGTGTCCTCTATGCTACCACCAAGCCACGAAATGGTTCAAGAATAGCTTTAATGGTGTTCCAATGGGGATTAAAGCATAGAAACAGAAAAGGGTCGAGTTATACCTTACTATACTCTGAAATGCCACAAAGATCTTGGATCTTCTTCTTCTCCTCTTGATCTACCTTCCTTCTTCTCTCAAGATCTTCAAAGAATCACACCAAATCACACAAAATGCTAAGAGAGTTCTAGGGTTTCGAGAAGGATGCTCTGGGGGTGATGGGGGCTGACTTGGGGTCCCAAAAAGTTGATTAAATAGGGTGCAAACCCTTGAAATTAGGGTTTCATCCAGACTGGTGGACTCGCCGAGTCCAGAATATGGACTCGCCGAGTCGCCAACTTAAACGTGCTCAAAATCCCGACTCTACTCGACGAGTCTGGCTACTGACTCGTCGAGTTCCTCTTGAAAACTTGAAAAATAATTATTTAAATAACATACCAGAATTTGGGGTGTTACAACTCTCCCCCACTTGTCTCAGACTTCGTCCTCGAAGTCTGTTGCTGGTGAATCTGGAAACAACTCTAGGTAATGCTCTCGCATCTCCTCCTCGGGCTCCCACGTCCACTCTGAACCCTTCCGGTGCTGCCACTGCACCTTCACTAACTGAATCACCTTGTTCCTCAAGGTCTTCACCTTCCAATCTAAGATCACAACTGGTCTCTCGACATAATTCAGGCTACTATCAACCTGAATATCCTCCATGGGTACTACTGCCGACTCGTCCACCAAACACTTCCTCAACTGAGAAACATGGAAAGTGTTGTGGATCTGGCTAAGCTCTGCCGGAAGATCCAATCGGTAGGCGACCCGACCTACCCGGGCCAAAACCCTAAAAGGACCAATGAACATAGGGCCCAGCTTGCCCTTCTTTCAGAATCTGATGACACCCTTCCAGGGTGATACCTTCAAGAGGACCATGTCACCCACCTGAAACTCCAAGTCTGAACGCCTCCTGTCGGCGTAACTCTTCTGCCGACTCTGCGCAGTCTGCAGTCTACTACGAACCTGATGGATCAACTCTGTCGTCTTGAGCACCACTTCGGTGCTCACAATGACACGCTGACCAATCTCGCCCCAACAGATTGGGGTCCTGCACTTCCTCCCGTATAGCATCTCGAAAGGAGGGCGGTCAGTACTCGCATGGTAACTGTTGTTATACGAGAATTCTGCTAACGGAAGGTACGTATCCCAACTGCCACTGAAATCTAGAACATATGCCCGGAGCATGTCCTCGAGTGTCTGGATCGTCCTCTCGCTCTGCCCGTCCGTCTGAGGGTGGAAAGCGGTGCTGAAATGGAGACGAGTCCCCATCTCGTCGTGAAACCGCTTCCAGAATCTAGAAGTAAAACGGAAGTCTCGGTCTGACACCACCGAGACAGGCACTCCATGCCGTGCTACCACCTCTTGCACATAAATATCGGCTAGCTTTTCCGCCGATATACACCAAATGAAGGTTTTAAGGCTCAAACTTTACGTGTAAATAAACACCAAATGAAGGTTTTCAGGCTCAAAGCACACTATAAAAGTAGATCTAGGGATTTCATGCAATATGGCTCCATAAAGGTATTAGATCTAGGCTTCTGGAACTCAAACATAGCTAGATCCGAAGGCTATTCATCTCAATGTGTCCTCTATGCTACCACCAAGCCACGAAATGGTTCAAGAATAACTTTAATGGTGTTCCAATGGGGATTAAAGCATAGAAACAGAAAAGGGTCGAGTTATACCTTACTATACTCTGAAATGCCACAAAGATCTTGGATCTTCTTCTTGTCCTCTTGATCTACCTTCCTTCTTCTCTCAAGATCTTCAAAGAATCACACCAAATCACACAAAATGCTAAGAGAGTTCTAGGGTTTCGAGAAGGATGTTATGGGGGCTGACTTGGGGTCCCAAAAAGTTGATTAAATAGGATGCAAACCCTTGAAATTAGGGTTTCATCCAGACTGGCGGACTCGCCGAGTCCAGAATATGGACTCGTCGTGTCGCCAACTTAAACGTGCTCAAAATCCCGACTCTACTCGACGAGTCTGGCTACTGACTCGTCGAGTTCCTCTTGAAAACTTGAAAAATAATTATTTAAATAACATACCAGAATTTGGGGTGTTACATATCCCGTTGACAATTTTGCATCAAGTATTTCTCTTTACTCTCTACTGAGGCATGGATGATCATGATTTTGTTTTTGTGGTGTGTTTTCTTATTCATGTTGTGTGTTTATATATCCTCTCTAATAAATGAAAAATAAAGGTTTTTTTTACCACATGTCACATTTTCATTCAATTTGCCAAATATTATTTTTTGGTTATTTTGAATTAATTTTTTTCTACGTGTCATTTTAAGTTTTCTTATTTTATTAAAGAGTAAATTACACGGATAAGTCATATGGTTTGGCGTAATTTGCATGTTTGGTCTCTAACTTATTTTTTTAACTCGAACCGTCCCTATGGTATGTTTTTGTTGCGTCTATAGTCCCTACCAGACATAAAATGTCTATTTTGCCCTTAATGAATATTTTTATGTTGTTAACTCTTTTTTTTATTATTCCAGTTATTTTATTAAATAAATTAAATTATTATCATATTGTTAGAAAATGATCCACCGCACCTTAATCATCTTACAGTTCCTACTACCACCTCCTCAGGTCACCATCTCCGGTAACAAATCCAGTTCCGGCAGCACCTCAGGTCATCATCTTCGGTTATAGATCCAATATCACAGAAATCACCCAATACTCAACTTAGAGCTACCTAACATTCCATAATAAATCTAAAAATACATCTAAAACCAAACCTGTAACTTAAATCAAAATCCAAAATCGAAGATGCAATCCAAACTAAAATCCATGATGCAAAAATCACATATATAAAATCAAAGATGAAAAAATCCCACAAAGTTTCAGATGCAAAAATCATACATAGATGCACATCAATTAGTAAAAAAATAAACACATATTCAGGTGATTCGACTCTATATTAGAGGGTATACAACCTCTTGTATCCCTAGAGCGTCCCCCCATTCGTTACTATCAGAAGAATAACTTCCCGCTACCTTCACCACTTCAGCCGATCATCAACCACACTCGGCCTCCTCTATATTTCTTATATCCAACACCACCACCCCATATCTCAAGAACCAAACCAAAAGAAATTAAATTAATCTGTAAATCTCACTCCTAAACATCAAATAAAAAGAGATGGCAGGACGAAAGAGTGGATCTTGGGTTCAGAATAGATTTTGATGGTGAGGGGTAAAATGGTCTGTGACGTAGAGCTTTTTGACGATAGTATGGGAGAATGAAGGATCCCAGAAATTATGAGTGTTGACTGGTGGCGGCAACGATGCAGAAGATTGGACCAGAAGTGGTCGCCTCCAACTCCAGCGGCGACGATGACGGGTGTTTGTGTTCATCGGAGTTGAGAGGGGGTTCTTGGTTTCTGATTTTGTTCATCGGAAACACCATGGCAGTGGTGGTGGGATCTAGGGTTTTTAGATGAGCTAAGAGTTCTGAAGGATTGAGTTTAGAGAAGAAAGAAAGAAACATGATGTATCAGATCAGAGATGGGATAAGAAATTGGAGGCTGGGGTTAGCCGGGTTGGGGAGGGTGGGTTTTTTCTTTTTTTATTAACTTATAAATAAAAATTAAATGATAAGTAATTAAAAATGAAATTAATAAGGGTTATATAGTAATTTCAGGTCAACTAGAGATTAAAAACGCAATAAATTCAAAAAACAGGGATGGTCCAAGTTAAAAAAATAAATTAGGGACCAAACATGTAAATTATCCAAAACCACGAGGACTATCCGTGTAATTTACTCTTTATTAAATTCCACATAATAATAATAATTTATAAATGTAGTAATAAATGGATATCAATTTTATTAATTAACTTACCTTTTAATTTTAAAATTACCAAATTAAAACTCATTAATTTATTAATTTATTCAAATTATTTTTTTACATTTAAAATATTTAAAAAAATATTTCAATTTTAATAATTCATTATTTTTCTTATTTTCTTATAAATTTCAAGTTCTCAAATATTTATACTTTTATTGCTATTTTTTTTATAAAATTAACTCATGTAATACATGGGTCTCACAACTAGAGTGTATATAAATAAAAGCATGGTACAATTAACTAAAACAGTATATTTTATGTATATATGGTGTGCTTGATTTTTATAAACATATTTTTATGTATTTTTAAGTATTTTTACATATGTTTATACATTTTTTACGTATTTATGTATTTTTAAGATTTTTTATGTTTTTTATGGATTTTCATTATATAAAGATATTTTTATATAAATATTTTTATGTATTTTGGTATTTTTCACATATTTATGTACTTTTTTAAGTTTTTATATATTTTTTACATATTTTATGTATAAACGTATTTTTTATGTATTTTTGTGGAGTACTTTCACATATTTGTATGTATTTCAGTATATATTTTTATGTATTTATGTATTTTTTTTTATTTCAAGTTTCATTATAAATTAACTATTAGACCTTATAAACGAAGAAAAACATATTAGAGTATTTTAAAAAAATATTTTTCAAATACGATTCTTAGCAATTAACGTCATTTTTACAGATAAATTCTTACTTTTTATTTTTGAATTTAGTTTGTGGATGAATCATATTTACGAATATCTTTATTAATTTTATTAGTTGTGAAACTTATGTACTACATGAGATTATTAAAAAAAAATAAAAATAATTATGTAAATCTAAAAATTTAGAAAGTTTGAATTTATAAGAAAAAAGAGAAAAATATTTAACAATTAAAATTGAAGTGTTCATTTCTTTTTTTAAATTTAAATAAATAAATAATTAAAATAATTTGATTAAATTTTGAAATTTAAAACTTATAAGAAAAGTTGAATTAATGAATTTGATATATATTACACTAAGTATGAGACCCATTATTAAATTGGTTATATAAAATAAATTTTTTAATATGAAATTCTAAATATTTGAGAATTTTGAATTTATAAGAAAATTGAGAAAAATATTGAATTATTAAACTTAAAGTGTTTTTTCTCTTTTAAATTTAAATAAATAATTTTGATAAATAAACCAAAAAAAACTAATGATGTTCTAATTTAGTAGTTATGAAATTAAAAGGAAAGTCTATTAATGAAACTGATATGCATTTATTATTATATTTAAATACTATATAGAATTTAATAAAGGGATTTTCTAATATGTGAAATGTAAAATACATTTATTAATTAAATTATTTCCTATTTTTTATGCCTACAAATGTTCCTACCCAATAAAATTATGACAAGTGTCATCATTCCATATTTTCTTAACTAACTCGTTAAGACTATATTAGGAATATATCAAATACAATTAAATTGAATGGTGATTTGTCATAATTTTAGTGGGTATGAATAATTATAGGCATAAAAGGTATGAGGTAATTTAATTTCTCTATTCTTTATAATTAATGCATTTTGTATTTGATTATAGTAAAATTTGTCATAATTAATGGTTGTTATATATATTCTTTAGGGCACATATTAGAAAATCTGTTTAATAAAATGGAAAAAATCATAAAATTACAAGTGGAATAAAATTTAATTTATAATAACCACAAAATGACATGAGGCAAAATAAATGAAATGTGACATGTAGCAAAAAAAATCTTTATTTTGTAGAATAGATTCATTACATTTAAATATTATTTTGGATTTAATAAAATGAAAAAAAAAAACCACAAAAAGACATATGGATATAATTTAATATAAAATTATTATAAAATGACATGTGACATAATGCATGAGAAAATAACAAGCAGCAAAAATGATTTTTAGTTATTATGTTAGATTTTATTAAAGAACTTCTGGGATAAAATCTTCAATCATAATCAGTAAATACCATAATAGAAGTTTGTTCTATTTCACATTTTGTATGATTTGGTTACCATTGAATTTCAATGATGGTTTTTACATAAACTTGTCATCTAGTCGTCAATATAACTTATGTATATATAGTTGGGAACAAGATTAGCATTGGATCACATATGATTAATTGCATAAAGTAAAGTAAAGAAATTAGTCGTATCTTTGAGCTTTTTTATTCCAAAAAAAAAAAAGACTTAATTGTTACTTTTCTAAAAATAATGAGATTCTTCTATAGATTTCGTGTTTAAAGTAATTTTTCCCATTTTTTTGGTAGATTATTGTTTATGTTTTTTCTTTAGAATAGGAAAGGTATTTAACTTGGGAGCAAATTTGATAGGCACACATTTCGAATTTATAATTAGACACATATTAGTTTTATTTTGTGATATTTGATCGAAAGATAATCATTTTGTGACAAGATCACTCATGGCTCATATATCGTTCATTTTGGTCTTTTATTACCCTTATCTAATCAACGATAACTCATTTGGAATGGCTTTTTTTTCTTGCATTATACCGGAAGAAGTGCGAAGGAAGTTTCTCTCACTTTTTGTGGGCTATACTCTCATTTCCCTCACCTAAAACCCAAGGAATGGGTACGAAGCCCTTCCCTCACTCTTTTTTTTTAAATAAAATTAATTGATATTTATGATTTATAATTTTTAAATTAAAAACAACCAAAAAATTTAATTAAAAATAAAAAACATTTAATTAATTAAAATAAAAATTACATTAAACCTAATATTTAAATTAGTAGATAATTAAAAATATAGGGTCTATTTTGTAATTTTAGAAAACTATTTTTAGGAAGAGAATTCAAAGTTGGGTGTATTCTGCCATAAAACCAAAACATAGGGGCTAAATATTTCATTTCCAGAAACTTTCATCTTCTTCGTGTTTAAAACCTGCAACTCCAAAAAAAAAAAAAAAAAAAAAAAAAAATCAGCCACTCACATGAAAAGAGAGAACGCGGGGTATCGTCCCCTCACCCATTCCCGCACCACCTAAGGCTGACAATTCTCGACACGACACGAAATAAATGGGTTTGGGTTGAGTTTTTCAACCCACCAACCTGTTTATTAAACGGGTCATACATGGGTTACTCAAAAAATAAACAGGTTGACCCGCCAACCCGTTTATATTCTTAATAAAAAATTTATTTTATTTTTAGATGTATTTATGTATCAAATATTAATATTTAATAACTATTATATAATATATACTATTGATTCATAGACCATTTGACTGTTTTGACATTTTGACTCGTGGTGGATGGTCTAAGGTCGTAAGTCGTAACCTGTAAGCCTAAGTTTGTAACATGTTTCTATGAATGTTTTTAATTTTCATTTGAATGTTTAAGACTTAAATGTCTAAAATTCAGATACGTTTGCATCAACCATCAAGAATTTATTCATGTTTAATTGTCAATTTTATTTATGAAATCTGACCCACGAACCCGCCAACCTGTGAAACCGTATAAATAAATGGGTTGGCGGGTCATATATGGGTTTATGTTCCAAACCCGCCAACCCGTGACCTGTATATTTAAACGAGTCATGTTTGGGTTGACATATTTTGACCCGCCAACCCGCGATAGTCCAACCTGAACACGACACAATTGTCAGGCCTGGCACCACCCTTCCCCGCACCGACAGTGCGGTGTTCCCCCGGGGGGAACCTCCCCGCGACCCTTCCCCGTTCCCACTCCGTCCGGCCTTACAAGTGCTAGCTTTCTTTATTCCGATGTTGGGTTTTAATTGAAGATTTAATATGATGACAGATGTCGTCATATAATTAGGATGTTGATGTTAAATCTATTGAACTTTATGGTATATGAATTTGAAAGGTTTAAAAAAAAAGGTGTATAAAATGAAATTTTGACGTTAAAATCAAAGTTTGGAAGTATATGTAAGTTTAGATGTATATGCATTAGGATGCTCTTATTTCAGAGCTTGGTTGTATATGTAAGTTTGGATGTATATGCATTGAAGATGCTCTTATTTCAAGCAGTGTTTTGTTTGTGGTATTGTATATGAAAAAACATTCTTATTGATCAGAGTTGATGGTTTCTTTATTCACTGATAGATATAAGATATTAGAAAACTCTTTCGAACAATTTGCTTTTTTTTTTGAAAGAGCACTTTCGAACAATTTGTTATTAAGGAGTCAACTACATAACTTATTATGGTAACGAAACCCATAGCCTTCACTTGGACACTTGGTCGTGCCTAGCTAGTTTATTAATTGGTTGATTTAGTCATTCCTTATTCTTAGTGGTAGTTGCATGATAGTAGTCCACGTAGTCTTGCATGCCTAAGGTCCATGACCACTTGTTTCCTAGTTTTTAGCTAAGTAGTGCATATTTATATGAGTTGTAATCTGCATTAGGAGGATATATGGAAACAGAAAATTGTTTCACGTTTGTATTCTCGTTTTATTCTTTTGGAGATTGACTTCCTCGAATTGGTCAGTATCCAATCTTTTTCCCTAATCCCTAATTCTCACATTCTCTAGGGTGGGTCTTTCAAGAAATTTTGGGCCTGGATTTTTTTAATTGGATATGCTTCAAGTTTGGATAACCAGCCATGCTTTCTTGGACCAAAACCGGGTCTAACATAACTAAATACTTTTAACCATTACCGGTAAGTATTGCTCTTAATCGGATAATAGGCCTAATTCCAACCTCCAACTTAAGTCAAATACCCAATATTTGAAAATTATGACCAACATCAAATAATTTCTCAAATTGGGTTGTGGTGATGTAATCTTAGATTTTCAGTTGTTTCTTGGAATGGGCTAATTTAATTGAATTGTTTAGAATCTTTTACATCTTATTTTTATGGTCATTGATCCGTACATTTCTTTTAAGTGAACCACTTGTACAATTCACGCCATGGCCATCAAACATGACATGTTGACATCTATGCTCCCGGATTTGTTTTTCCCCAAATTTCCATTGATAAAGCAATTGGAAAGAGGAGTCGATGAGGGAAAAAGTTAAATAGGTGTAGTGAAAAGTGAGTTGAGGTGGGGAAGTGATGTTATATTGGGTGAATAATCGACACTGTTTCAAAATAGCGAGGGAATTTTCAAAAGCTAATTTTATACGTACATTCAAGGCTTTGTGTGTACCTTTTTTGTATGAACAGGTATGATTTGACAATTTATATTGAGTGAGGGATATATAGAGCAACATTATTTTCAAAGTGGTTGGATCACCGTCACTTTATTAAAATATGATAGGAAAAATTTATAAGTTTCTAAATTAACAGCCCAAATTATAAGGATATGATCAGCGATACCAGTTAATTGTAATTTGATATTATACTTACTAGGTGAAATGAAAGAGTGACGACCGAAAAGAAAAGCATCAAACAATGTCAAGCGTCTCCTCATTTTCTATTTCTTCATATTCGCCACCTTTTTTTGCTATGTCACCTTCATCTCGATCTCCATTTTCACCATCAAACACTGCATCATCCACTTTACCATTTGGTAATTCATCTACAACCTCTAATCCTAAATTTGGAGTACCTCTATCAACTTCTTCGTTTGGATTTGCTTTTGTACCTCCTTCCTCTCAACACCGTTCTTCGCTGCTTCACCTCCTTTTGGTTTCAGCGCTTTCCCCTTTGTGCATTTGGTTTTTCTGGTCCAGGTATAGTTCTAACTTAAACGATTTGAGCCCTAGTTTGGGAACTAGGAACCGGTAGCCAGTGGCGGAGCTTGAAGTTTGGATTTGGGGGGGGGGGGCCGAAAATAGAATTTGTATAAAAATTGAAGAACAGGGGGGGCCAAAGTCAAACTTTATAGTTTTTGGGCATAATATATAACTCTTTTAATACTTATGGACTAATTATTAAAAAAAATAGGGGGGGGGGGCCACAGCCCCCTGGCCATATATAAGCTCCGCCAATGTTGGTAGCCTTTTTAGAGCTTATTCAGATTCAGCTTTAAGTTCGACTAAAGCTACGCTTTTTCCTTCTTCTTCTAACAATAGCAATACCACTCCTCCATTTTCCATCGGCGGTAGTGAGGAAACCGACCCCCACAATCAACAGTACTAGTCTATCTTTCTAGAATATAAAATGTGTTATCAAAATAATGAATTTGTTGTTTCATGAGGTTCATCCTCAAGATGACACCCTGGAGGACGGCCACCATGACCAGGCCGGCCCGACAGAAAGTACTTCACCGCCGAACTGTCCTGATTTGCAGCTATGGAGGGTAAGGTTGACATCATATATCGATGGCATCTTAGTGAGGTCCATTTTTCGAATACTTCATCACCCCATTGAGAGTCTTTTGCATCCGGTATTTCTGAACTTTCTTTCCAATTTGGAAAAATTTGCAGAGAAATTAAGAAAATGTTTATTTTTCTTTTATTTATCTTCTCGGGAATACAAAATATATTCTTTTCTCTTTTCTTTTATTTCTTTTCTCTTTGTATCAACTTTCATTTTTTGTCTTTGCTAAAACTCAATTAAAATTTGAAGATTTACATTCATCCCTCTCATACCTCCTAATCCACTAATTTATTTATTTATTTATTTATTTTCATTTTTTAAATTAAAATTTTGCTAATTTAAAACTAAAAAAAGTAAAATTAAATTTAAAATTATTTTTTTATTATAACATAAACTATTATAAATAGAAAATAAAACGTCAACTAAAATTCAATGACCATAATAAAAATCTTAAAATTATTACTAATTTGAATCCTAAAATGAAATTCTAAAACTCTCAAGCATATTTTCAACAAACATATGGTCAAATGTTCACGGGGATTAAGAAAGTATTGCATATCTTAAGCCTCTTATTGAGCATGCATCGCTCATATCTCTTAGTCAAATGTTTGGGTTCGTCGCTAGTTTCTTTGTTTTGGGTTTGGAGGATGGAAGCGAGTTCGTAGCTAGATTCTTTGGATTCTAAGGTTTCTACTTTCTCAAAATTGTGATATTTTGGGAGGAGAATATTCAAATTGAGTTTTTAGAAGACTAAACTGCACAAATGGTCCCTGTGGTTTGCTCAAAATTGTCACTTTGGTCCAAAAATGTTTGGACTAGCACCAGTGGTCCAAAACTTTCATTTTGTTGCATTTTTGGTCCAGTATGTTCTTATTGTTTTCAAAATGACGGATTTACCCCTATTAATATGGTTTTCTCTTTTTTATTATTTGTTTCTAATTTTCAAATTAGAAAAAAACAAGAAAATAAAAATAAAAATAAATATCTCTCTCTCTCGTTTTCTTCTTCCCCACTATTACAACATCGTCGCCCACCTGTCATTCTTGTTGGATAACACCGCCGTCCACCATATCATTTTCACCAGAAACACCATCGGTCATCTCTCCAGCCACCAAACAGATCAGAAGATGAAGAAACAAACATATATGTCTTTATTTTAGGGATGAGCTACATATCGGGGTTACAACACTACCTCAATCTCTCATTCTCTGATGTGTCGCTAACGTTTGAAACATCGTGTTCGTCGAACCAGTAAAGTAGATCTGGTTCTGTTCATTGATTGTTTACCAAGAGAAGAGAGGAAAAGCTCACATTGGAGGGAGGTCTGATGCCACATCCATGATCTTCTCGATCTATCTATCTCTCTCACCATTATCGAAACATTCTTTTCGCCTAATCAGTTCATCGCTACATCCCCCCTTCGCCTACAAAAAACCATTGCCACAAACTCTCTTTCTTTCTCCGACCAAGACATCTGTTTTTTGCAGATCTGGAGCACCACCACTATGTACCTGGAACCACAAGTCGCCGCCGAAACTAGGGTTTTCATAGCCACCGCTACTAGGGTTTTCGGCGGTCGTTTGGGAGGGAGGACGGCGAGATGGTGGTGTTCCAGAAGGTACAGGTGATGCGAAGGGAGATGTGATGTTGATCCAGCGGGCAATAAATGGGGGTAGTTGGAACCCTCTCTACCAGAACGAGTCACCGGAAGCTAGTGGTGGTGGTGGTAATTTCGTTTTCTGAAAATCATGAAGATGGAGATGGTTTTGTGAAGAGAGAGAAAGATAGGGGTAGGGGTGGTCTCCGGTGAGTAGGATAAGCCGACAGGTGGTGGCGGTCTGGTAGATGACAGTGATCCATCAAATGGTGGTGGTTCAATAACGGTGGTCGGCAGGAGGTGGTGGTTCGGCAGGAATGAAGAGAGAGAGAGAGAGAGAGAGAGAGAGAGAGAGAGATGGTATGTGAGTGAGGTAGGATATGATTGTATATTTGTTTATTTAATTTTAAATAAAAAAGTAAATTAAATAAAAAAAAAGAAATATAAAAGGAAATTAATAAGGGAAAATCTGTCATTTGAAAAAAAAATTAAAAGCAAATTGGACCAAACTCACAACAAAATGAAATGTTTGGACCTCTGGTGCTAGTCCAAACATTTTTGGACCAAAGTGGCAATTTTGAGCTAACCACAGGGACCATTTGTGCAGTTTAGTCTTTCTAGAATTGAGAAAACTAGTTATACACAATATAACCACTATTTTCTTGTGAAATACGGAATTAGTTGTAAGATTGTTTCATCGGGAGTGAGTTATATTGTTGTTGATAGTATTAATATTGTGGATAGTTTAGATTTTGGGTTTCCGAAACAGGAAATGGAAAATCTTAGGAAGTAGATTTTTTGCACTAGTTGCGTCTTTGGTTAAGGCTTCTAACCCAGCGGTATTCGGTGGTGCCCTCCCTCCTTGAGGTCGAGGGTTCAACTCCCACTGTGGACATAGGTGGAATAATTTTGGAGTAGTTTAGTATATATCTGTATTTGTCATTCAAAAAAAAAGTTGCATCATTGGTTAAAATCGACTTTTTTGAATTTGACACGGGAATCCTTTTAAAATGGAATTGCGTAGATGGCATATTAGAGAATGTGTGGTTTTCAAAGTGATATAGAATTGTATTGATAGAAAAAATATTTTAAAAATATGAATTTTAAGAGAGAGAGAGAGAGAGAGAGAGGTTTCACATTTTGTAAGGACCAAACAAGATCAAGAACCCGCCAAAATTCCTTCACACCTTCCTTGCATCCTGATGGACCCGAGTTCTAAACTTCATTTGTACCAGTTTGACATTGTGGTTTGTGGGGGCCCTTTCTTTGGTGACATACAATGGCGAATTGCTTCCTTACCCATTAGGTTTGGGGGTTTGGGTTTATACTCGGCAGTAGAGGCTACCTCTTATGCTTTTGTTGCCTCAAGGTCCCAATCTTGGGTATTGCAAGACCATATCTTACGGGATAGCGGTATACATTGTATGGATTCTGATTATGATTGTGCCTTGGCAGCCATTCGTAACAAGCTTCCAAATTTTGACCTTAACAATTTTACTGCTAAAGACACCGCCCCCCTAAATCCCAGAATACACTGGCGAGTGCCCTTTTTCGTAAAATTGTCCAAGATATGGAAATGCATTTCGACATGACGGCTCGGCAGAAAGCGGTTTTCCAATGCTTACGTGCACCACATGCTCAAGATTTTCTTTTGGCTATCCCTATTGATGGGCTTGGCCAACACATGTCCCTCGTGGAGTATCGTACTATTCTCAAATATCGACTCATGATTCCCATTTTCCCAGCTGACGAGATATGTCCTGTGTGTCGCAAGGCATGTTTGGACTCTTTTGGAGAGCATGCAGTTCACTGTAAAGAACTCTCGGGGTTCAAATACAGGCATGATATGGTTAGGGATGTTTTATTTGACATATTTAAGCGCGTCGGGGTTTCTGCTAAGAAAGAGGCACCTGTTAATTTCTTGACTGACCCGACGGAAGGAAGGTCAACCCTCTGGCTGACATTTTGATTTTTGGATGGGTCGGATGGAAACACGCATGTGTCGATCTTACAGGGGTATCCCCTCTCGTGGGCCTGAGGGTTGGGGGTTTCACAGCGGGACATGCTACTTTAAAAGCAGCCACAAGCAAAGTCACCAAACATGAGAGATCGTGCATGGAAAATCAACGCGTGTTCATACCATTTGCATTTGATACGTTTGGTTTCCTCGCATCGGATGCAATAGAACTTCTTAAAAGAGTACAACGAATCATGCATAGTAATGTTATATCTCCTAGATCTTCGGATGTAATCTTTAAAAAAATTAGTTTTACCATTCAAAAAGGCTTAGCGGCACAGCTTGTTGCCCGTTTGTCATCTCACTCATTGTACGATGACAATTAGCCAGATAATGATAATTCCTGATTTATTTAGTGAAAAAAAAAATTCATTCTAAAACTTTTTCATATTGCTATTTTTATGGATTGAGTTTTTTCATATTTTTAATACTATGTTATTCATTTAATTTATAAATTGATATTATTAAAACTCATAAATAAGTTTTCAGATATATTTCACACTATTATAAAATGTTTTTTTTAAGTTTTTTGGTTTGTTGATGTGACGATGAATCGGTATGATGATTCCAATAAGCGATTTCTCATTTGTGGATAGGTGTTCATGATGTAGCAGCTGTTATGATAACTAAGTATTTAATCCTATTTAAAATTATCATCGGGGTTATTACAAAAACTAATTTCGATTTGAAATGGAATTTGAAAGTTGGAGGTGAATAAATGGGCCTAAATTTGCAACCAAGCTTTTGTAGAATTCGGATTCAATATCCGACCCAAAATGGAAACCCCCGATCAGAACCAGATGCCATATACTATTAAACCCTAGTCGTCCCTTCCTTTTACCCCTTTCGAAATTCAAATTGGTTTTACCCAGAGAGAAAAAGGATCAACAATGGCGGGGTTTTCCTTCGCCACTGCTTCTTCAACCTCGTCATCGCCATCACGGTTTTCGTATCCACCTCCAACTACATTCTCTCCAAACCCCGCCGCATCCGCTTCACCGTTTGCTCCATCGACATTCGTAGAGCCTTCATCATCAATTCCATTGGCTGCATTTGCATTTCCATCTTCTACGACGTCTTCCACCGCTCCCTTACCTATTTCTGGTTTCCGACCTATTGCCGCCTCAATCGCCGCCGGTCCAACCAGTCAATCACCTACTGTTTTCGGGCCTTCCGGCGCTTCCTCCGCCATGGCATCTCCCTTTGGATCCAGCTTTGCGCCGTCGTCCACCAGTACAGCCTGGGGAAAATCTACTGGCGCAATCATCAAGAGTAGCAGTACATCTCCTTCATCTTCGTTGTCCACCACTGCAGCTATCGAGAAATCGATGGCCACAATTTCCAGTCCCTCTCCTTCGTCTCCGTTTTCCGCAAGTTCAGCCATGGGGAAATCGATTCCCACAGTTACCAGTGGCGGTACTGCATTTTCTACTAATATTTTGTCTTCTGGTTCATCATCAAGCCCCTCTACTAGCTTCTCTTTAGCGAATGTAACATGTATTATCGAAAAAATGAAATTTCTACTTCCAGAGGTTCAACCACAGGAGGATGGCTACCAGACTTCTTTTTCAACGGATTATAAGACCATCCGTTATAATTACATGGGTTGACACGTCAGTACCACATTCCATTACCACTAACATGGGATACTTACCACTAACACACAACTCCACATCATTATTTTTATTTTTTTTTAATTCAAAAATACAATAAAATAACTTTTTTTTTAATTCAAAAATACAATAACATTACTTTTTTTTTAATCAAAAAATTAAAATAAAATTACAATTTTTATAAGTAAAAAGCATTTATTTTTTTAAAACTATTTTTTCATTAATTATAAAAATAAAATAACAATTTTAAACTACATTACTTAGTTAATCTAGAAAACAAACATTACATTAATAAGAAAACGAACAAACATACATATAAAAATTCTAATCGTCGTTCATGCTATGTTGGTACAAATGTTCCGCGACATCTTCTCGAAGATTGAAACACGTTTCACTGTTATGGATTTCGACAACTCGCTCCAAAAAAGCATTCGTTCCGGGTACGAACTCCTCAATTGGAACGACAACGTCGTTCGGATCATACGTGCAAATCGCTCGACCTTCATTTTCAATAATCATATTATGCATTATAATACATGCTAGGACCATTCGCTTAATTCTTTCTTTATCCCAAAGTCGTGTAGCATATTTCACTACATGCCATGTTTGCTTAAGGACTCCAAATGCCCTCTCGATATCCTTTCTCGCTGATTCCTGTTTTTTTGTAAACAATTTTGCTTTTTCACTTCGAGGAACTGAGTATGCCTTCATCAATGTAGAATAATCCGGGTATATCCCATCACTAAGGTAGTAACCATATTTGTACGCGTGCCCGTTTACCGTGAACGTCATATCAGGTGCTTTGCCGGTCCAAATATCGTTGAAAAGTGGAGACTGACCAAGAACATTAAGGTCGTTGTTGGACCCCGCTACTCCAAAAAAGGCATGCCATATCCACAAATCTTGAGATGCAACAGCTTCTAGGATGATAGTTGGTTCACCTATATCTCCTCGAGTGAACTGACCACGCCATGCAGTTGGACATTTTTCCCAAGCCACATGCGTACAATCTAGACTGCCAAGCATACCGGGAAATCCATGCCTCTCTTCATGAGCCGAATATAATCTCTCAATATCACGTTGAGTAGGTTTACGCAAATATTCTTCGTAAAAAACCTCATAAACACATGCAGAAAACCAATCTACACATTCAACCGCGGTCCTCTCGGATATTTTCAAGTATTCGTCAGATGCATCAAATGCTATACCGTATCCCAAATACCTAAGAGCAGCCGCACATTTTTGTATACTACTAAAACTCATTCTTCCTCTAGCGTCGGGTTTTTGTTTGAAAAAATCATAACGAGATTCTAAAGCATTACTAATACGTAAAAATATAGCCTTATTCAGACGAAAACGACGTTCGAACGAGTCGTCATTATAAAGACAATTATCGGCAAAGTAATCACGTACCAATAAGTCGTGTGCGGCTTGGCGATCACGATTGACGACCGTCCTTGTACGCGCTGCATTCGAACTTTCTTCGGCGTGAACGTGTTGCACAACATTGAAGAATGTCTCGACGAATTCAACGTCGTCATCCGAGTCAAAACTTTTTAAAAATTCCATATTTATCGAGGGATCCATAGGTGTAATTGAGTGTAGAATGTATATGTATGTGTATGTGTTTTGGTATTGAGTTTTGTAATTGAGTTTTTATAATTGAGTTTGGAAAAAAAAAAAAAAAAAAAAAGGAACGGCCACAAAATAGCCGTTCAACGGCTCAAAATATTCGACCAATAGCAATCCTCGTTTCATTTCGTTGTCCCGAGCACATTTTGCAACGACCACGGTCGACCACGAACCACCGGGACGGTGTGCACGTCCGTGGTTCGTGGCCAACTAGACCACGGACGTATTCGTGATACCCACACCGGTTGGCCTAAGTCCCAATTTGAAGGTATGGAAGCTGAATTTACAGCTATGAAAACCGAGTTTGCAGCTATGAGTTCTGAAATTAGAGCTATGAATGCTAGTGTTACAGCTATGAAAGCTATGAAGCATCAGCATGATTCTATATACCAGTGGCCCCATTAAGTCAACCATTGAAAACCTTTCTTTGCCTTGAGAGGTCTTTTTGTCATATTAGGCATTTTAGTTTGTTTTCATGTCATTAGTCATCATGCGAATAAAACATACACCAATAAATCTACCGAAGAAAATTGTTCATCCATTGTTTAGTGTAGTATCATGCATTTACTCTTCATTGTCTAGCTAAGTCTCACGTTTTATTCAGTGTCTATAGTCATTCATATTCATATGATTTGTTCTTTATACATGTTGTGATTCTCTTTGAAACTACGTTAATATGCATACTTAAGTGATTAAGATCATTATATATAACACTGTTTTATATATTTTTACTAGTTTATACCCCGTGAGAACTACATTAATGAAACTTTCATATTAAAAAATCAAAATTATTAATAAATTATTTTAAATAAATTATTTTTTATGAGATATTTTTTTAGTTATACAAAATTATAATCGTTGAATTAAATAAATATTTGAAGTTATATAATCTTATCAGCTGGATTAATTTTATTTTATTATTTAATATAATGCTATTAATTTAATATAACTAAAATGAAAAAAATTTAATCAATTATTAATTTAAGGAAATTAGAGAGGGAAAATTAAAATTTAAAATTTAAAATTGATAATTAATACGTTGACAAGTGACATGATATATGACATATAATATTAAAATGGGTATTCTAATATTATGACATTTGTGAATAGGAGAATAGACTTATTAATTTATTAGAATAGGAAGATTGAACGCCCAACTTGACATTCCATTATAGTTGAGTCTAATCCATTGAAAGTCAACAAATTATTCAACTCCATTCCATCATTCTATTAAATTGTGCATTGTGGATGCTCTTAGCAATAAAATATATTTTTTTTTATTTTTACTTTTTAAAAAGCACAACTTAGTAATACTAGTAGGAACATGTGGTCCCTTCAATTTTTCATGAAAATTTTCTCACAAGTTAAAATCATTTTCAATTCATTACATCAATCTTGGAATAATACATTTTCAAATCATTGTATATTGACCCTAAAAAGATATAAATTTGAAGTACAGAATTTTTCTAGCTTATATATTTAATAATTTTTTTTATATTTATAGTTTCGGTTATTGTTAAAAAAAATCTACATTTTAAAATCATTTATAACTAAGGTTATGTTTGGCGTACTGGCTGAAAAGCTAGCTGATAATTGAAAAGCTAGCTGATAGTTGAAAAACTAGTTGATAGTTGATTAATTAAAGGGTGTATTTGAAAATTTTTTAAAAAGCTCATAAAAAGCTAGTTTAAGTAGCTTTTCAAAAAGCTAGCTTATAAACCACTTTTTAGCTTACCAAATACGACAACATAAAAAAGCTCGAAAAATAAGTGTGGCGCGTCAAACACAGCCTAAGTTATGGCTTAATTCTTTTAAACAGAAAAGAAAAATACAAGAACCATGTAAACGCCCGTTTATACATTTGGCTTCTTTTTTTTTAATACAAAAAGTCATAAAGTGTAACATCCGGATTTTTAGAGGTATATTGGTGTGGGTTAATCTTGTGATTAAAGGAGAGACTCGACGAGTTGAGGGTCCAACTCGCCGAGTCGAGTCGGGTTCTCCCGTGGATTTAATGAGTGGACTCGACGAGTCCGAGGAGAGGGACTCACCGAGTAGGTGTTGGGCAGAGAAACCCTAATCTTCGGGGTTTGGGACCTATTTAAAGGCACTTATAGCCTCATTGGCCCCTTCCCAACAGTGTCTTCGTCCCTTGAGAGAAACCCTAGAGTTATTTATTGTAACGACGTAAATTTTCCAATACAATTTTTCATTTTTAAATCATACTTTTAATCATCAAAAATAATATCAAAACATAATGTATCCAATGTTATCATAACAAAACAATTCCCAGAATCTCAAACATAATCTCTATAAGTGTGTACAGATCATGTCGGCGCCTTCCCACGATTCTCGCTAGTACCTGAAACACATAACACAACAGTTGTAAGCATAAATGCTTAGTGAGTTCCCCAAAATACCACATACGCCTTTCCAGGCCATAACTCTACAGGATCTTCCGATCCATATGTCTCAGGGGACTTCCGTCCCGAATCCCGGTAGACCTTCCGGTCTTACCCGTATCGACCTTCCGGTCCGTAACCTCTTGACCTTCCGGTCCATAACATACATAACATTCCTAACACATACATATCACGTAACAACATACATCTCATACATCTCATAGCATATAAGACCTTCCGGTCACACACAGGTACCCTTCCAGGTACAGTATAGTGAGAAGACTCGCCTCAATGAAGTCAGATAAACTCTCGTGCTCGACGTCCCGACTTAGCCTCCTCCTATTATTCCAATAACATCCTGATCAGAATTCTCTCATGATCTCATCTCTACAACTGGGTAGAAGGCCATTCTACCCTATCCTGAACTCTCCTGAATCAGTCTTGACCAAAACCCTAAAGTCAACGAAAGTCAATGGTCTAACTTTGACCCGACTTGTCGAGTGCACATGGGCGACTCGGCGAGTCCATGCGGGTTCTCTGAATCCTTTCAGCCTCTCTTGACTCGTCGAGTCATCCTTCCACTCGACGGGTTACACCTGCCACGAATCGCGGGGCAAACCCAACTCGACTCTTCGAGTCCACTTATGGACTCGGCGAGTTGCCGCCATGCTCAAACTCAAATGACCTTCTGAGGTTAAATCTGTTCCTCTAATCCATAGATCTAACCTCCCCAAGCTCAATAAACACGTAAAGATTCGAACTTGATACTCATGCAACGTCCAAATGACACTACTTGATGATTTAGTCCCAAATACAACACTCTAAGTCCATTTCTTCCATAACTCAACATAAAGCAAGATGGCTAACATTCTCTGGACCACTATGGGTCCAGATATGAAGTCTAAACATGATAAGGGACCATATTGCCAACAAATCAACCCAATAAAGGGTATAGGAAACCCTAGATCCAAGGATTCTTTAACAAAACAGAAAAATGATCGATATGCTACCTCAAGGATGATGTCCTTTGCTTGCAATCCACAAATAAGCAACCTCCTTGGCCTCCTCTAAGCTGGAATCAACTTCTTCTTGCAAAACAAACCCACAAAGGTCCAACAATGGCTTCCTCTCTCTCCCAAACGCTCAAGCACTATTAGGGTTTCTCTCAAAGGTATGGCAGCCGCAAATGGTGGCTATAAGGGTCCTTAAATAGGTCCCAAACCCGAGAAATTAGGGTTTCATTAAACAGTGTGGACTCGCCGAGTTCACTCATGGACTCGCCGAGTCCTTCATTAAATCAGACTAAAAGATGTGCGATCCCACTCGGCGAGTCTGAGCGCCTACTCGCTGATTCCCTCTCATATGATCAATATAAATACTTAACATAGGATACCTGGGAATCCGGATGTTACATTTATGAGCTAGAGAGGAAAGAGGCTTCTTGGAAGTCATTTCTTTGAGAAGAAGATCAAGGGAGTTGCAAGGATCTCAGAGGAGAGTTGGTGGATCAGTCTCATCTTCATTTCAAGCTTCAGATCTGGTACAACTCTTGCCTTCATTATGTTTGAGTAGATTTCCTTAGTTGTAAAGTTGTGCTTGCATCCATATTGATAGGGTTTTGGGTGCATCCAAACCCTCTGCTTGAGTCAATTGTAGATCTGGACCTTGTGAGGTCCAGAGATCCAGAAAGTAGGCAGCCTTGAGTGAGTAACCTTGGAGCTTTGAAGCTATGGAGCTTCAATGGAGTCAAAATGGTGTATAGAGCAAAATACACCATGCATGAGCCTCAAGTTTAGACCTTTGCATGACTGTTGGGAAGTAGGAGGTTAGATCTATGAGTTTGGGTTGCAGATCTGATCCCAAATGGCTGAATGAGAAATTTGTAGGAGCCAACTCGCCGAGTCCATGGGTGACTCGACGAGTCATAGCGGGTTTGACCGAGTAGTCTTGACCCAATGTTGGCTCGCCGAGTTGGGAGTCAATTCGACGAGCTGAGTGAGCCCTAGGTAGAGTTCAGCTGATGCGAGGGGACTCGACAAGTCGCATGGGTGCACTCGACGAGTAGGGTCAAATGTGGACAGTTGACTTGAGCTTGACTTCTGTTGACTTTAGGGTTTTGGTCAACATAAGTAATAGAGGCATTGGAATGGTAAAATGGTCTTTTACCCACCTTAGAGAGTTAGAAAGAGAAGGAACCGCCTTCAACTATCTGAGTCGTGGAAAAGAGTTATTATAAGAGATATTCATCCTATGTGTTAGACAGTGGTGAGTTCGAGATTCAAGTGTGAGGATAGCTGCTTTCGGCTTGCAAGGTAAGTCTTCTCGTTATACTTTACCTTGAGTGGTAAGTAGAGTTATTTGACAGAGTATCTTGTATTATATGTATGTGATGTGTTGCACTGCATTATTTCTATTTGATTTATGTTGTGTGTATTCCAGAGTTTACAGAGTTAGGACCGGAAGGTCCACAGAGTTAGTACCAGAGGGTCCATAGAGTTAGGGCCAATGGGCCCACAGAGTTATAGCCTCGAGTGGCTAATATGTGTTATATGTGGTATTTTGGGGAACTCACTAAGCTTCGTGCTTACCGTGTTATGTGTTATGTGTTTCAGGTTTTCCTCTCTGAATCGCGGGACGGGACCAGCTTAATTGTACACACCAGAGAAAGAGTTATGAGGATCCTGGAATATTAGTGGAGTTGCGCTTTGTAATTGAATAAAAGAGATTTTTATACAATTTGTTATGACAAGTATGCATTTTAAAAATGAAAAATTGTTTTAAATTTTCACGTTGTTACATAAAGTAACCAGGTGTGTGTGTGTGTGTGTGTGTGTGTGTGTGTATATATATATATATATATATATATATATATATATATATATATATGTGTGTGTGTGTGTGTGTGTGTGTGGCCTTTTCTTAAAAAAAGAACAAAATTATAGGTTTGTCAAAAAAAGAACAAAATTATAGTTTTTCCAAAACAACTAAGTTTTTATAATTTTATTTTACTATTTTATTATATTCTTTGTTTATGAAAAATAATGTCGTAATATCATCGTATATTTTTGTCAATTATAACAAAATGTATTATCTTATTGTAATCTTATTATAACAAAATGTATCGTATTACTATAACTTCATTGTATTTTTCTCTATCTCATTGATGATATTATTTTAATGTATGCACTCTATCTCGAAAAGGGTATTATCTTTGTATAATAAAGGGTATTATCTTACCGTAAGAAATTATCCATTGATAGAGGATATTATCTTACCTTAAACTAATACCCTATGTCAAAGAGTGAGAATATTAACACTCTAGCAATGTAACACTCTCTGTTAGATAAGAAAGAATACACTAAGATTGTAGTATGATAATATATTATGTTAGATAGAAAGAATACAATCAGATATAATATATTTTGTCAGATAGAAAGAATACAATAAAATTATACTATGAAGGTAATACATTGTCATGCAAAGAGAAATTTAGATGCATTTTATGCATAGTTTAGCATGTTTATTTACGTCTTTGCATCGTTTTATCATCTTGGTACATTTTTGCTTTTTGGTGGAATTGGAAAAAAATTTGCTGATTTGAAAGAAGTTCACACATCATTTGAAATTGCTTTAGAATTTCAATAAGCTTTTGGATTCATATCGGTGTGTGCTTTTCATTGTTATTTACATGGACATGTGGGGAGAGAAATGCAAAATGTCAGGAAAGGCATTGTACTTTTATGTTCACATGGGTCGTGAGTTTATAGTTCATTTTACACTAGCCATAGTTCATTATACACGGGCTATGTGATTGGCCTTTCTATTTGGCAAAAAAGGGTTATGTGGATGCTTTTCCGAAGACTTGGGTGTTTTAAAAGCATTTGAAAATGATTATTCCCATGTTGGCAAAATTAATTTGCATATTGATTTATGTTCGAACTATTAATTCCTTTTAGCCACGATCAAATAAAAATCTTGATTTCCGATTTCATGTCTTAGTTCATCTTAGTTGTTGAATTGATTTTGGAAACGGTTTGGGTTTAGTGATGCATGTTTGGTTTTGAATTAACATCGTAAATTTTTTTTTATGTTGGTCATTTTAGATTAGACCAATTCTCGCAACCTTATTTTATTATTTTTTTAATGTTTAATTGTTTTAGGAATTAAAAATATTAACAATCAAATGGTTCTTAATCTACTATCATACTACTTACTATTATACTACTCTTGACTTTTACATGTACTTGAAGCATCAATCTCAATGATGATATCTCCCCTACCAGGCTACGACTAGACCAACATTATTCCTTTAGTCGAAGTATGAAATAGAGTAATAGACTTGAAATTAGATGTTTTTACCATTGATTATTCAAGTTTTATCTACTTTAACTTCATATAGCATTATACTATTCTATCCACGAGGACATGAACCCTACTTTCAATGCTCTTTTGTGAACATAGCAAAGTTTAAATATTTTTTATATGTTGGCTTGACAATCAAACAAAAACAATATTATAATAAGCCAATCACCATCTAAGGCAACGAAAAAATATACTAATATTATAGTAATATAATACTTTATGTGTTCCTTCTTCCCTTTCACGATCAATGAAGAAGAGGCGTAAACCAACAAGGGGTTATCGGTCTCAACGTACACCCTTTTCCCTCCTCGTGATTTCCCAGCCTCACCGGACCTCCCATTGATCTGCCTTTCGTTCGTCTGTTCCTTGCCCAATCTGAAGGACTTGATAATTATTCAAGGTCAAAGTTGGTTTTGCTTTTTGGGGAAGATGAAGCTATAAGAATACGTATTGTACAAGTCTCAAAGCAATATGGAGAGAGAGAGAGAGAGAGAGAGAGAGAGAGAGAGAGAGATCAAATTTCTTTCATTTTTTCTTTTTTCTTTTTATAAAAAATTAAGATAATAAGAGAAAACCCCATAAATGGTCCCGAGATGTTGAAATGACGAAAATATCCCTCACTTAATGGTAGAAAGCTGACGGAGTAAACATTAAAAGTTTTGAAACCACAGAGACCATCTGTGAGGTTTTTTGAACTTTAGGACTAAACTTGATATTTTCGAAAACCACAGGGACCATTTTTGAAGTTTTGTCTAAAAAAAGTTGTATAATAATAAACCTTCCATTGGAGATGCTCCTAGGTGACATGCCAAAAAATGATATAACATAACATACACATCACCACTCCCTTTAATGTAAAGAATTATACTTGGCTAGTTGGTTTACTTCTCTTTCACAATCATTCATTTCTAAAGAGTATTTGTCTTCAATACGTTATATCTATTCTCTCTTATGAATATACACATTCTTTCTTATATAAATTCCCAATAGTGCCTTTTTTGTTTACTAGTTTGTTTTGTTAGTAATTCAATTTATATATACATTTTATATTACAATACCTATGTAAATTATAACATTAAAAAACTATACAACATAACATAAAAAGTTACTAAACTGAATAAGATACAATAGTATAAAGCTATATGAAGTTAAAAGTAGATATGAAGAACTCACTTTCCTCCACAACTCTCAAGACGAACCTCGCCGAAAATAGTACCTGAAAATCATAAATCCAGTTCTTCTAAATTAGACCAACTTTTGATTCGTTTTTTACAAATTTTTTTTTTTTTTGCATAATTTTTAATTAAAATAATGGAGGTGGACTTACACGTATATCTTTATGCCATATAAAGCAGCATACTTTCGAAGAAGACGTTCAACTGAGTACCACTCTGACCGGTCTGCCCCATCTTGGTACCCAATCCGTGGCATATGGATCGAAGCTATTTATTTTATTCACAATAATAAATTAACAATAATTAAAATAATTATATATTATTAATAATATAAAAAATACCAGAATTTTTAGCAGCTGAAAACGAAGCTTTTGAGAGACACTGTTCCAGATCAGAAGTAGAGATACTGCTACGTGGCACTTTCCGTCTTGGATTATACGATTGGACAACAGCTAGGCCCACCCACTCACGTCCTTTATTATTGTTATTGTTATTGTCCACGTCACCACCTGCACAATGTTCCAACACTTTCTAGAACTTTCTACAACAACTAAAAAAATTAATTGTATTACTAAGATATTAAGATGCTGACCTGTCACTTGTATTAAATGGAGGTCGCCAAGATGAAGGTCCCCAAATTCAGAAGCTCGTTCATATGCAGATGGAATTTCAGGTGAAAGCTTAGCTAATGCATCAAACATACCACCATGTCCCCACTTCCCCGAATCATCAACACAGCTGTAAAAAAATAAAAAAAATAAATAAAATAAAAAAACGGAAGTAGGACGCTATATGTAGAAACAAGAAGAGTAATCACCTGAAAATTATAGAAGACTCAGAGGGAGAAACTTTAGAAGGCTGTGTACAATCTCCATAAACAAAGTTCACCAAACCAGAATCCAAAAGCATATTATTGGTAGGGCCCACAACATCCTTCACATTCAACGACTCATACCCTTGAGCTTCCCATTTCGCCAATTTCTTCTCCTCAGCCTTCTTCCTAACAGACTCCGCTTTCACTCTCTTCTCCTCCATTACCATTAAACTTCTCTTATTTCTCTCCTCCTCCAATGCTGACTCATCACATTTCTCCGATGTCTCCTTAATCTTCTCAACCCACGAAAGATACGAAGCTTCATCAACACCAGGGTCAAAGTCAACATCACGTCTTCCATGTCCGCCTAATTGCAATACATCATTTGAATCGATCTCAACCGTTGGATCATTTCCGCCATGTCGGAAGGCAATCACCTTATCGATTATATCATTCAATTTTGACATGTCTAATTGATGATCGGAATTCTGTTTGGGATCGAGTATGTGTAGACTCAGTATAACAGATCGAAGATCAGTTGGAGCAACTCCTACCATGTCTTTACATTCCTTTTCCTTGTCTGTATTATCATCTTCACCTATCACATCATGACTCAGTTGCAACTTCCTCTCTGCTCTCTGCATGATAACCTACAAGGGAGGGGTATTCATTCAATTCAAAGGTTTAAAATACCAACCAACCTACTTTCACTCCTTTTAACAGCATAATAAAATTTTGACTCACCTCCTCCACTGTGCGTTCAGTGACTAAATTGATGGACATGACGTGGTTCATTTGACCAATCCTGTGGGCCCTCTGTAACGCCTGCTTATCCACCTGTGGATTCCAATCTTGCTCATAAAATATAACCTGCATTTATTTTTGTACAATACTCAGTCAAACAATGGGACCAAGTCAAAGGAGAGAGAGAGAAAGAGGGATGGTAGTATTGCAAAGCTCACAGTGTCAGCAGCTACAAGATTTAACCCAACTCCCCCTGCTCTGGTGGAAATCATGAAGACAAATGCAGAGTCGGAATCAGCTTCGGAATTGGAATTTCCAATTCCGGACTTTCGGCTAAAACTTCTTATTGCAGCAAACCGCTCTTCAGCCCTAATGGATCCATCAAGCCGCTCATAAGGGTATTTTCTCAACTCCATGTAGTCCTGTATTTCAAAATTTTCCAAAAAAGCTAAATGGATATACATAAACATGGCTGAGTAGCTGACAGCTGGCAGTTTTATTTATGCAAAAAGAAGGAAGTAAACCTGCAATACATCAAGTGTGTGTGTCATCTGTGCAAACAGAAGAACACGGTGTCCAGAAGTATGTAGCTTCTGAAGTAGCTGGTCTAAGACTACCAGTTTTCCACTTGCCTGAAAGAAATCAAAAAAGATTTTAAATTTATTACTAACATTTTTGTATGATTTTATAAATAAATAGAGATATGATATGTTTTTATACCTGAACCAAGTGTTCACCCTCTTCATATGGTTCTGGCTCTATACCAGCAAAGAGGTAAGGATGACTACATGCTTTACGTAGTTGTATTACCTGCATTAACACAAACAATCAAATACTACTTCTCAAGTAATTTACATTTTTGGTCCCTGTACTATATTGTGTTCTTTGAATACGGTCCAAAAGGAATCCTTTTTTTCATTTCAAGTCCCTAATGCAATGATTTATAACACTTTTTGTCCAGTCATCAAATTTATGAAAAATGACTAATTTACCCTTGTCGAATTTGGTAAAAAACTAACAAGCCATGACAAAATGTTTTCCTGCTAAATGTTCATGATAGTAAGCCTAGAAGGAGAGATGTCGGCTTACAATATTCTGCAAGGATTGATGACTAGAAGTTCCAGAAGACAATGCTAGAAGCTTAGGAAGCTCTCTTCTTAGTATTGACATATACACCTTCTTCTGCAAGGTCACCAATGGAGCCATCCTGATTAAAAAAATGGAATCTGTTAACTAAATTGGTATCTAGAGTAACAATAAGGGTATTTTGGTCTTTTAATAAAAAGGAAGAATGGAATTGGCAACGAAACAAACACGCCCCATAATAAGAAACTTACACTGTGATTTCAGTAAGAGGTGGCAAAGAAAGGGTCCCACTTTGAATAAGCCTAGACTTTGTTCTTCGTAGCATGAATGCCCTCAAAATATATCTTAAGCTTTTGAACTTCTCCTTATCTACTGATGCACCTTTACCTTCTTTAAATTTTGAGCAGAATTGCTCCAATGTCCCAAAGATTGAAGGCATACAGAAATGCAAAAGCGCCCAAAGCTCAGTAAGACTATTCTGAATAGGTGTTCCAGTCATGAGTAGACACCTAGGCATCATATAACTCTCTCTAAGAACATTATACAAAACCTGAAAAACAATCAAACAATCAATAAACCTGAAACACACTTTAAAGAAACTAATAAACTAGTCTTAAAAGGTTAAAACCTACACTGGAAGGATTTTTAAGTCTTTGAGCCTCATCAATAACAACATAATTCCATGGAATTTGAGAAAGAAAGTCTTGATCGATTAAAGCAATATCATATGTTGTAAGGAGCACATCAAAAGGTAACGCCTGCACCTGAAAAACTCAACGCCACATCAGCATGCATAAACACGTCAGCAAGAACTTGTTGGACTACTTATTACTTACATTGGGTGGTGACGATTGTTTTTGCACATGTTCAAACATTTCTCTTCTCAAAGTACGCCTGTGTTGTTTGTCTCCAACATAACGAAGAATGGTCAACTTTGGGGCGAATTGGTTGACTTCTGATACCCATCCATCAGTTACACTGAGAGGACAGAGTATCACTGTGCAAGACATATATTAAAGAATTAATAAATAATCACAACATGTTATGTTACGATTAGCAAAGTAATTTTTTGATTACTTACAAAAGGGTCCGTGTAATCCACGAGAAAACTTTAAATAACTTAGGAATGAGATGGCTTGTAATGTCTTTCCAAGCCCCATCTGTTAGTAACCATTTAAAGGATGAGTATAAGAATTTGAATTGAAAAAATGTGGGGATTTAGTCCCATATAGATGGAAAATAAGTGAATTTTTCACTTTATGTACATAATTCTACTTCATTTATAAAAGAATCAAAACAATCAACTAAATCCATCAAAGCAAGGAAAATTGTTTTGACTTGCAATATTTGATAAGGGAGGTAGATTATACATATACAGTGAATAATTTAATTATTTTCTATCTGTGGGACTAAATCCCAACAACCATACTCATATTGAATACCCTTTATGTTAACCATGGAATTCTAGAATTAAAGTGGCATAATTTCATGATTTTATTACATGATTTCTCCAAAAATTGATATGGGATTTTCCAGTTGTAGTTGTTTGATATGTTTGGTGTAATTTAGTTTACCAATTTTGAGAATTTGGTTTCAGTTTTTTAGGGACGTATCTTGGCTTCTTTACTGTGCACATTGTTTTCTTAAAGAAGGTGGAAGAAAAGGTTTAATTTTTGCATTATTTTCATTAATGTTTTAGTTGCCAATTCAACAATTAGAATGTAAGTAAGAGATTTCAATAAAACTTTGCAAGCTTCCAGTTTCGATGTAGAAATGCAAGTATACCTCATCTCCTGCAAACACATGAAACAAAACAACCAAGTCACCACAATTCATATTCTTGAGTAGATAGTATTACTACAATGAAACAAAATGCTAGCAAAAAGATATTAAGTGACCATCATAATAGCATGAATTCAAATTCAATTAACCAAGCCTACTTCACAGATAAACTGAACCAGTTGAGAGCTTTTTACATTTTCAGTGAAGAAATGATTACTCAAGGGTAGTTCCATCATTCTCAATTAGGAAGATAATTAGATAACTGAGGAGACACTCACTTGCTTTGATGAAAGTTGGATGGTGAAAATGCCCAAAAAAGTCTCGTTATGGGTCAAACCACACAAATGTAAAGGGTTCCAATTTGGGATTAGGTCGTTATTCTAATTTCTAAATAATGTGCCATATGCTAATCATCTTAACGTTTGCGATTCTCTAAACATATGCATACAACATTTACATGAAAACATACTGAGAGACAGTTCTCTAGCATAAGTAGCAAGGATTGATGAACTCAAAATTTGCCCAAACTAAGACATTTGAGTAAATTGTCAACGAACAGATTGTTTCCCAAAAATGAGGACAAATTCAAAACTTGCAACAGAATCTTAGATTACAAAACTGAAACGAATTGCGTACCGAGAATAACGTTGACACCGATAAGGTATCGCCGTATGAGCCATGAGAGTCCTTCAATTTGGTGAGGCTTAAGGGTCGCCGTTACACCATAGTCGGAACAGTTGACTTGAGCCTCCGCGGTAGCGGCGCGGGCATCTCCTTCGAATACGCACTTGGCGGCGGCGATTAATCTCTGTTCGTAGTTCATTTTCTTTGGTTTGGCGCAAATGCTGATGAGTTTGAATTTTGGTGAAAATATATTCCAAAATACCAAATCATCAAACTTACATAACAAGAATGGAGGAATTGAAAAGGTTGTTTCGGTAAATTTGTACTTGTATCGTGGCAGTACTTGGAAACGTGGCGTACGTGTGGGCAGGGGGAAAAAATAATTGTGCTTATACGACATTCACTGTAATAATAAAATAAATGAAATTTTTTTTTTTACATGTCAAATTCTTATTGAATTGTTAGATTGTTATTTTGAATTAAATTTTTTTTACATATCATTTTATTAATTTTTCTATTTTATTAAATTTAGTATAATATTTTAAAGTAATAATTGCAATAAATATACTAATAAATTGATATAATTTCATTAATAAATTTACCTTTTAATTTCAAATTTTTCAAGTTAAAGTTCATTAATATCTTTTGTTTATTTATTTAAATTTAAAAGATAAAAAACATTTCAATTATAATAATTTATTATTTTTCTTATTTTCTTATAAATTCAAAGTTCTCAAATATTTTGATATTTATATTTAACTTTTTTTTTAATTAATTCATGTAATACATAGGTATTGCAACTAGTTATTTATATAATAATAATATTACTAGGTTATATTCGTACTATACGGAAAAATAAATTAAAATAACATATAATTAATTGGATAAGTTATAGTCAAAATTTGTTAAATGTTTAGGACATAAAAAATGGGATGGTTTGATTTGTAAATATATTATTTAGTTTTTATTTATTTGACAAAATGTGTCAAATGTATTATATATTGTTGTATTATTAGGAAAAAAAAAAAAAAAGACAACACATGAATATTTACAATTTTAAAGGGTATGTTGAGCTTAATCGAATTCTATAGGGTCCAAATTGTAAAATTAAAGATCAAATTTTGTTGGACAAAACTACAAATTTGGTCCTTGTGGTTTGTAAAAAACTTTGGATAGGGTCCAAAAAGTTTCCAACTTGCATGGAAGGTCCAAAATTAGAAATTCTCTGTGAATTTAGTCCTAAAAAACCTGAAAAGACTATTATGCCCTTTTAATTTCCATTTTATATTTTCTATATTTACTTTAACACTATTTTAACTTTAAAATAATAATGAAATCAAAAGGATTATATATCCCACCCACTATATTCACCGTACCTTCCCTTTTCTCTCTTCCCCTTCTATCTCTTTCGTCTCCTCATTCTGCTAACCCACCTTCGACACCTCCGACGAGTCCCACCCATTCACCATCGTCATTAAGAAAGTGGAAGGGCAATACTTGATAAAAAAACATAATCTGCCATCTTGGGTTAATCTGTGATTGAACAACAGGTGGGAACTCACACACAGATTGTGTGTGTGTCTGTGTGTGTGATAAAGATAACAAAAAGACGAACGATGAGATTAAGAAAGCAATAACACCACTTTCGCACCACTACTCCTCAATTGCTGACCAGATCAATTTCCTAAAATTGATATTTGTTTGGATCGATCATCAAGAGGTCGACCAAAGGGGATGTCGATGATAGGTTGATGGAATGGTGCACCAGAGCAGATTATTGGAAAGGAAGCCAACCGGAGATGATAAGGTGGCCCTAGGCGGAGCTGTCAACGGTTTAGCAGTACGCAACACTATTGATTGCTCAATGAACATGAATCTAAAATGCAAACTCAAAACATATCTCTTTAATCTGGTACACGTAAGTTAGTGGAATTAGGAACTCATGGTTGAAGCATGAATGTGCAGCTGATAAGTCATTCCAGGAGCTGGGTTTAATCCACTGTTGTAGGAACTCATACAGAGGGTCGATGATGGTTTCATTGGGGTTGTTGATGGAGAAATCATGGAGACCGAGTTTCTGTTTATGGCCTCAAACCTTGTGAAGGATGCAGTCGAAGGATGCTTGATCTCTGGGTGATTCTGAAATGTCAATTGGGTGGTTGAGGAGGATGATTTACAAATGACAATGGTTGTGAAGAAGATGAGATTGAGAAGAAGATCTAGGTATTGTGTTGGGAGAAAAAGTCGTATACGTGTGTGTGTGAGAGAGAGAAAGAGAGGATATGGGATGTTATTTTTTATTTCTTAAAATAAAAAAATACAAAAAAAAATTAAAAGGGCAAAACCGTCATTTCAGGTGTTCTAAGGACCAAAACCACGGAAAGGTTTTGATTTTGGACTTCCCATGCAAGTCGAAACCTTTTTTGACCCTATCCAAAGTTTTTTAGAAACCACAAGGACCAAATTTGCAGTTTTGTCAATTTTGTTGACAAAAGGAATGCCCAAAAAATGCAAACATTTTCTCATTACAGTTGAAGTTGCTTCTCACACAACAATACACAAAAACATTTCGCTCATATCCTCACCATACAAACGAATGAATCATCTTAAAGCTTAATTTCTTGAAATCGATTTGTTTGATATAATAAATAAATATTTGTTGTGGGTAAAATAAACAGAGTAAATATGTTTATTTATAGTAGAAAATAAAGTCGATTAAATTTATGTTTTTTTTTTCTTCATTGTTTCTAAGAACTTAAAGCATTAAAAGTCGTGGCCATTTAATCAACCATACTAAATTCTAAATGAAAACAAATATAATAAAAGATAAAACAGGAACATGTCATAACTCAATCAAGTTTTTCACAAAATCATTCGATATAGTTTTTCAATTAAATACAAAACGTTTGAGTTATATGCGCTAAAAAATATTGGTTTTTTATTTTCTCTATAAACTTCAATAATTATTTGCAATAAAAATATATATAATTGATATTTTTCATCCCATAATTGAAATTAATTCAATGATATACTATTAAAACAAAACTAAGAGAAAATGAAATTGGATTTTTTTTGTTTAAAACTATGTTGTTTAAATGGTTTTATACCTAAGCTTGGGCACATAACAACCATATATTCACTTTTTTTTATCTCTCTCTCTATCTCTCTCTCTCCCTCTCTCTCTCTCTCTCTCTCTATATATATATATATATATATATATATATATATATATATATATATATATATGTTATTTTGTTTGTTACATTTATTGTGTGTTAGAATGCACCAATAACAATTTGTAAATTAAATAATTATTTAATTAAATAAATATAAATATTCAATTATTTCCATAATTATATGTATATTAAATGATATTCATAATTATAATTATCTTTTTATGGAAACTAATTAAATTCGTCATTAATGTCAGTAATAACATTCTTTCAGAATGAATTCGCATCTAGGTTTTTATATATGAGTTCGTATTTTGTTTCGGGACTCAGTCACTTAAAATACAATAAAGTTGTATGGAATATGAAGAACGATAGTGTATTCCACTAGAATACACTCTCATTCTGTTGAAATACACTATAATTCTTCTAGATATAAATTCATTATGAAATAATATTATTGTTGACATTAATGACGAATTTAATTAGTTTCTATAAAAATGAGTTATAAGTATGGATAACATTTAATATACATATAATTAATACTAAATTCGTATTGGTGCATTATAGCACACAATAGATGTGATAAACATTTGAACCTCTCTCTCTCTCTCTCTATATATATATATATATATATATATATATATATATATATATATATATATATATATATATATGTTGTGGAACATTGTCCATTTTAAATCCGAATCTGAAAATCAATGTGTATTGAGGTATCAAATTACACAAAAACACGCAAAACCCTTTTTGTTCCAATATTAATTATCTTTTTAATATGATATTGTTTTTTTCTCCTAAATGTATATAATCAATGATAATTTTAAATTTATATAATAATAAAAAAATTGATCATTTATTTAATAACTTTTATAACAAAATTATAATTTGTATGTTATCACAATATAATAAATTACAATTTAAGGAAATTAAAAAAAGAATATGATTAGTAATATAATTTTACTTAAATATAACATATTTCTTATTTATAAATCCAAACGAATAATCTTAAATAAATATTTACATTCTAAATACCAAAATATAAAAGTCTATTATGTAAGTTATAAATTTTTTATTTGTTTAGTTTTAGTAATTAATTAACATAAGATCATATTTGACAAGGTAACTAAAAAGCTAGCTTTTAGTTTATAAACTAGTATATTATTAAGTTAGTTTATCAATAAGCCAAATTATAAACTACAATAAGTTATTATTGTGGTTTTTCCATGCATGCATAGTTAACCTGAATGATGCAAGTTGTTACTGAACCAACGCCACTTTAGTTGATAGTTGAGACGACTTACTTGGTTATGTGGTTATGACCTATGAATGAGACCTGAGGGAGGGGTTGATTAAGTAAACTTCTTATCATCTTTGATTAAGTACACACAACACATTGATAAGATTCGATTTTTTGACTTTTGAAAATGGAATAAATGTTTTTGTTGTGCTTGCAAGGCTGCAATTGCAACGGTTTATGAGGATCTCAAGTTGAATTTGGGTTTGGGCTTGGGCAAGGTCGGTCATAATATTTTTTAGACTAAATCAAAATTACAAGTTTCATCTAGGTGACGCTTTGTCAAAGTTTACTTATGGATATTGTTGGATGTTTTTTTATGTTGCACCGCTAGTACTAAAGCTTAATTTTGTTGCAATTTTTTTTTTGGTGCAAAGCCCATCTCTGTTTAAAAAAATCTCAGTTAACTACAAAGTACAATAACTATTTTGACCCCATCTTTATTTCCTATTGTGAATCATATTGATGTAGTGTCAGGCATGATTCACAACGAAGACTTCAACACAATTTCTCAATTTGCCATTGTGAATAATGGGATGAGCAACGAATTTGACACAGACAATGAAGGATATGAAAGTGGGGATGAAAATGAAACTAAAAATCGAGGAGATTTGACCTTAGATGGAGCTGAGATACCCTCTAATTTTAATAGTTTAGAAGGAATATATGTGACTAATGTTGACAATTGGACGGTGTCACACTCCGAGAGTAAAAATCATTTAACTCAATAATTGGGCATTTTTTTAAGAATAAGGACAAAGTTATTAGAGCTATCAAGCTTTACACGATCAAGAAGCATCGACAATATGAAGTGATTGAAACATGTCCAACAATTTGGAAGATAAGATGCCTCACATCAGTACGCCCTGCGTACCAACTTTAGAACTCGTACGCCCCACGTACTACTTAACCCTAATATACTATGAAGGCCATAACTTCCTCATTATAAATCCGATTATGACGATCCTTATATCCATGAAACGATAACAAGAAGTTATACGCTTTAATCAACTCATACTTGTCTTACAATATCCCGAACATACATCCAATTTCCATAAAAGCTCGATTTGACATATTACCAAAATACCCTTTGGCTCCAAAACACGAACCAAAAACCTGGATCATCCGAATCACATCATACACCCCCAAATGAGTCCAAATCTCAATTCTTCAAGGGTCTCAATCCTGCTAATACTCAATTTTTTATCACCACCCCATAATAGGAAACAACTCGGAACAGGGCGTTACATCATGATATGCAAGAACTGTACGCAGCACGTGAAGAAAGATTTGGTTAAGTCTTGGAAGCATTGATTGCACACACTGTCAATGGAAAAAATGACTAGTGGCATGGAAAATGCAGCATGCAAGTGGTCATCATGCAGCGCCTTCGTTGGTATTAGAGGATGTTGCTACCCAATATTTATGAATTTGGCATGCTTTTTTGAGGTTGCGGGCTCTAGCAATGACGTTAACGTTCTTGATCAGTTATCAATATTCGACGATCTTTTGTCAGAGAAGGCACAAATTCTCCTTTCACAGTGAATGAAACAAATATAAGTTTGGGTATTACCTTATGGACGAAATATATTCTAGATATTTCACATTCGTGAAGACATTCTGATACCTGGTGGAACCAAGAGATAAATTATTCAAGATAAGACATAAAGGAGCACATAATGATGTGGAAAATGCTTATGGGGTTCTAAAAGTTGAAATGACACATAATAGAACATATGACATGTGACAACCCTATATTTTTCCAAATGCAATGTAACACTCAAAAGTCAAATACAACGAAAACTATTTGGAATCAACGAAATTAACCTCAAAAATAAAGTGTTCAAATATCTAAATTGGGATGCATCAAATGTTAGATATCGTTCCAAGGTTTACAAAAACATAAAGAACCTTCGAAACCGAGTTATATTAAAGAAACTATAACCACTCAAATATTTACGACACACCCGGTAAAACACTATTTAACGTAAAAAGTGAAATTACAATAAAATGCATTTTAGCCTTAAGTATCTAAACAAAAGTTGTAGAGTCCGTTAAACTGTAAACGTACATAAAAAGATCGCCCAAATTGGACCTCGTATGAAGAAGTTACGAATTTTCTAAGTTTCGTAACAATAGTAGGGGGCTAAAAACTCGAATTGAAGATCGAGCGATATTTAGCTAACGCAACCTAAACGAAAGTTGAAGGTCTCCACAATAGGAGTAAGATGATAAAGAGACAAACGAAAACCGACGTCGGATAAAGAAACTATGAATTTTTAAACGGACTTTAGCAGTCCCGGCCTATTAAAAACATAGCATTAAAAATAAAGTCAAAACTAGCCGACGGAGTCTAAATGAAAGTTGTAGAACATAATCTCACCTACGCGTGGATATAAAGAACGCGAAAAACGGAGCCCGTATGCGAAAGTTACGGAATTTAGAAGATGGAAGTCAGGATTACGCCCAGAGTAATGTAGGAGTATGCCCAGCGTACTCAGGTGCAGGGTCGAGTCCCATCGGCTGCAGCTCTACGCCTAGCTAGACTCGAGTCGTAAGCCATGACGCAAAGTTACACCCAGCGTACTCCGGTGGTACGCCCAGCGTACTCGCATTTTCAGCCCTATAAATAGAAGGCATAAGCTACGGATTTTAGCAAACATTTCTCAAACACTCACTTACTCTCACACACTTTCAAGCACCAGAGGCCGTCCTGACACCCTCGATTTCCGCACCCGAGCTCCCGACGAAGGTTCTACGCTACCGAGATCCCTGAAAAGCTCGAAGACGCAACTTCTGTGGTTGAAGTTCTGCTCGACTCTAGTCCCACTCTCTTCAAACCAAACAAGTGAGTTCATACCCCTACTTTTCAAGTCTTTTCATGTTTTAAGAGGGGGAATACAAGTACAATACAAGAAAACGTATCATTTTATAAACATAAATGCAACATCTATCTTATTATTTTTCGATACCAACATCTTACTTTACGTATAAAGTTTAGTATATCACCAAGTTATTTTCACCAAATGGAACATACTTTCTGAAAAACTATAATGGGTATAGTTTGCGAGTTATTCATACATTCTTACGTATACATCTTGAAAAACGAAATACTTTCATCTAAAGTGAAATAAATACTTTCTTATCGTAAATCTATTTATACTAAGTGATGTGAGATATTCAAACTTCAACATACTCTTATGTATGCATTTCAAGTCCTGTATTATAAGCCATAATCTCTTGGAGGGAGAACGTGATACTTGTGTATAGATCTATATGGGATTGACAACCCCGCACCTAAACTATTAGCTACAGTTAGACCGGCAGGTCTGGGGTGACAAATGTCATAACACTACAACACCTGAAGAATGTTGTTACATGTAGTATGTGTCAATAGTATGGTTATAAGACTCACACGAAAGTATAAAAACAAGCTTGATTTACGAGATTTATACATGCATTCAGTATTTACATTATTTTGAGTACAAACTTATCTTTATCATTCAATTACGAAAGATACTAACGCCCTCCAACTTTGGGAACTTTTCAAACTATATATGGAAAATATTGGATTTTTTGAAAACCACGTTCATCGATTTTCTACCAAAAAGACATACTTTTCAATAACAAAACACTTATGAACTCACCAACTTTATTGTTGACACTTTTTCGAAACCACTTGTATTTCTCAGGGAATCTACTATAATAAATGAATGTTTTTTTGCCACATGTCCTATTCTCCTTCATTTGGACACATGACATTTTCTAAAAATTTTAAATTTTCTATTTTCCACTTGTCATTTTATTGTATTTTTCATTTTATTAAATTAAAATTCCACATTCTTATATATATATATATATATATATATATATATATATATATATTAAAGGAGGATACTTTTTAGGAATAGTGAACTCGGCAAGTGTTTGGCAGAAATGGTCCCTTGATTATATTTTTTTCGTTTTGTCTTTTACCTGGGCATTTTATGTAAATATTTACATTCTTTTCTGCACGTGTCGATCATCGTTTGGGTTTATACGCTTCCGATCCTTCCCACCGCGTCCTTATCCAATATCTTCCGTTGAGGTTCTTGATTCTTCTGATACCCGCTTTCTCATCCACTAATATTCGGATGTGTTTCGCTTCCGTTTCAATAACAGAGAAGGACAAAGATGCCGCAACGATACTGTCGGCGTTTCTACCCTTCCCGACTCCACCGCCTCTTTACCGCCATAGCTTCTCTACCTCTGATCAGTGGCTTCCAACGGTGTCTTGATGTTCATTCTTCTTGATGCTTCCACTGGACCAGAATCAACCATTGGTACACTGTGTGAGTTCATCAATCTATTTCAACCACATATAAATTAGATGCTCACATCACACTTTCGGTCATCTGCCCTCACCTACTTCACTGATTTTGTTTCGTCCCTGCAACCTCTTTGTCCCAGGGTTTCTATGATTTGGTCGATGTTTACATGAAGAGAAAAGATTTCAGATGCCGAAACAAGCTTGAACAATGTCTTAAAGCAAAAATCTAGTGAGTTCATGATTTATTTGTGTATTACGTCTTCTTCTTCTTCTTCTTCTGTTGTTTATATAATGATTTTAAGAAATGTATATACCACAAAATCAAGCGTAAATTCGAACCGGTTCTATCCACATGTTGCTCTTTTTGCTTTGCAACCGTTACACTTGGAGAATCATGTGATCAAACATGACAGGGGATGATTTCCATTACTACAAGTTTGGGAAGTGGGTTTTTGAAGAGAAACATGCCTATAAGGTGTTCAATGAAATGTCTGATCCAGTTAAGGTATTCATTTCAGTTTATTTTATCCCGATTCATTAGTTGATTATATTTGTTTGATCATTTTTTTTCTTATTTTGTTCAGGTTTGCTTAGCGGGATACAATTACAACTTTTGACATGTAGCCTAAGTTTGTTTCCCAGTTATTGGCTAATGAAAGAGTTATTCATTATAGCTATTAAAACTACTAACATTTGAAAGGGGTAATATGATTTTGAGTATTTTAGTAATAAGATCAAGTAACCAGCTTAAACATGTTGTATGTGACGCTACTTGGCACCTAAAGGGTCATATAGTCCGAAAAAAAATTGATTTGCCCATCCATTGAAGATTAATAAGAACAACTTCATCTTTTAGTTAACATTCATAAAAGTTACTCATTTTCATATTTAGAACCAATGCCAATTAAACTCAATTTTAATTCGTTTTTTTTTTGTTTCTGAGCAGATTTAAACACTCCAATTTTCATGTAAAGTGCATGTGTTATAACCTATCTTTTATTTCTCAACTCATGATAATTTGAAGTTGAAAAAGGTACTCTTTTGATCTATTAGGAGTGTTCGGATGTACAATTGAAACAAATTTATATTTGTTTACATGAACATATACATTATCTAGAAATGGTTTGGACCCAACTGCATTGAGTGAACCTATTCCAGAGTGCAAACAAGAAGAGGTACATAATAATGACAAGATTGTATATGTAATTTTTTTTAATATATAGTACCTTATTTTTTTTCCATTATAACAGTTGATGCAAAACAGACTTGCAGATTACAACATATACAAATACTTGCATCAGCAAAATATGAAAATATGAAAACAAAAGTATGCAAAAAAATGTGTTTAGCACACTTGCGGATTACAGCATATGTAAATACTTGCATCAGCAGATGCAAATACTTGTGGACAATTGAATTTTTTTTGTTTTCATACAAAAACACACACATGAAAAAGCGAACTCATTAGGTCTGCTAAACACATTTTTTAATCACCGACTGCTCTTTTTACCATATCTAAACCGCTTCACTTGAATCTTATGGTTCAGGAGCTACTCATCTAGGTAAGCCTTAATTCTAATATGGCAATACTGAAAAAGTACTTATCTTCTTTGCAGGGGGACCTCGCTCAGGTTTTCATGAGGTTAATCTGGTGAAAGAGGATGGTGTTTCTAATGAAATATGTAAATCTTTTCGTCGCTTCCAGGTTCAATATTTTCAAACTAACCAATTATCTCTTTTTTTCATGATGTCTTCTTTAACATTAATCTGACATGTATACTAACCTTTCGTTCTGTCTTCAAGGTTCATCAATATTTAATCGTTCGAAAGAATCCTAGGAAGTCAGCTAAATAAATCACACAACTCTCCCCTTTTCTCCCAAATATCACCATTAGGTACTACTTCTCTATTTGATTCCGAGTTTTTTAACCGGAATAGTCAATATAGCTCGCTTTTTCATGTGTGTGTTTTTGTATGAAAACAAAAAAAATTCAATTGTTTGTTCAAACCTTGATTAATATATATTTTTCATTAAAAATAGGCTGGAATAAATGCAATTCCTGAAGGTTACACAAGGTATACATCTAATGCAGGTACCCATGAACTACGAACAACAATATGCAAGAAATTGAAGGGTAAGATCAAATGAAATTTGAATCCTTTTGAGTTTTCGGATATAAATGTTAATGATGATTCCTTAAACATTTTCCTTTTATTTCTTATAGAGGAGATTCATATTTGTTACACACCTGATGAAATTGTGGTCACTAATGGGGCAAAACAAAGTTTACTACAAGCAGTTCTTGCTATTTGTTCCCCAGGAGACGAGGTCTGAGTATACATGTGTTTTGTTTTTTGTTTTTTATGATTTCTATAAGAGAAATTAAACATTTATTGGTTTACAGGTTATAATTCCAGCTCCATTTTTGGTAAGTTACCCTAAATTCCAACCCATGCAAACCAGGCTTAAATTTGTTAGTCAAAGTCCATCAATAACCACCCGTTTGATCTTCACCGGCTTGCCTTTACAGGTTATAAGGACGTCTCTCCTTTCGGTCATTCAAATTTTTCTTTCTCATTGAGTCAATAGAGTTCTACGCAGGTTAAAGTCGCTCCTTCTTCCTTCTGCAAGAGGCCAATAGGAGTGTGTGCAGTTCCAGATCAGACGTGGAACACCCGTTTGATCTTCACCAGCTTGCCTTTACTATTTCACTTAATTAGAGCCGACTAAAAGGAACAACTCTGAACTGTGTATATCTATTCCCGAGGTTCAACAAACATGGTAAGTTGGTTAAATTATCAAGTTCAGATTATGTTGGGAAGTGGGCAAGTTGGAATAGGCGACCCAAATTATGGAGCTAGCTACCAATTGATATTTGTTCTCTTTCTTCTTTCCCAGGTTCGAGTCTTATTTATTGATTTCATAGGTTCCAGTTTTCCTATGTTGAACGGGTAAGCACCTTTTCATTCTAGATTAAATATGAATGTATGATGACATTGTAATTACCTGGTTTGAAAGTTTAATGTTTTCGACTTCATCATGTTCTTCTTTTTGAGCAAATTTTCAATCAGGTCCTTCTTCATCCTTCTTTTGAAAGTTAAAAATTTTGATTTTAAGATTTTTGGACGAAACTGCCCCTGCATATTGTTTTAAACTTAAAAAAATTGTTTTTAACAATTTTAGACCAAACTGCCCCTGCATACTAATTTTATAGTTACTTTTTTTATTTTAACAATTTTGGATGAAAATGCCCTTGCATAATGTTCTTGTACTTAAAAAAATTTGAATTTAACAATTTTGGAGGACACAAGTCTTGCATATCATTTTTATAGTTAATATTTTTTTATTTCAACGGTTTTGAACTCAGATTGATGTTGAATATATTTAAGTAGTAAATTGAGTAAATAGCGATATACTTTGCATTTTGTTTTTGTTCTTTTACCAAAAAACAAAGTACATTGTCGTTTTTTGTTTTTCCATCTTTAGGTGCTAAATGCAATAAATAGCAACGAGCTTTGAATTCACACATTTTTTTCGTTTTTTTTCTTTTTTTTTTGTAATTCTTTTTTCTAAAAACCAAACTACATTGCTATTAGGTGCATTTTCCATTTTTACGAGTAAAATGACCCAAATGGCAACATACTTTCAGTTTATATGTATTTTTTTCCCCATTTTTACAAGTGAAATGCCCCAAGTGCATTCTCATTTAGGAAAGAAGAACCATGGATACACCAGCCTTTGGATTTAATCTCCGATTTCACAACTTCGCCATTCTTTAAGGTAACTTCTATAGCAGACGTATGCTATGTTTGTTTTTTTTTTTTGTTGTGTGAGATTACATTATCTATTTTTTTTATTTTCTTATTGTTGCACAACAGCTGTTCGTTGGAATACTTACATGAATCTACATGTCAAGAATGAAGTTTTTTTAGGTGAATTTGTCACCGCCATTTTTTGTTGATTTGTAGTATCACCAGATAACTTTTGTTAAATTTTATGTTCCTTTTATTATGTTTAATATATAGATTGGTAATAAAATGAATGAACATTAATAGATCATGCATTTGGGAAATTGAGTTTATGACAATATTTTTTTTTCAGGGGTAGTTGTTGCCTCGAAAGCTGCAAATGTGAAAACTGGAACTACAGTAGTCGTACTTGGACTAGGTGCAGTTAGGCAAATTGTATGATTCTTATGAACTTATATAAATATATAATTTTAAAAGGGCCCATAACCCTAAAATGGGACAGTGCATGTTTTTTAATTTGACTTGCCCCATAACAATACTCAAACTATAAACAAATAGTTAATCAAATGACATTTACAAAAAACAAACAACGGAAAAAATTATTGCATCCGATCCCCGCAACGCGGGGGTCCCCACCTAGTTTAATATATCAGGTAATATTTATGTAAAGTATTTATTAGAAATTGTTTATATATGTAATGAATCCACTCATTAATTTTAATAATTCAAAATATTTCTCATTTTTCTTATAAATTCAAACTTTTCAAATTGTTAAAATTTTATATTTAATTTTTTTTAAATAACCCCATGTAATACATGGGTCTCACACCTAGTCAGTAATACAGGTAACTACCAGCTTTTTAAGAAGGAACGCTAAGGACGTTTATTATTAAACATTTTACATCATCATATTGTAATATTCTTTTGGAAACATGTATAACGCAATAATGTACGTTTTTATTATATATATGATGATTGTGTTACTTTCTTTACAATATTCAATTGTTATGGTACTACGTGAAGTCATCCACCCCCGAATGTTTCCGCCATTCTGGTTTGGGGGTGTGACATGACATCACCGTTGGACTTAGAAACTCTACAATATATTATGTATGCATGTATCATAATGCACAACATGGTGGTAGATGAAAAGTGATGAAATATTGCACATTATATGTAACGCCTGCAAATTTGGGTTAGACGTTTAAAGTATAATACTAATAATAAATATACATTTTATCGAACAATTAAAATAGTTGAGTAGAGTAATTGTTCTTCATGCGAGTTGCAACTAATAAATATTTATCGCATACACGTTATGTGTGACGGGTTTTATAAAAACAATCATATGTATGCATGCAAACCTAGATTAGATCTATGTTTTTATCTATTATACATACAATCATTGAACACAAAAAGGAAAACCCTAATATGCATCTAATAATTCGAAACTAGAAAGATTAGATCACATACCTTTGTTGCTATATAGTAATAACAACCAATTCTTGAAGATCGTTTACTCTTGAGAACAAGTACCACGAGTACAGTACCTATAATGGCTCACAAACACACTTGGGCAAGAGAATGAATATGAGAGAGAGGAGAGATGAGTGACTTGCTCAAAAATTTGGCTCTTTTAGGGTTTTCAAAGTGGTGGCCGAATTCAAGAGCCAAGGGGCTCTATTCATACTTGAGGCTAGCTAGGGTTTTAGGGTGGGAACCCTAATTCCTTAGCTTAAGGCCTAGGCAAGTCCATGGACCCCTTCCTTAGGGCTTGGACGAAAATCTCTATAACTTTATAGGGATTTTCGGCCCTCCCTAATAAGGGTGATCCAATGGCCCAAAATCTCAACTATCAAATATTTACAAAACAGACCCTGCACTTTCAGTCCGTTCCTTTAATCCCAAAATTAATGCCAAATTAATTTATGATTAAATACTTATCAACAATATGCTTTCTAATTAATATATTATTCTTATAATATATTGATAAATCATATTTACGCACCAACTTATTATTCTAAATAATAAAATCACCCATTCTCTCCAATAGTCATCATGTATAGTTGCAAGTGTGAAGACAACCCAAAAAGACCATGCTACTATCAAATCAAGTACATACCATTTATAGTTACGGGCTTAGAAACTTAATCCAACAATGTGGACAATTATTAGGAGTATATAATAATTTTAGAAAATCTTAATATAAAAGTTACCGTTAAACGATAAAATTATATTAAAATAAAAGATTATTTAGGATAAATAATCTAAATGAAAGTCGTAGAAACCATAACCACGAGCACGAGTTTATAGATAACACTTAAATATGACTTCGTATAAGGAAGTTATGATTTTTCAAAGTTTCGTAGGTGAACTTGAAGTGATATATAGTTTTAGCATTTACATACACTGTGTGAATTTCGTCAAATTCGGAGACTGCATCATTCTACTCGAAAAGTTCGCGCGCCACCCCAAAACCGAAAAATACGATGTTTACCCCGTAAGAATCTCGAATGGTTGAAATAACATCGCATGTGATCACAAAGTGATATATAGTTTTAGCATCTACGTACATTGTGCGAACTCCGTCCAATTCGGATACCACATATATATATATACACACACACACACACACACACTGTATTTATGCCATTTAATTGACTGTTACATTTTGATGTTTAATGACATTAATTACGATTTACAGTATAAATAGAGAATCTCCTTGACTGTTTAGATTACACCGAATGAATAAAATACAATCTCCTTTTTTCTCTCTTGCACTTATGCTTCTTTTTCCATCTTTTGATGCAACCAGTGTATGATCCGGGCAAAGTGAGAGTTCGAACAATCTAAAAGAATTACTTCCCACTGTTGTATCCTGAGAAACAAACACCCATATAGGACGAATTTGTTTTAAGGAAACTGTATCAAACACATGCCCCAATAACAATTTATTGTTTGTTCTTTCGTGCAAATCCTATGGTTATATTTTTCCCAACAAAAATGTCAGTGGTTACTTGAAAAATGACAAATACTATCAACTACCAATTAATTGTATAGTTTGAAGACTAAACTTAAGTATCACACTATTAAATAAATAGTATAATCTTGATTTTTTGTCTAATCATATATGAAAAAAAACATGAATAATAAGTCAAAACGACAACGCAAACTATATCAATGTTCGTTCAAAGTACATTGTTATTTTGCATTGTCTTGCAATATATGATGTTTTAATAAGATTTTCAAACTATTTTTTTTAAATATAGTAACAAGAACCATTACTATCAAATATAGCAATGTACTTTTTAAGTACAATGCTAGTTTGAATTATCTTATAAAAATAACTAACGACAAATCTATGATTAATATTATATTTTTTTTAAAAGCTTTAATGTTATTTTACTTTTCTCACTGTACACTTTTAATGTTTTTTTTTCACTATATTTAAATGTATATTTCAACATACAAACTCATTATTTTATCAAATAGATGAGCTTACATAATGTAAATTGTATTTTCATAATGGTTTACATATTTATTTAAAAAAAAATTAAAACTTACTAACAACACTTCCATATTTATAAATTAATATCTTTTTTTCCAAATATTTTATTAATCATTGCGATTTGAAATTATTAATAACGTTTTTCTTCATAACTGTGTTTTTTATGGGTTTAAATATAGTTAAAGTTATAAAAGATCAAATTAGGACACATATATCATGAGAATTTAATTATGAACTTATATATTTTAATAGAATACAATATAAAATTAAATTAAAATTTTAATAAAATACCACATTAAAAAGAAAACGATACATATCAAATTTGTCAATATTTTCTCATCTTAATATCTGATGATTAGGATTGTTATGACTAAAGAGTTCACATAAAATTGTATTTGGAATAAGGGAAATGGACTTAACAAGGTAATTAACTTTTCAGTTTGTTCATATCTGGGTAACTATCTTTTTTTTGTACACATCTAGGTAACGAACTTTTTGGAAGTGTTCACATGTGACCATTATGACCGGCTGTAGCAGGTTATATCCGGTCATAACCAGTCATAATGGTCATATGTGAACATTTTCAAAAAGTTCGTTACCTAGATGTGTACAAAAAAAGATAGTTACCCAGATGTGAACAAACAGAAAAAGTAACAGTAGAATACACAAATGATCTATTTAGTTTGGGTAATTTGTGCGTTAGGTCCATAACTTATTTTTTTAACTTAGATGATCCCTACTATTTATTTTTGTTGTGCATTTGGTCCCTGTCCTACCTCAAAAGAGTATTGTGCCCTTTTTATTTTTTTTTCTTATTTATGTATTTATTTTTTATATATTAAAAAAAATTAATAGACCCTATATATCTGCATCTCCTCACCCTAAATCTGAAACCACATTTGAGAAATTTAAATTGGGTGCCACAATAATCTTTTGAGGTAGCACAGGGACCAAATATACAACAAAAATAAATAGTAAGGATCGTCTAAGTTAAAAAATAAGTTATGGACCAAACGCACAAATTACCCAAACTACAGGGACCATTCGCGTATTTTACTGTTACCTTTTCGGTTTGTTCACATTTGGGTAACTATCTTTTTTTGTACACATCTAGGTAACAAACTTTTTAGAAGTGTTCACGTATGACCATTATGACTGGTTATGACCGGATATAACCTGCTACAGCCGGTCATAATGGTCATATGTGAACACTTACAAAAAGTTTGTTACCTAAATGTGTACAAAAAAAAGATAGTTACCCAGATGTGAACAAACCGAAAAGTTAATTACCTTATTAAATCCATTTCCCTTGGAATAATTGGATTAGTATCTAATCCGCTTATCGATTAGATTTGTAACATTTTATTCTATTAAAATTTTTTGTTTGAAAAAATAAATAGATTTAAAAAGAAGTTACAAATTTTTTTATTTAATTATATTTTAAAAAAATACAATACAATATAAAATTAAATTAAAATTTCATCATCTATTAATATTTTAAAAAATAATATAATATTAAATAACATTAAGAAAAAAAGGATGTATATATTATATACAATTTTTAATTAATTATTAACATATTAAATATTAAAAAATAAAATAAAAATAACTATAAAAATGAGTCTTTTAGAACTGAGCGGGACTTCTCAATTGAGTATTTTCCATCGTTTTTGCCCTTTTGCCCTAGCCTCCCTCACGCTGCTGCCTCTGCTAAACGCTCACCTGAAAGCATCCAGCATCCAACTCCGACCGGCGAGACGACGACCAACACACCATTTCCGGCTGCGAGTCTGCGACAACATTTCCGGCTACGAGTCTGCGACACCTCTCCGGCTACAACGCACACGTCTCCGTCTTCGGCTGTCACAAACCCCGACTCCGGCTATCACATCTCTGATTCCGAACGCTCACTTCTCCACCTGTTACTCTGTTAAATGTAAGTTCCGATTTCAGATGATATTGTTTGTATTAGATGGATTCATGGAATGTTTGTGGTGTAACTCCCTTTATACCATGGATTCATTGAATGTTCTCCACCTGTCTACCGATCTATAATTGTGTATGTTAAGTTGTCAACTATTTTTGCTATGTGGGCAGTTAATTTATCTATTTGTTGCTTATTTGCTTTGTGTAGTTTATCTGTAAAAGATTGGAGGCAAAGTCATTGTTTGCGTTTTTTTTTTCTTCCTCTTTGTAGTCTACTGATGTATATGTTGTTTTTCTTTGTTCAGCTTGGGAGTTATTGAAGGGATAATTGGTATCGACCCGGCCCGCTTTAGAATCCGGATCTAATAAAACCTTTGATCAGGCACGCACTATAAAGGCATAAACCCTTATCGTCCCTCCCATTTTTCATTCGAAATTTCAATTGGATTTATAGAAAGAGAGAAGTATCAACAATGTCGGGCTTCTCCTTCTCTACCAGTTTATCAACCTCCTCATCATCTTCATCCCCATCACCGTTTTCATTTGCATCGTCTTCATCTCCATCTCCGTTCTCATTCTCAAACCCTGCCTCATCCCCTTCGCTATTTGGTTCATCTACATCCTCAAATCCGACATTCGGAGCGCCTTCATCGTCAACTCCTTCGTTTGGGTTTTCGTTTGCATCTTCGTCATCTTCTACGCCGTCTTCCGCTGCACCCTCCGCCTCCGCTCCATCACCAACTTTTGGTTTCGGGGCTTCTTCCGCTGCTGCAACCGGCTCTACACTGTTCGGTACATCGTCTCCTGCCGGGGCATCACCGTTTGGTGGATCTGGTTTGTTTGGATCAAGTTCTAGTTCTAGTGGCGCTACCACCACCACTACAAGTTTATTCGGTTCTACTTCCACTTTTGGATCCGGTAGCATATTTGGGGCTTCTTCAGCTTCAGCTTCAGCTTCAAGCACAACTACACCTACTGCGGTTAGTTCGCCTTTTTCTACAGGCTTATTTGGATCATCATCTACTTCTGGAACATCAACTCCAATTTTTTCTTCAGCGTCATCTGGGGCTGCTTCATCATCATCAGCCCCATCTTTACCTAATTTATTTGGCTCAGCTTCTTCATCAGCAGCCCCTTCTTTTTCTAATTTTGGTGCATCATCATCTAGCTCAATGTCAAGTTCAATTACAACACCACCGGCTTCATCTGCAGCACCAGGGTTTTCGTTCCTCAACGCTTCGAGCTCCAGCTCAGTCACTTCTTCCGCTGCTTCAGCTCCGGGTTTCTCATTCCCAAGTGCAACCGCCTCTGCACCCTCGTTTTCGTTTGCCTCCAGTTCAGCCGCGCCATCTACTACCACTTTGTCTGCTGGTTCATCGTCAAGCCCCACCTCTAGCTTCTCTTTTGCGAATGTAACAGCCTCTTCTGCGGCTCAATCATCTTCGGGGCTGGCTTTAAATACAAAAACTGCTTCTACGACAGTAGCTACAACGACTACTTCTAGTGCTTCCACATCTGCCAGTAGCACTCTGTCGTTCCCTTCATTTGTTACATCTTCATCTAGTGCTACACCAGCTACTGGATCTGTTCCCAGTTTCGCAAGCCCTGCCATTGGTGCTTCTTCTTCCGGAACTTCAAGTTCTTTTTTGGGATTTCAAACTTCCTCTAAGACTACAGCTGCTACTACCCCATCTTCCCAACCGCAATCTACAGCTGCTTCATCTTTGTTTGGTGAGTTTGTTAGTATAATTATCTTTAGTTTCTGGTTTGAAGTTAATGGACAGTATTGAATCGTTGCATGTGAGTTCATATAATAACGATTTGTAGGTTATCTTTAGCCATTGTTTTGTTGTTTTTTTTTCATAGTGATTATTGTGATTTCAACAATTAGAAGTAGCCACTGAGATAATCAGGTGCTTGCTTGCTTAAGGATAATTTAGGTATTTAGTATTTGTCGGTAATCAGTTTATTCTTGGCAACTTGTTACCCATTTTATGTGCTTAACCAAATTCTGATCATTTTGATTCTAAGTTATGAGAAACCTAGACACTCTCAAAACTGGTTATTGTTACTTTATAGACATCCCTTTAGATTGTGTCGAGCTCATAGTAGCATTGTAGCAATGGCATTGATGAACAAATTGAATCTAACTTGTTTATTTCCACATTTGAGAGGTGTGTCTCCCAAAAAAAATCGAATGATTTTATTTTTAGGCCATAATATATATATATATATATATATATATATATATATATATATATATATATATATATATTCTGTATTGTATGAACTCTTTTGTTGTTTGTGTCTGAAGGTATTCCTGCAGCCACAACAACCACTTCAACCATTACAACCACTACTGCTCAAACATCATCCTCACTTGTTGTAGCTTCCAGTAGCGGGTCAGTCATCACTCATCACCACAGTATCTCAAAAAATATATATAAATTTTTTTAATTCAAGTGATAAAGTTCATCTTTATCATACTATCCTAGAGATTTAAAAAAATAAATAAATAAATTGTCTGCAGGACAAGTACGAGTGTGAGCACAGCTGTTGTCCCTGCACCAAAGTTACCATCTGAAATTACTGGAAAGACTGTTGAGGAGGTACATCTTAAACAAAGTCCTATAATTATAAATATAATGCAAAAATAAAGTATGTTAACAGCCTGCCTGCCTATAATATTAGTTAATGTTAGAAAGATGCAATGTATTGTGAAATTTGAGGAGCACATCATGACAATTATTATTTTGGATTTAAAGATCATCAAGGAGTGGAATGTGGAGCTCCAGGAAAGAACCGGAAAGTTCCGGAAGCAAGCTAATGCAATTGCTGACTGGGACAGGAGAATCTTGCACAACCGGGATGTTCTTCTTAAACTTGAGGTCACTTTTTTTTATTCTTAAACTTAAATAAATTCAAGAGTGGAAATGAAAAAATAGCTCTTTTTTATTTATTTTTTGATTTTGAATTTTGTTTATAAACAAAACAAACAGGCAGAAGTTGCTAAAGTTGTTGAGACCCAATCAAACCTTGAGCGCCAGCTGGAACTTATCGAGACTCATCAGCAAGAGGTATTATGATACTGAGTGAGGGAGGGGTAGTAGTTGTAAATTGGTATAATAGTTAAATAAATAAATTGTTGTTGTTAGGTTGACAAGTCGTTACAAAGTGTGGAAGAAGAAGCTGAGCGAATATACAAAGATGAACATGGCTTACTTCTTGATGATGAAGCAGCTTCAACCAGAGATGCAATGTAAGTTTCTGGAGTCGAGGGCATTTACGTCTTTTGCACATTACAAACAAGGCGCTTGTTAATAGTTTCATCTGGTAAATTTCAGGTATGAGCAGGCTGAATTCATAGAGAGAGAAATGGAACAGATGACTGAACAAATAAAGTCGGTTATTCAGACTCTTAATGCCAATCAGGTTATTTGTCTTTATTTTTATTTATTTGGCAACGCAAAAAGCAGCTTTGAAAAGTAAAAAAAAAATGATTAATTTGAATATGTTTAATAGGCTGGAGAAGTTGAAGCAAGTGATGGTATGGGTATGGGTATGGCCCCACTGGATGTGGTGGTTCGGATCCTTAACAATCAACTCAGTTCATTAATGTGGATCGACGAAAAGGTTGTATTTATATTTTTCATTTTGTAATTACAAAAATAATAACTTATTTTAATAAATAAATTATAAATATAATATAAACAGGCTGAAGAATTCTCTTCGCGTATTCAAAAGCTGGCCAAGCAAGGATCTGCTGCTGACCGGGAACTCATGGCCCCAAAATTTTGGCTGTCTCGCTGAATCTCTTACTGTTCTTTCTCTCTGCTTCTTGCTTAACAGTAAAAAAAATTAGTACCTCTTATTAAGAAATTTGGATATGTGAAAACAATAACCCGATTATCGTGAACATGCTATTTGCTAATATTACTTTTTACATCATCAACTTCACTAGTTTTTATATTCTTTCATTAATGTTTTATCGCGAATGGATTTGAGTTGTAGTTTCTTCATCTTTAACATGTTAAATGATGATCCGTTTTTTGTTTAGAAAATAGGTCATGTGTCAATTATATGTTAGGGTTTGGGAGGAGAAAAAGGTATTCATTTTCTGAAATTGACAAGTAACTTGGTTCTTGAATGACAAGTGAGTTTGAACAATCGACATTACTTGTTATACAAATTAAGTTTTTACATAAAATGGTGGTTATGCCTTTTTTTTACTAAATTATAAGTGAGTTTGAACCATTGGACTCAACTTTATTTATTTGTTGTGTAAATCAAGCTTCTAAACCACAATAACATCTCATGAATTGGTTAGTTCGTTGATATTGCAACAAAATTGTAAATGAATCGGTTAGTTCGTTGATATTGCAACCAAATTGTAAATGTAATGATATAATTAAGAAAGAAATTTGTGTCAAAATCAAAATTTTGTTATAATATAGTGATTTTCTTGTAATTTGAAACTCGGTTTTAAAATTGAAATTTTGATAAACTTAGTGCCTTTATTGCATTTCGGGGAAAGTGGTTACCAAAGAATATGGAAAACCGATCATTTGGTTGATATTGCAACAAAATTGTAAATATAATGACATAATTGCAAAAAATAATAATAATAATAAATCGGTGTCAAAATCGAATTTTTATGGTAATATAGTATTTCTTTTTTTTATACAATTTGGCCTTTTTTTATCCATATAATCGACCATATTAATATATACAGCAAAAAAAAGACTCTTGGTCCTTTCCTTTGTTTTTTAACCCATGGTTTGTTTTTTCATATATTTTTTTAATATTTATAAGTAAAACGATTTAGGAGTTTGTTAGTATTTGAGCAAACTACCTTTGATATTTTAAGTTGTTTTAGCTATTTGTTTTTGTATTTTGTACTATGTGAAAAAAGCAAATCATGCATATCTTATTCATTTGAAATTGGAATGTCATATGATTTTTTTCTACTACGTATAATTTAGAGTTTGTAGATGATTTTAGATTATAATTTTATAATTTTTGATTTCATATTTAATTACCTAGAGTCCTCCAAATTTGGGATATAAAAGTTGGAAACTTTCATCTTTATAACATTTTTTTTGGTATTTTGTATTTTGTAAAAATTTTAAAACATGCATCTCATTTGTTTCAAATCCGATTGACATATAATTTTTTTAACATATAGTTTAGAATTTTTACATGATTGTACACAATAACGTTATAATTTTTGGTTTTATATTGAATGACTTACATTTCCTCGAAGTTGTGATATCAAATTTGGAAATTTTAAAAGTTCAAACCAATAAAAAGGTTTGAATAGGAAGTCAATTATTACTCCATTCCACAAATGAGATGTATTGTTAACTTGTTATAAAAGAATGATATCAACCTACTAAGTAATTACCAAAAAAATCATGGTTTTTTTGGGTTTTGGTATTTTCTTGTTACCCATTTTACCTGGTTCCAACCTACATGCTTTGATATTTTCGGATTTTCGATTTTAGACCCAGTTTACCTGGTCCTTGACCTATAACCGAGTTTTTCGAACTGGAATTGGTTCATATATATCGGTCCGATTTCCGGTTCTATTACATTTCATTTTTTGGTTTCATGTTTCGGGTCCATCCATGTCGGTTTAGACCCACTATCATCCTTACTTCACGTTTAATTTAAAATATGTCAATTTATATATAATCAACAATAACGAGAGTAAAATAAATATATATTTTTTTCTTGCCCAACCTACAATTTCAAAATATTACCGTTTTTTCTTAAAAATAAGCATTACAATGAAAAGATGCACAAATATTAAAAAAATATAGTAAAAATAAGGAATAACTCTTTTATTCTTTAATAAAACATATATTTTAGAGAAATTTAAAAACTTTTCAAAAGCTCATTGAAACATGGTTGTGCATAATGATTTTTTCTTTAAAACTAGTTTATAAACTAATATTTAGCTTACACATCATAACAACCTAAGGCTAAATGGAACATAATGGTTTCTCTCTCATTCCACCCGACACACATCTGTTTTTTTCTCTCCTCCTACGCCCATCCCATAACCATGGAAATAGCCTCCTGCTCCACCCATTTTTCTTATAAATAAATAAACTATATAAAGGAGAGAGCGTTAACTTTTTATCATCATATTGCTTGTTATAACATGTAATAAAATTTGTACACTACCTCAACGCTTTGCACACTTATTTACCATTTTATCATCTAAGTCATCGTTTTATAAGAATTTCAACCTTTCAAAGATATGCCTTAAACACCAACAATTTCAGTTAGTATCCTAGACATATTACAACTGAAATTTGAGGTTTATATGATATTGGTATCGGATGTCACACAATTTTGACGATGCACTAACTGAGAAGACATAAAAACATAATGCGAAGAATGGACTATGTGGACCCAACGAATGCCACACATAAATATCATTTTAAAGTTCATCAACCATAGAATTGAGAAGACATAAAAATATAATGCGAAGAATGGACCATGTGGACCCAACGAATACCACTCATAAATATCATGTTAAAGTTCATCAGCCACAAGAAGGGAAACGTTGATCAAATGGACCCTTTTAAACTCCAAACCTTGTATTCCAAATCTTGTTATTATTCATCCAATAGCCTTGGTTGAATTCGACTACCTCGAACCTATAATCATTAATTATACGAGAGCCAGAAAGATACGTATAGATATCTACGGGGTTTGACACCCTCACGTGCGATTGCTAGCTACAATCCCGACATGATAACTTTCTTTATATAAGGTTTCATTATTCGACGTCCGATGAAGCGTCGTACGGGGGAAATTATAGTCTACAACGTCGATTATGGGGACTCATGGTAATACATCATGAAAACCTTATAGATTCGAATACCTAAAGGGAAGTCTTCGAGTAATTAATATAATAGATCAAGATCGATAAAATATCCTATAAAGATAGTAAGATATGATCGATAAAATATCTTATAAAGATAGTAATATAAGATTAATGAAATATCATATAAAGATAGTAAGATAAAATTGATAAAATATCCTATAAGATAGTACGATAGGATTGATAAAATATCCTATAAAAATAGTAAGACATTATTGATAAAATAACCTAAAAATGTATTATAAATTAGGAAAAATAATATAGAACCTTAAAGGACAAAGTATTCAGAAAACTTCTAAGATTCAATATACAAGGAACTTTAGAAGATACAACATAGTAAAATCTAGGAAACAAGGAATATATGAAAAATGATCATAATCATTGTAAAAATTCCTAAAAAGTTTTCAAATGAGTTTATTGAATGTTTATTTAAACCTACGAACTTACCAACATCAAGTTTACATTTTCAAAATCGCATGTTTTGCTATGATCACATCTACCAACATCAATTATGTAATCGAATTTACAAAATTATACAAAATCAATGACATCGACCAGCTTAATTCATAAAGTTAAACAAAAACATTGGCACAATTAGACTAAACGGAGTGGCCCTCGCCACCACCGCTCGTTAGCCTCGCTATGGACACAAAACACCACCCCTAAGCATTCGCTAGGGGAGTCGCCAAGGAGGACTCGTTACATACATAGCGAGAGGAAAGAAGGGATGGAGCTGTAATATGATTGGTGCAGCCTCTCATTTTCTATTTTTCCCTTCCAGTCAAACAAGGCAACCAAACAACCCCCTGAAAATCATTGTTGATGCCCTCTTTCTTCTTCTTCGATTACTACCAAAAACGCCACTGGAGTTTAACGGAGGCGCGAAAAACTCCACCGGCGTTGAACGGAGACGCGATTGATTGAATTTATTGTAGCAGAGAGAGCGAGCGAGCGAGAGAGAGAGAGAGAGAGAGAGAGAGAGCTTTGTTTTGTTGTGTGGCGCGTGGGTTCAGGTTCTTCTTTTGAATGAATACAGTGGACCAAAAAAAATTATATTCTTTATGAAGGTATCGTTTGAAGTTTAAAATTTGAAGGTTTAATCAATAAAGTCTACTAACATATATTATTTAATATTTATGTCTATAAATTAATGTTTCGGTTTTCATTATACAAGTGTGATTTGCTTTCGTTTCTTGCTCTCTCTACGAACCGATGTAATATTTTGGATATTAAAATAACATAACTTAATTAAATTTGAAAAAAAAAATTGGAGTGTTAAGAGTGTTACCACTCCCTTTGAAATGCCAAGAATGGGATGCTAAGACAAAAAATGAGGTGGCATTCAAAAAAATAATATGGCAAGGTGTTAGGAGTGTTACCACTCCTTCTAGCCTTAAGATGCAAGCAAAGTGGCATTGCCCTGATTAAAAAAAAAAAAAAAAAAAAAAAAGGTCTTGCACATTTTGGGGCATTTTTCTGTATTCTAACGACTAACAAGTAAAGCTGTTAATCTGACAAAAAACAAAAAACACAGTGAGTATTATATTAGTAAATTCCCCATAACGAATTCAAAGAAGGTTGAGGCGCCCTGATGCATCAAGTAGCTGTTGGATGTTATGAGCAGCAGAAGTCAAAGTAGCATGACCTTTACAGAAAGCAAATCTGATATATCTATTATTATGCTTCTCTGAACTTGTATGGAAAAACCCGCATCCAGGAACAGCCACAACTCCAGCTTCTTTTATTAATTCCTCCACAAATTCAACCTGAAAAATCCATCCATCATAATTAATTAAAAGTTAAAACATACTGTAAAAAATAACAACATGCTATTTAATACTGTAGGATTATTTCACATACGTCCATAAGTTTGCAAGTATCTGGAAGCGCTGCAAATATGAAAAACGAACCCATTGGCATAAATTGAACCTGAAAGCCCACATCTCCAAGCAACTTGAACACAAAATCTCTTTTTCCTTCATAATCCTAACTCCCAACACACCAACTACATTATTGTCAAAAACTAGGAAAACCTACATTTCAAAAATCCTTACTTTTCTCAATGATTTATAGTACTCTGGTGGACTTTTTAATGCAGCCAAGGCAGCTTCCTGAAATGGGGCAGGGGCTGAATCTGTAAGTTTCGCATGAATGTTTCTGATTGCAAACGCAATGCAAGATGGACCTATGGCCCACCCCACCCTCCACCCTGTAGTAGCTGGTCAAACTTAGTCAAACAAAACACCCAAACCAAAATGAATTAAAAGATAAACCCACCTGTGACACTATATGTTTTGGACAAAGAAGACGTGATGATGCTTCTGGTTTGCATTTCTGGTAGTGAGGCCAGGCTTATATGAGGTTTTTCATTCTCATATGTTATATGTTCATACACCTGCACAAACATTTTCAAATAAAACAGATTCACATTCATGTATATATATAATTAAAAGTTACTTATATCATACTTCATCTGTAACGGCTATACAATCCTTTGTTATGCAATATCCAGCAATCATCTGTAGCTCTTCCATGTTAAAAACTTTTCCAGTTGGGTTGTGAGGACTGTGTATAAAATTCCAAATTCAAAACTATAAAAATATATAAAATTCCAAATTCAGAAACATATTATAATACACCTACCTATTCAGTACCAGAGCTTTTGTCTTTGCAGTAAAAGCATCTGAAAGTTTGACCTCGTCAAGTCTCCAATAAGGTGGCTCCAGGGCTACATACACCTGTTAAGATTCAAGATTCAAGATTCATTCATTCATCATATTTCATTTTCACAAAAATTATACTGTAGCACCCAAAACTTACAGGGACTCCTCCAGCCATTAAAATACATGTTTCATACGTTTCAAAACAAGGATCAAAAAGTATTACTTCATCCCCAGGGTTAAGTACTGCAAAACAAAACATAACATAATATTTTTTATTCGTGTTTTTGAATGAGTATAAGGGGATTATTAGGAAAGTTTTCAGTAGACATGCTTGCAAACATTGTGGCAGCGAAAGCCTCGGTCTGACCACAGCAAATGGCAATGTCTGTTACAGGATCAACATCTAAGCCATGCATTTGCTTCATTTTATCCGCAACCAGATCACATATTCCCTGAACATGCCTTCAATTACAATTTGCAAAAAAAAATGTCAGTTCATGTCTGTGTAGAGCGCATTACACTATATGAAAGCTGAAATTACAGTATAAACAAGTGTTGGGATTTGCGTTTAAACAAGAGTTGCAATAACTTGTTTGGAATGTTGGGTAAAAAGTGGTCGTGATTTTAAGACAGAAGAAAACGAGTTAATGAGATACTCACTATCCCCCAATTTTAGGACTATTTTGAACGTTGGTCGTTGTGTATGAAACTGAAACCAACTCCCGATTAAAAAAAATGATGAATTCGGCCAAAAGAACATAAAATTAGGGATAAAATTCTGGAACAAGTGGAAGCTAACAGACCTGTATTGGTTAAAATCGGAGGTGATAGCGGAGACGGCGGCGGCCTTGATATTGGGAGGTGCCGGAAAATCAGGGAAGCCTTCGGCGAGGTTAATGGCGTTGCTACGTTCAGCTAGATAAGATAGTTGCTGTATTGGGGAAGGTTTTAGGGTCTTAGCTACCGACGACAGCTTTGCTTCCATGGCATTATCTCATCGCTAAACAACCCACCATGTACTGTAGAAAAAGGGGGTCGTGCAACTACAGTAACTTTGACTACTTGACTTTCCTCAACGCGTAAAAACATCTTTCAAAATAAAATTACTTTTCATTATTATTGCTTTATAAACCTCGTCTTCATGATCCCTACTCCGTTTTCCACTTGGAGAAGCTACCGTGGATGCTGACGGAGAAGCAGTTACAAGTTACATACGCATATAGAATTTCATATATCTTATTAAACTTCAAAATATAGTTTAATTTTTTAATATCATATTTATTTTGTATAAACCTTTAAAATATCATATTTACCCAAATCCTTTTTTATAACGTTTTTAATATTTTATAATCATTTTTAGACCTTAGAATTATTATAAAAATTAAAAAATTAACCATATTATCCTTACATCTAAGATAATGGAATGTAAACTTCTAATTGTTAATATCACCCTCTTAACAAACAAAAAGATTAATCTTCAACAATCTCTTTGGAATGTATATTTTGATTGTTTAGTTTTTGTTGTTGTTGATTATTATCATGTTGTAGATGGATGATATTTTAGATATTACCATTGATATTCTAATGTTTAAAAAAGTACACATATAATATTTTGATATTTAAGAAGACATATATGATATTTTGATCATTAAAAAGGACATATATGACATTTTGAAATTTTATGAAGGACATATATGAAAATCTCTCTCATATATATATATATATATATATATATATATATATATATATATATATATATATAGAGAGAGAGAGAGAGAGAGAGAGAGATGAAGGATCATTTGAGAACCTGTACTTTCCCGATAACCAAACAAGGACCGTTAGATCAAAATAATAGAGGGTCAAAATGATTTGTGACATTTTTGTAAAAACTTGGAAATAAAAAGCATGGGGTATCTTATTTCAATTTGTTAGAGGGCATTTTAGGGATAGAAAACTTATGCCTGATCCTATCAAACCCTTTCCTTATACTATCTCTCTCTGTTCATCATCAAAACTCTCTCCCTCTCACGTTCTTCATTGACGATAAAGATGACTGCCTCATCCATCAATCGTCGTCGATCGCCTCCCTCCTCCATTCATCGGCCACCTCTACCTCTGTCGACCGCCACACTCCTTGATCTCACGTTCTTCGTAGAAAAAAATCCACTGAAGATGCTTTGATTTTGAATCGTTTTATCCTTCGTCAATTTATTCCCCGGAGTACACCATAATTGTCGACTTCTTCTCAGCCTCCTATGTGGATTGAAGACCTGAACGAAGAAGAAGATCCTTTGTCGATTAAGAATTCAAAGTGCAAACAATATGAAAAGTGCATATGGTCTCGATCGCTGTACTTACGTCTGAAACACTTGACCTTAGTCTATCAGACTATCCCTAACTCTCGATATCGGTCTCAATTTTCCTCCACTAGAACTTGCCTAAACAGAGGTTTTTATTTTTCTGCATTTCTTCGGTTTTTTAGATCATATTTCACTTTTGCTTTTCTGTATTACCAAAATTAAGTTGACAATTTATATGCTTGTTATATATGCTTGTTCGTATTCTGATTTAGTTATCGGATTCAATACAGTATGTGATATTGAAATTACTTAGAGTTTAGAAGGTTTCTTACTAAGAAAAACATTTTCGTGAAAATATAAAATTGTAGTGCTCTTTTCCTTCATGTGTTGCCTTATGAATATTGTTGTTATCTTTAACATGGACCACTCTGTTGAAAATATAGTCAATTTGTATTCAAAGTGTCAGGTGACACCTCCTTCTCAGTCATACATAAAAACCCAAGACTATTTCCTCCTTCTTTCCATAAACCCGATCGGTTTTGATAAGAAAAAACTTACATTGGATACAAAAATGGTGACACCTCATTAATGTACAACAAACAACAATGTGGTTATCCTACATACTTCTATGAAAAATGGGATTAACCACCATGTAACAATGCTTGATTCCCTCTCCCTCTTCCCCTTAAATCGGCCCATCCTTCCACCTCCATACCCCCATTTCATTTAAAACATATCTCCTCTCCAACATTCAAGAAATATCTTATCTCTCCTTCCAAAAATTCGTGAGTTTGTAGTGAGTTTCAAGAAGCTTTCTTCAAGCATTATACTCTTGGTAAGTTTATGTAACACCATTTTTTTTCAAAATAGATTTTTCAATTTTAAACATAAAAATCACATGTCATAATTCCCGAATATCTCAAGTATCAACATTAATACAATTTATTTATCAAAAGTTGTTTATCACATAAACCAAGATCCTCCAAGACATATCTGTTGGATTAGTGTCTAAGTCCATAACTATTTTGGTATGTACTTGACCCGATTATGAGCATGGCCATTTTGGCTTGCCTTCACCATAGCAATATGTAGAATGATTTAAGGAGAGAAAGGTTTAAATATGATTTATTAATATATTATGAGTATAATATATTAAAGGATAAATCATATTGTTTAATTAATATTAGTCAATAATTAATTAAGAATTAATTTTGTGGCTAAAAGAGATTAATTAAACTTAAGGGACTGGAATTGTAATTATAAGATAATTACAAGAGTGGGCTAATGGACTCCATAGAGTGGAGTGGACGAAATTTATGGGGAAGCCCATAAGATTTCGTCCATGACTCTAAAGAAAGGGATCCATGGGCTGCTTAGGGCCTAAGCAGTCAAATTAGGGTTTCCTAGTTGAAAACCCTAATAGCCTACATGTATATAAAGGGCCCCTATGCCCCAAAAACGTGGCTAAGAGTTCCTTTAGGGTTTCTAGACGTTTTGGGCAGCCTCCTCTCTTTTCCTCTTCATCCAAGTTGCTTAGTGGTGTTTGTGACTCCATTAAAGGTGTAACACTTGAGACACTAAGCTTTCTAAAGCCAATCAAAGCAACGAATTGATTGTTATTGCAATATAACAATCAAAGGTAATTACTAAGTCCTTATTTGATAGATCTAGGTTTATAGCTTTGGATATTCAATTGCATATTCATTAGAAAAACTAGATCCAAAAGCTATTAGGGTTTGCATGTACACCATAGGATTGATGTTTTGCTCAAACCCCATCAGTGGTATCAGAGCCTAGGGCTGTTTGTTTGATGTATTTGATGCTTTGGTTGATTATTCATGCTTAAAATCGAAAATTAGAGTTTCTGGGGGCTGGACTCGCCGAGTCCATGGTGAACTCGACGAGTCCATGCTTGACTCGACGAGTCAGCTCGTCAGAAAGAGGTAATTTCGGGATTTTGTGCTCCTTTAGCTGTGGGATAGTTACCAAAACATTTTTTATTGATATAAATCAGATTTTTATGATATTGGGTGATTATCCTTGCCAAAATAAAAGATAACTTCATATTAATTAAATAATTATTTCCTTATATGATAAAATTTAATTATTTGAATTATTTGGTGAATTATCTTGCAAGAAATTGGACTAGGTCAAAATGAGATAATTGCCTTATTTGAATTTTGTGATCTAGAATGTTCTTGATAAAGTTTGGAAAAGTTTCAAATTAACCCTTTAGGTTTCATAGTTTAAATTTGAGCTTAATAGTTTTAGTTTTGAAATTTAAATAGTTGAACCATCATGTTTTGAAAAGTTTCAAAGTTTGCCCTCAAGTTTTGGATTTTAAAATTAGTTAAAAGTCTTAATTTTAAATTTTAAATTCTAAAACCCTTGTAATTTGACAAGTTCAAATCACACCCTTATGGTTTTATTAATTAATTAAAGTGTATAATTAAAAGAGATTTAATAAACCCATAAAGTTTTGGTTTACATTTAATTAAATTAAAAGTATAATTTACTAAATTAAACCACCTAGTATTTTAAAAGTGTAAAATACACCCTATACTATATATAACATTAAAAGTCTAATATTATATATATGTATGAGTAAACAGTCAGTTTTACCGTTAGTAGGCCTCATTCACGAAGCTGGTCTATAAGGGGTGTTTAAGGAAATTGCCTATAAAATGACGATTGAATGGGTATCCACTCTTACCCACCGCACTCTTGACTAGTGGAGGGTCGTTAGCCGAACGGGTAGGATATGACATAAACCTTCCATTATAAGTATAATGAAGTACAAAGTAACTAAATGCTTATACAAATTCCCAAATCATAGTTACTTTAGGCAAAATGTGAAATTGTATGCTAACCCATGGAATTACACTTCGTACCATTGTCAAACGTTAGTGGAGCGTGTGTGGTTAACCGACACACTAATTTAGGGATGACATTGGTGGCGAAGGGTGGCTCGATGCTTATCATAGATCAATGGAGCGTGTGTGGCTAACCAACACATTGATTAGGTGATAGTAGCATTGGGTGCACCACGTGATTCGTATGGTTATTCATACCTTATTTGTGATCCTCGGCATCCCAGTCACAAATAGAAGGGCATAATCGAGATTAAACATGTCATTGAAAAGTTCAATGAATCTCATAAGATCTAGGAGTTTCAATTCATTTAAAACTTAAACTTCTTTTTCGTTTTTCATGGTGGAAATTGGTAAATCGTCATTTACCTACCTTCAAATATTTTGCGACTAGATTACGGCATCCCTCTTCTAGGTTGTATAATATTGTGTTGGATCCTAGCCTTGGTGTTTCATTTGGGTGTTACATCAAGAATTCTAATCAACTTAACTTGGATTTTCTCCCGTTTTGTAGATGTCTAGTTCTGACAATCATGGTCTTCCCAAATCCCATGGAACAAGCTTTCCAAATGAAGATGATGTTCCACGATACGATCGAGGAACAAGAGATCATGCTTCACTTCCTCCACCTCCTCCAATTGTTCTCCCTAACCCACAAGTTCAAAGGCTTGAAAATTTCAAGCTCACTCAAGCCCTATTGGCAATTAAGTATGAAGATGGAAAGTCTGTGTGTGCACACGTCTTAGAGATGAAGTCACACATTGATAGGTTAAGCATGTTGGGTGTCGAGATTTCAAGTGAGTTGGATGTTGACTGGGTTCCTCAGTCACTTACTAAATCATATAGTAAGTTCGTTAGAGAGTACTATATGATGGATCACGACGTGACCCTCATTGATCTCACCTTTTTGCTTATAGCTGCTAAATCAGCAATGATTTGGCGTGCTGGTCAAGCAAATTTGTCTGGTGAATCAAACTCCCAAACTTCAATAGACACTGGCAACATTGGAAGTCCAGAGAGAACTAAGTCTGTGATTGTCCGGTGTGTTGTGCCAAAGGAGTCCATTTGCTTTTATTGCCAAGAGAATGGGCATTGGAGACGAAGCTACCCTAACTATCTGAGAGATCTAAGAGATGGGAGAGTCAAGACGTATGGCTCTGCTTCAGGTAAAATCCATTAACTAACTCTTTTAAGTTCCTATTCTAGATTCTTAATACATGATGTGAGAAGATTACATTTTGATGTTTTATAGGATCGAAGAAAAGAGAGGAAGCTTAAGGGAAGAATTGAGCTGAATCTAATCGTGAAAAAAGTGGATTTCGATCGCATTGATTGAAGATTGGATTTTTGAGCTACCACTTGGAGTTAGAATAGATTGTTAAGAAATATGTAATAACATAGTTTTTCAATTGAATTGCATTGTAAGGATAACTTTTTTCCGCAATAAAATGAATTTTGATTTTATCTTATTTATTTATCCTTGCAATGGCATGTATGAAAATTGATGTTTGAAGGTTTCTATTATTAGCAATAATGGATTTGATTCTTGATTATGTGAAGATGTCAAGAATTCACCAAATAGGGAGAGTTTCTCATCGCCCAAGTTTCAATTGGACAGAAACTTGGAATCATACAACTTGGTTGCGTGATGAATGAGAAATTTCATATTTGGAAATTAGACTAATTCTTTGACAAAGTGTCAAGTAAAGGACTAGAAAATGAAGTACACTATGTTGTGCGTTGATTTAGTCCACCACAAGAGTGATATATATATATATATATATATATATATATTCATCATGATCTACTAAAGTTTAGTAAATATGATTATACTTATAAGAATAAGTGTAATTATGAGTTAATTGAAAGAGTTTCAATGAATAGCAGAACGAATAAAAAGAATCAAGTAGGCAGAAAGATAAAAGTTTCTCTATTCTAATAAGAAGGGAGAGTACCTTTTATTGTGTTTTATGATAGGTCTTAATGATTAAGAACCATGTCTCAGTTGATCCTCTAAGTGAGTCTTAGTGCAATTACATGTATAAGAAAATGAATCGAGAATTGTAGAAATGGTTAAATCAAGAAGTCAATCATACTTCGTTCCAATATCGAATCTTAGAGTCATACTCCAAGATTGCGAACTGAGTGACAAGTCTTTAGTAGGTTTATAACACTCATCAAATGTGGAATTTGGAAAAGGTTTTCTTATTCTTGCACATTTGAAATTGGTAAGTTGTGATGTCTTGGATAAGACAAAGACCAACTAGGACCAATTTGTCACAACTAGCATTTTTGCGAGGAAATTCTACTCTCATGCAATCATTCACCTAGTGTAATAACTTTTACTCTAAAGGAATATCATGCTTCACTCTCATTCAAATATCTCTCATATGTTTAAATAAGGGTTGGAAACCCTATATATCCCGACTCAAGTTCATTATGGACTATGATTCTCTTATTGGACCTAATGGGCCGATAAACCCTTAACTTAATTCTTTTAAGCTAAGAGTCTTAAGTTGGGCCTTATTTGAATTCACATTCATTAAAATATAGTATTTTGGGCTTTAATGGGCCTAGAATGACCCACACCTTTCTCATGGACCTATTTGGGCCGAGAACTACCCTAAAAGCCCAATGGGCCGGAAATTTTCCTTATGGGCTTCATAATTTCGAACCAAAGAAAGGATTGGGCCAAACTAATTCACCCTCCTTCCTCCTAGACCAATTCTCGGCCCATTATCTATATAAAAAAAGGGAGAAATTAGCTAATTAGCTTAATGCATGACACATCGTTTTTATTTGGAGGATAACCAAGTCATTTACACACCATGTAACAATGCATTCACATATATCCATGCAACACCTTATCTCTTCCTTCTCTCTCCCCCTAATTCACGGCCATAAGGCTCTTCCCACCCTCATCTCTCATTTCAAACACAATAATCTCTTATCTTTACCTCTTATACTCAAGGAAATCCTCTCTTCCTTCCTCATCAAAAATCGTGGATGTGAGTGTTTGTTTCAAGAGTGTTCTTCAAGGTTTCAACCTCTTGGTAAGTGGTTATCATGTATAAACGCCTACTTTTCATCTTAATGTTAAGAATTCGTTCTTACATAGCCTTATTTCATGATCTAACTCCCTAGAACCATCTAAGTTCGAAAATCTCCACAAGGAGTTGCTAGGGCCGAAATCTTCTCTCAAATCTTCATCAAAATCAAATCCAAATCTCAAGGTGAGCTTCATACCCCCTATTTTCTGTTTTTATGAGTTTTGTGGGGGGGAATACAAGTGAAAGTGTAGATCTATATGTGTTTTGTATGCCTTGTATGATTCCCATGCTTATATGTATGCTTTTGTGTGTTATAATGTTGGATCTAGCCATAAAACCCCTCAAAACCGAGATATACCTTATGTTAAATGATTTTAGCATCAAATATATTTCTACATACAAAGTATTTCTAGAAAAATGGCTAAATGGTTTAGTAACAATTTCTTTGGGCTAAAAACACAAATTTTTGGACCTAAAATGTGAAAAATACAAAATTAAGGGCCCAAATTGACATATCACGAATTCTGATGGATGAGGTGTGTCAAAACAGTTTCAATAAAACAATTTCTGGAAATATACTCATTTAGAGGATTAAAAACATAAATTTCAAGCTTAATGGGCTAAAAATGACATTTTCGGCCCAATGAGGCCCATTATGCGAGATTTTCTGTTTTGGAGGGCCAAAACTGTATTTTTCTGTAAAACAGTGGACTATAAGTGTTCCAAGTCCTTTTCAAAGGTTTAAAATGCTTTTTAAATTTAAAAAGGACCAAAGTTGCAAAAATTTTACAATTTGGGCCAAAATTGTCAAAGTTGCGAAAAAGAAGGGCTATTACCGAGAAAACTGCAATTTCAGGGACTAAAACTGTTTTCTATGAAAAATATGCTGAAAAATATTAATTTCATTAATTTTTGATGTTAAAATGTCAAGAAAATTGATTTAAGGACCAAACCGGAAAGTATTTAATTAAAGGGTTGAAAAAGTAAATTTTACAAACAATGAGGGGCTGAAAACAGAAAACTTTCAAGGCTAATTCAATACATGCAATTTGATCAAATAATGGCACCGCGACTATCGACGAAATACAATACACTACAATACCAAAAGTCGTTGTTAAACGAATTGGTTCGGTCTCGAACAAATAAAATCCGAAACTACTAACACGACGACACTACGACACTACGACACTACGACACTATGATTCATACAAGTAACGTTTGGGAATTCAATATACATGTGAGTGTGCACAGACGTCTACGCACCATCTTTGGGCCCCAAAAGTGTAAAATCTTGTTTGTTGGGCCTAGCTAGCCCAATGACCTGATCTTAAGGCCCGAAGACCTCTATCTTACGAAGTGTTGGGTTTTACCGATCTAACACAACGTAAAAGGACTTTCAATGGCTTGTATACTACTGGTCCCCAAGGGTCCTTTGGTATTGCTAGTAAAGTCTACATTTCATGCGAGGCGGGTCTGGGACCCCTCGTACATTTTTTTTCCCCAACCGGTTAATGGAGTCATCGAGGTCTTCGTGCCCTCTTTCTCTTCGGATGTGGGACTACACATAGTCAGGGCGGTTGGATAACGTGATTAGTACGGACGACGCCTACGGGATCGTTAGTATAGCTATAAACTGGTCGTTTGTGTAATGCGTGTTTGTAGCAATTAATCATGCTCAAAAATAATCCAACGTCGCCTGGGACTGACACTACACGCTATGCAATGGTTTCAATGTGACTTCATGGAATTCAAGAAATCAGGAAAACATCGGGTTTTCCTAGGGTTTTCAATACATACGGATTCGAAATGCATAAAATTTTAATGAACAATTTTTACAAGTATAGAAATAAACAAGCATACCTATGGATCTTCACACCTTTTTGACTATACTATTTTCAGAAAATATCGGATTTTCTGGTGGTTTTCAAACAATACAATACATTGGATTTCAAACACTACTTATGAACTCACCAACATTTCATATGTTGACGTTTTTCAAAATACTTGTATTCTCAGGTAACAGATAAAGTGAAGGATGAATTGTACTCTATGACGTTTTGCTGTTGTTTAACTAGTATCGAACAATTACTTTCGAGAATGTAATGTTTTGAGACAATGTAATGAATGTAAACACTATCAGTTGTAATATTCAAATGTTGGTGATGAATGATGTTATGTTTCATGTATATTCATTGTGATGGTATTCAATTGAGTCACAGCAGCCCCCGGACGTTTCCGTCGTCTGGTTCGGGGGTGTGACACAATTTGTGAAGTGTTTTGTCTTGATAAAAGCTACACTAACTCTTGAATATTTGTTTGTCAAGAAATGTTTCTTGAGAAGAGAACTTTATATGTCAAGGACTCAGTGGGAGTTTTAATGTTTTTGAAAAAGTTTCAAGAACAAATCAAGAATAAACCTTATCGATCATCACTAGCACACGACTTGAGGTTTACAATCTATCGTGTTGACATTATTTTGTTTCTGTGCCATTCCAATTGAGTTAATTATGCATGTGAATTCTATGAGTTCTCATTTGAATGCATAAAGACAAAATACCTTGATCGATGGAAAGTACATTGATATGTAAGGATAAGTTGCTAAACTACTTGGAAGACATGGTGGGCACTCGTGTTACCATAAGGCAAGAAATCAAGATTAAGAAAGTTCAGTCCATATGAGTTTTGGATTTGTCACCAACTTTGGTTTTTGCAAAGTCACATGGATAGGAACTCATACACCATAAAATCTAAGAGTCATAAGATTCTCTCCTTCATGAAAAATGACTGTGAGGAAATGCTTTCACTAAAAGAGTTTTTAAGAAGATAGCAATTGTGAAAATTGTATTCTCAAATTCGATTATGGTTACGACATGCCTTTCCATAGTTCGAATTGTGAGATTTGACAATTAGTTTGAACCTTTGGAACTTAGTAACATAAGTTCTTAATTGTTTAGACACACATATGAGCTATCTAAGGCAAAGATGTATAAGTTTGAGAAACTTAGATAGAGGATTATTGAAGCATCTGGTATTAGAAATATGAATTTTGTGGAATTCAATTAGCATTGTTTTCTGGAAGTTCAGTTGTTTTCTGAATACATGTCAAAGCTAGTGGGAGCATAAGTGTTATGCTTATATGATAATAATCATCATGATAGTGGGAGCATAAGTGTTATTATTATTATGGAAAGTATTTCAAGTTAGCAATATTAATTATAGAAAACAAAGATTCACTTTGCAAAGTCGCAAGGGTTGAAAAGTTGTTTTGCTATAATTAAGGGAGAGAATATTATACTTCGTTTCAAAATTTAAAGCTTAAATTGAGAAATTTTAATAAATATAGTCAAAGGATACATAGTATGTTCTCAAATTTCGATTATGATTATGGCATCCCTCTTCATAGTTCGAATTGTGAGAACGTGACACATAAAATATTATGGCAAAAGATTGATAACTATCATATCTTTATGTAAGACATTATGCATCGTGTTCCATAATCTTCGGGTATAAGATCGATTGCAAATGCTATAATATTTGACCATTCTAAAATTTTCTAAATGTCTAGCACATTAAGAGGGAAAAAGGACTAGAATCGGTTTTGACTAAAATAATTAAACAACTATCAAAGGACGATCCAAAGTTCGTTGAGGATTGGTCGCTTGTGAGTAGTTCGAAGTATGGTAATGGATGGACCATATTGACATTATTATGAATAGATAAGATTCTATTAAGAATGAGTTGTCATATGGAAAATATGGAAATGTTTCCATATTGGGAGTTGGATATTAAGAGTTTATGTCTAGATTAGAAAATTTTATGCAAGAAGGATGTTCAAAGGAATGTACTTTGAATGTGAGACTTCATGTCTATGGAATTGTCTTGTAACAATTTTCGATAGAGTACTTTGTAATTTCATTGGCCAAGTCTTGGTGACTTTTGTGCTATGACTTTGCGAAAGGATCGTTGCATAAAATGTTAGAATCTAACATATTATAGTAGTGGCAAGAACCTTGTGTTCTAACATTAATGATATGGATTGGGAATTGTGAAATGAGCATCATTGGAAAAGTTTTTCAATTTATCTATTTCACAAAGTAAGGACCATAGGAAACATAGTGTGCATGCTTTGTGCATGGGACAACTGTTGTTGTAATTTGAGTAATAAGTTGATTTTCTGAAACAGTAAACGATAAATAATGAGTAATCAATATGGTGGTTAAATAGAAGTATTTTATTTACTCTGACAAGTTTGGGGCCATATAGGATTAAGTATTAATGTTGTGTTTCAGTTTGCATGTTTTGACTTCCAGAATAACTAGGTTATTCAAACATCCACAGTCGGTCATACGTTGGGAGTAGGTATGAAGGAAGACTGTCATGAATCTGTCTGTAGATTGTCTGAAGTGTTTAGACATGGCACAAGTTTGCTGTAGAGTTCATGAGTGCTTTGATAAGATTGGAGTATTGGATTAAACCCATGCTCACTTGGATCACTTCATGGATTTTATCCCGAGTGATTGGTGAGACAATAATATTGTATAGTCTTGAAACCGAGACATATGAGTTGTTATTTGTTGGTCGGTTGCACATTGATAATAAGTAAACGCGCCAGTAACTTGGTGTTATAAAACTTATTGTTGTGTGTGATTCGATCAGTGAATGCAAGCAAGCATATGAGTCAAAGTTTATCCATTCCTTTTACCCAAAGTGGGATAAAAGCGATATATGTGGGCCCCTCAATGATTTAGTGATGACACCTAAGCGCTTGGCCAAGCCGGGACTAAGTTGATGTGTTCAATTGTAGTATGTTGTCAATCGTCATAAATCGGAAGTCGAGAAACAGTATAAAGAGAATGATTGAAATTCATGTCTTATGTCTATACGATATCTTGAGAATAGAGAAATATATGATCCCTTATCTAAAGGACACGCTATCTGACTTTCTATGGAACCTGTGTAGCGAACTTTCAACCCAATCAGTCCCAAACAATTTTGCTTTAGGCAATTAGGTGTAAAACACCCCTCAGATTTTACTTGTTCGAATCCCAAAGGGCACAGATTAACTTAATAATATTTTTATTGATTTATTTATTGATTTATTTATTATTATTATTATTATTATTATTATATTATTATTATTATTATTATTTTTATGACTCTTTTAGGGGGACTGATGTAAAACGCGCAAAGACCCGTAAGTATAGTCGGAAACAATGTCCCCAAGCAGGGTATTTAGAAGGGAATAGGTAGAAAAGACTTTTTAGAGCGCTGGAGAAGTCGAGTCACTGAAATTTTATATTCATTTTATGACTCTTTGAAATTGGAGTTTGGATATGAATGAGCAATAACTCACAAGACCGGTCGTGTGTTCCAGGGCTAAACTATATCTGTCTTCATGATTCGGTGTTGATAACCTTATCATTATTTGTTTTGCACGAGTAGCTTCGGGAGACATGTTCGTGTGAGATTAGGTTGCTTCAAGATTTTTAATGAAAAACGAACAAGTTCTAATCTCAAGCCATGACTAATTTACCACTTCAACTTATTTAAGAAGATTAGGCTCCTTTAGATTGATTTTATTTATTTTTTATTTTTTGTTTTTTTTATTGATGCGGAAAGATAAAAATGCTAAAAACAGAAAATCTTTTTTTTTGTATGCTTTGAAATGAATTAATGGAAAAAATGAAAATAAGAAAAGTAAAATATTTTTGGATTTTTTTTTGATGAAATGCATGTGGAGACTAACTATAACCTAATGTACAAAGACCCCTCCCCAAGCTTAAGATTTAGCATCGTCCTCGATGGTCGGAGAGGGTAGGGCAATCTACTAGCTGCGAGGGGCCCAACGTTGCATGAACTGCATGGCATGTTGTACCGTTTGTGTCAATTGTTGAACGTCAGCGCGAATGTCAGCAACAACTTGATCAAGGTGATCAAAACGCCTCATGTATATGTCGTGGTACTGAGTCGCCCGTCGGGTGTAGAAATAACGTGCAGTCTCTACCGGGGCGGCATAAGTGGACCCCCTCGCAGTGGGAGCAATGGAGTGAGCGGGAGGAATAGGGATGTCGTCTTCATGGTCGACGACTGGCCGCTCAAGAGATCTCGGGATGGGCGTGGGGGCGCGTGGGACGGAATTTGCAGAAGTGTTCTTTGGTAGACACCACCGAGTCTGAGTGATGTCCTGCTGGAGTTGGAGAGAGCTGAAATCCCCAGCAGGAACTCAGAGGTGTGGCTCACCTTGCACCAACCATGTGATACTACCATCACCTTCTTTACGGAAGAAAGATAAGGCTACAAGGACATTTGAGGTGATGGTATTAGTGCCTTGTGTGATTTTCTCGAGGTCCGGGCGCTTGCTCTCAAAAAGCTCGGCACAAGCAAGGCGGGTGGCAAGATAGGAGATAATCCCGCCACAATGAATAGGGCCCGAATCGCTAGTAGAGACCTTAAGGAGTTTGGAAGCAAGGAAGGCGCCAAAATGAGGTCTCTTCAAGTCGGTGACCATGCACCAAAGAATTTCTAACTCCATCTTACCGGCTATGCTAACGTCTTCTTGGGGGAAGACAAGGTTAGCAATAATTCGGAGAGCCACCCTTAAGACTGGATGGATGATATGAGATGCTTTAGCGGATCGAGCCTCATACACATCAAGTCCTGTGATTTCCTTCCAAAAGGCTTTGGCTTGGGCTTTAAAAAGATTATTCTTCTCTCGCATGTAGCCTAATTTAGGACCATATGTATTGAATTTAGAAATCCCAACAAACCCACTAAGATCGTCTAGACTCGGTTTAAATTGCAAATGCATGAGACGAAAACAGAGACATTTGGCATTGTCATTGAATTCCAAAGATTGTAAGAATTCAATGGTTGTGTTTTTATATGATTCCATTGGTGCCAAAGTGATAAGTCTCTCCCAACCGATGTTGCTAAACAATCTATGGACGCCATCATAAACTCCTAGTTCTTGGAGAGTGGGAATATCTACAAACCATTGTTGAGAATATTCGCGGTCCTTGAGGTGAAGGAATCGCTCACAGTGCTCAAGAGAGTTGTGAATAATGGTGGTGACACCATATTTGGATTCCCATTGTTCTTTTGGTTGTTGGTTTTTTCGTTTTGACATGATGACAAACCGGATTTATGACAAACGGGTGGTGCCCAAAGATGATAACACAACTAGACAAGTACGAATGAACAATTATATGAAGCACAAGAACGGATTCACAATTATTCCAACCAAACAATTTTAAATTCAATGCGTAAAACTTGAGATATGGAAGGAATGTACCGTTTAAACGCTTGGATTTGAGGCGTTGGCTTGTATTATTCACTTCATCTTCAACCCCAAGAAGGCTTGAACTCTTCAATGGTGGAATGTCTAATTGGAGATGAAAGCTTCTAATCTTCCTTCCAAAAGCACCTCCCCAAGCTTGGTCTTGAACCCTATACAAGAATTTTTGAAACCCAATACAATAATTAATTCAAATTTTACAAAAATCAAGAACTAGGGTTTATGAAGGAAAATTCGATCTTTTACCCACTGATTGAAGAAATCGATCTAGATAATGAAGATCATGAAGTTAGGAATTGATAGTAACATACCTTGGTGGCTTAATCTTGGATTAATTGAAGAAGAAAATCGAAAAATTGATTACGATTTTGAAGGGTTCTTGGTTAAAGAGTAAGGAGGGGGGAAGCGAACGCACGATTGTGAGACCCAAAGTGCTCGATCGAGGCTGTGCTTGGCTGTTTTGATTCATCCGTGAGTCCTAGCCGTGCGCTTTTCTAAAGGATTTCAGGGGCTGTGCGTTTTTTTTGTAATCTCGATCAACTCGCACGGGCTGTAGGCCGTGAGTTTTAAGCTGGTCCATCCATGCGATTGTTAACTCTTTGGCCGTGCCTATTTTTTCTGCTATGGAACGCACGGTCTGCCCAGCTATGCGTTTTTCTTTCAAGCCCGTGCAAAATTTTTTGTTTTTTTTAAAACCTCGATGGCATGGCACGGGTAAAAAAATTGACCATGCGATTTTGGGGTAGCCCATGCGATTTTATGTGACACCATGCGTTTTCTTTCTGTAAACCTCGAATCACCTTTTTTTTTTCAAAACCAAATTTTCTTTGAGCATTACACAGGAAAATTAATTGTGCGGGACCCTCGAAAAGACGTAAAAACTTGCAACACGGATGAAATAAATCAAAATAAAGAAAATAGAAAGAAATACTCCTAAGTTGCCTCTCGGTTAGCCGCATTGTAGTCCGGGCGTTCCAAGCTATCAACCTCCATGTCTTTCTCTTGGAAACCTTCATAGAAAACCTTTAATCTGTGGCCATTAACTTTGAACACTTTTCCAGTTTTGTTACTCTTAATCTCAATTGCACCATGATCAAATACATTAGTAACAATGAACGGTCCCACCCACCGGGACCGTAACTTACCGGAAAACCATTTAAGTCGAGAGTCATAGAGTAATACCTTTTGACCAATCTCAAAGGTCTTACGGGAGGGTACTTATCATGGAATGCTTTGGTTTTGTCTTTGTAGATGCGTGAACTCTCGAATGCTTCATTTCTTATCTCCTTCAGCTCTTGGATCTCTAACTTTCGTTGAACACCCGTTTCATCCATCTTCATGTTTAGCTTTTTGACAGCCCAGAAAGCTTTGTGTTCCAGTTCAACATGGAGGTGGCAAGCTTTGCCAAACACAAGTCTATAAGGTGACATCCCAATTGGAGTTTTATATGCAGTTCGGTATGCCCAAAGTGCATCTTCTAATCTCAAACTCCAATCTTTGTGGTTTGTGTTCACTGTTTTCTCAAGTATGGACTTGATTTCTCTGTTTGACACTTCAGCTTGTCCATTTGTTTGCGGGTGATAAGCTGTGGATACCCGATGTTGGACTCCATACTTCTTGAGAACCGATCCAAGAGTTTTGTTGAAGAAGTGTGTGCCCCTGTCACTGATCAAGGCTTTTGGAGTTCCAAACCTACATAAAATGCTGGCCTTGACAAAATCTACAACAACTTTAGCATCATCAGTTCTTGTTGTCTTTGCCTCTACCCATTTGGAAACATAGTCAACAACCAAAAGGATGTATAAATTCCCAAAGGATGAAGGAAAAGGACCCATAAAATCAATACCCCATATATCAAATATTTCACAAACCAAGATGGGGGTTAAGGGCATTTGGTTTCGGGAACTCAAAGAACCGGTCATTTGACATCTCTCACAACTTTTACAAAAAGTGTAAGAGTCATGAAAAAGTAGGGGCCAATAAAATCCACAGTCTAAAATTTTCCTGGCAGTTCTTTGACCAAAATGCCCTCCACAAGCATAACTATGACAAAAGTTGAGAATAGATTGTACCTCATGTTCTTCAACACATCTTCTTATTACCTGATCTGCACAATGTTTCCAAAGGTACGGTTCATCCCAAATGTACCTTCTCGCATCTTTCTTGATCTTATCTCTCTGTGACCTCGTGAGGTCGGGTGGGAACTTTCCCGCGACCATGAAGTTGCATATATCCGCATACCAAGGTTGTGTTTGGATAGCAAACAAATCTTCGTCCGGGAATGTGTCATGGATGGGAATCGCATCTTCGGGTTGAACTATTCGGCTCAAATGGTCGGCGACTAGGTTCTCTTTCCCGCTCTTATCTTTGATCTCAATATCGAACTCTTGCAAAAGCAGCATCCACCGTATTAACCTCGGCTTCGAATCTTTCTTGGTAAGTAAGTGCTTTATGGCTGCATGGTCCGAGTATATGATCACTTTAGTTCCAAGGAGGTATTGCCGGAACTTCTCTAGTGCAAAAACAATAGCGAGCAACTCTTTTTCTGTTGTGGTGTAGTTGCATTGTGCACTATCAAGGGTCTTTGATGCATAGTAGATGACATGGTGTGCTCAACCCACCTTTTGACCCAATACTGCCCCTACAGCCGTGTTGCTCGCGTCACACATGATCTCAAACGGGAGATCCCAATTAGGTGGTTGGATGATTGGAGCAGAGGTGAGTAAATCCTTCAAACGATCGAAGGCATCCTTGCATGGCTGAGTGAACTCAAATTCAACATCTTTTTGGAGTAGTTGACACATCGGCACTGTAATCTTTGAAAAATCTTTAATGAACCGCCGATAGAAACCTGCATGGCCAAGAAACGAACGAACTTTTCGAACATTTGTCGGGTAAGGAAGACTTTTGATAATATCTATCTTGGCTTTGTCAACTTCCAAGCCTTTTCGGGACACAATATGACCTAGAATCAATCCTTTGTCCACCATGAAATGGCATTTTTCATAGTTAAGCACAAGATCTGTGTCAATGCACCTTTGCAAAATTTTTGTTAGATTGCTCAAACATTTATCAAAGGAGTTTCCATAGACTGTGAAGTCATCCATGAAAACTTCAATGATGTTTTCAACATATTCAGAAAAAATGCTCATCATGCATCTCTGAAATGTTGCAGGTGCATTGCATAGACCAAAAGGCATACGCCTATAAGCAAATGTGCCAAAGGGACAAGTGAAGGTGGTTTTCTCTTGGTCTTACGGGGCTACCGGAATTTGATGAAAACCCGAGAAACCATCCAAGCAACAGTAATGAGATTTACCCGCCAATCTCTCTAGCATTTGGTCAATAAATGGCAAGGGAAAATGGTATTTTCTCGTTGAGGCATTCAACTTTCTATAGTCAATACAAACCCTCCACCCGTTTTGCACACGGGTTGGCACCAAATCTCCCTCAGAATTCTTGACAACTGTGACCCCTGCTTTTTTCGGGACTACCTGAACGGGGCTCACCCATTTACTATCTGAGATAGGGTAAATCATACCTGCATCCAAAAGCTTCATGATTTCTTTCTTTACCACCTCCATCATGGGTAGATTCAGTCTTCTCTGTGCCTCTCGAGTTAGTTTGAAGTCCTCCTCCATGAGGATCTTATGCATGCACAAGGAAGGGCTCAACCCTTTTATGTCAGCAATTGTCCACCCAATAGCTTTCTTATACTTTTTCAGCAAAGTCACCAACTCATCTTCTTCTACAATGGACAGCTTGTTGGAGATAATGACAGACAAAGTCTTCTCTTCCCCAAGGTAAGCATACTTCAAATGATCTGGAAGAGTCTTCAATTCTAGCTTAGGTGCCTGTACAACGGAAGGAAGAAGTTTTGTGTCAGAAATGGGCAATTTCACATTGCTATTATCATACCTTATTTTCTTCTTTTCTTCCATGCTCTCCACAATTTCCAGCAACTCTTCGTCTAACTTGAAATTTTCTGCAATCTCTTTGACTGAATTGCTATCAAAATTCCTGCTCAAAACTAACTCCAACAAATCATGGTTAGTCAACTCAAAACACTTTTCAATCAAAGGTTGGATTATATCAACAAAATTTATGCAATGAACATCACTTGGGTACCTCATTGCTTCATAGATATTGAAGTTGATGACCTCCCCATCGAATTCCATGGACAATGTACCATTGTAGACATCAATTTTTGTTCTTGCTGTTTTCAAGAATGGTCTACCTAAAAGTATGGAACTCGAGGATGGATGGTCATCATCTCCCATATCAAGCACATAAAAATCTGCAGGAAAGACAAGCTCATTAACTTGCACCAAAACATCCTCTAATACACCTTTTGGGTGTACTATAGAACGATCTGCAAGTTGGATGATCACCCCTGTTTTTGTTAAAGTGCCCATGCCAATAGATTTATAAACAAAATATGGTAAAACATTAATTGAAGCTCCTAAATCTAGCATAGCACGAGGGACACACAAGTTTCCCAATTTGCAAGGAACGGTAAAAACACCTGGATCCTTGCACTTTGGGGGCATCCTTTTCTGCAAAACTGCAGACACATTTTCACTTACTTTCACTGTCTCATTACCTCGCAACTTCTTTTTAGATGTGCAAAGTTCCTTAAGGAACTTAGCATATCTAGGTACCTGTTTAATTGCATCTAAGAGAGGGATGTTGACTTCAACTTTCCGGAACATTGCCATGATTTCACTATCTTCTCTCTCTTTTTTGTTGCTGCTCAATCTTGATGGAAAAGGTGGTGGTGTGATCTTTGCTTCTTTCTCTTCCGACTTCTTTTTCTCCACCATTTCTTCTTTCTTTTCATCCTTTTTTGGTGGTTCTTCTATCACTAACTCCTCTTCTTCTTCTTCGGGCATCTTCGGGCCGTCATATTTCTTTCCACTCCTCAAGCTAATTGCACAAGCATTGTGCTTTGGGTTCTTTTCAGTTTGAGGAGGTAGCTTTCCTTGATTCTCCATTTTACTCACCGATTGAGCAAGTTGTGCCATTTGTTGCTCAAGATTCTTGATGCTTGCCTTGGTCTCTTGCTGAAAACTCTGGGTGCTGGTGGCAAGGCTTTTGACTATGTCTTCTAATTAAGGACATACTTGAGGATCCAGCTTGTTGAGGAGGAGGTTGTAGTTGCCTCGGTTGGTAATTTTGTTGTGGGAATGGAGGCCTTACTTGGTAATGGGGTGGGGGTCTTTGTTGATAACCCATGTTTTGGTTGTTGTTCCACCCTTGATTGCCTCGGGGCTGATCATAAGTTCTTTGATTATGCCCGGAATAGCCTCCTATAACATTTGCTTCTTCATATTCTTCTTCTTGCAATTGAGGACACATATCAGTCGGGTGTCCCACTTGAGTGCAAATGCCACAGGGACGGGGTGTGGATTGCACACCTTTGTCCTTAGCAAGCATCATTACCACCTTAGTCAACTCGGATAGTTGAGCTTCAATTTGAGGAGTGTGCACCTCTTTTACACCTCGAGGTGCATCTGTGTACCAATCTTCATCTTGACTAGTATGCTTTGAATCCTCCGCCATGTTTTTTATGAGATCCCGAATCTCCGTTGGGGTCTTGTCAGTCAAAGATCCTCCACTTGAAGCATTAAAAAGTCTTCTTTCCCAAGGAGTCATGCCTTCAATGAAGTATTGAAGGATTTGATACTCACTAATACCATGCTTTGGGCAACGGGCACAAAGCTTTTTGAACCTCTCCCAATATGTATGAAAGGCTTCTCTCTTGTGTTGTTTGATCCCAATTATCTCTCTTCTTACGGCTGAGGCTTTCATTTATGGGAAGTATTTGTCTAAGAAGAGGCGTGCAAGATCTACCCATGTGTTGACCGTCCTCGGTGGAAGGTCATAAAGCCAATCTTTTGTTGAGTCTTGCACTGCAAAGGGGAATGCCCTAAGCTTGATTTGGTCTTTAGTGACATTGTGCGGTTTCATGCCAACACACACAACATGGAACTCCGTGAGGAACTTGTGGGTATCTTCATTTTCTAAGCCTCTAAAGGTTGGGAGTAAGTGAATGAGACCGGATTTCAATTCAAGGTTTGTGGCTGCCGGATAGGTGATGCAAAGAGGTTGTTGAGTAACCTCTTGCCTCGCCCATTGGCGAAGGGTTTGTTCGGGTGGTGGATTTGGAGGTGGATTCCCTCCATGGTTGTCTCCCATGGTATGAGTAGTGGGTGTAGTGTTTGGGCTGTAATGAGTAGGTGAAGAGGGTGGGGTGGTATTTCTGGATGAGGATGGTTGAGGTGAAGGTGATTGACTTTTTGTTTCGGATGCGGACACACTTGAGAGGGGAATATCCTCCCAAATGTTAATGACCGGGGGATTGGATGATGAAGAAGTACCGGAAACCGGTTGCCTCTTACGAAGCTTGGCTTGCTTCCTTAACTTCTTTGCAATCTTCTCTATCTCCGAGTCAATTGGCAGTGGTGTACCTGTACGAAAACATCTAGGCATAAACAATTAGTAACACCGTGTCCTCGACAACGACGCCAATTTGTTAGGCGTGTCAGACCCAACAAATAAAGGGGTACAATAGACTCCAAATACACTGTTTTAAGGCACTAAAAAATAGTACAAGACAAGCAGGGTCGAACCACAGAGACACGGGACAAAAGTCTATACCTTTTTGCACAAGGTACTTTGGTCACAAAGGGGGGTTTGTTTTCAAAAGTAAATAACTAAATAACAATATACATTAAAAGCATACACAAAATGAAATAGATTTGTAAACAAATTGATTGAATGGTTCTAGTTCTAGTTCTCAATGTTGTTGTTCAACTTGATTATGACTTGATGTAATTCAAGATTGCTATTCTATGTAGGTACTAAAAGATATTAACACGCTCTGATAACTCTCGCTTGCCAAATTATCTAACCAAAACACGCTCTTTGATTAGACCTAGCTTTACTAATTCAACCTAAACACGTTCTTGGATTGTATTGAAAAACTGCATTAAGTTTTGTACAAGCTTCCCAACAATGTTCATTTCTTCTCATAGGTTCGGAAGTGTGAAAACATGTGATATATGTTTTACAATAAGAAAACTTATCGCTTGTTACCAATTATTAACTCAACAGAACGATTTGGTGCCCTAAAAGTTAATTAACTGCACAAAAATTCAATAATGAAAGTGGCCAATCAAACACAAATCAGATTCAAGGATTCTAGTTTAAACAAAAACATAATCACTATAATAGAATCACAAATCAAACATCAAATCATATGCTTCAAGTCAAGCAATCAACATGTTTTGAACAAGAACTAGAAACTAGGGTTTCTTAGCCACGCATGGCTAAGAACAAATCAAACAAGAATAAAGATGGAATTGGAATGTTTAATCCTTACAAAAATGAAATCCAAATGTTTGCAATGATTAAGTCTTCTCAAAAGCTCCAAGAATTCTCCCAAAATTGCCATAGATCGCCAGAAACTGCTCCCAAAACCGTTTTGTCCTCAAAATGACGTTCTTCTGCTCTTTAATTTAAAGTTCACGTGACTTGCCATAAGGCCATGTGTTTTTGGCATGGCCATGCCTTTTGCCCATGTGTTTTTGGCATGGCCATTTGTCTTGACCATGTGTTTTTGGCATGGCCCATGTTTTTTGCTAAATTTACAGAAAGTCTTCACTGTTGGCTCCATCTTCATGTTTTATGCCATGGAATGACCGATTCATCTTCTCTTCATGTTCTAAAGCTCTATGCTCCAAGCATCCAAGCTCCACGTTCCATGCTCCATAATGCCTGCAAAATAAATCAAAAATAGTGAAATACCAGGCATTCTTAATGAAATATGCAATTACCCTAATAATCAACTAAATGCAAGAATTATGAAGTGGGATGCTATAAAAAGACGGAAATAAACATGCTAAATAGGTGCATAAAATGCACCTATCACTATCTGATAAGATCAGAGTTGACAGCGGCTTTTGAAAGCTACGATTGCTGATCAGGTTCTGAAGTCATATGGAAAATAGTTATTAGACTTATCCAAGTGGGAGACTGTTGGCTTAGTTTCTAAGTCCATAACTATTTTGGTATGTACTTGACCCGATTATGAGCATGGTCCTTTTGGGTTGCCTTCACCATAGCAATATGTAGGATAATTTAAGGAGAGAAAGGTTTAAATATGATTTACTAATATATTATGAGAATAATATATTAAAGGAGAAATCATATTGTTTAATTAATATTATTCAATAATTAATTAAGAATTAATTTTGTGGCTAAAAGAGATTAATTAAACTTAAGGGACTGGAATTGTAATTATAAGATAATTGCAAGAGTGGGCTAATGGACTCCATAGAGTGGAGTGGACGAAATTTATGGGGAAGCCCATAAGATTTCATCCATGACTCTAAAGAAAGGGATCCATGGGCTGCTTAGGGCCTAAGCAATCAAATTAAGGTTTCGTAGTTGAAAACCCTAATAGCCTACATGTATATAAAGGGTCCCTATGCCCCCAAAACGTGGCTAAGAGTTCCTTTAGGGTTTCTAGACGTTTTGGGCAGCCTCCTCTCTTTTCCTCTTCATCCAAGTTGCTTAGTGGTGTTTGTGACTCCATTAGAGGTGTAACACTTGAGGCACTAAGCTTTCTGAAGCCAATCAAAGCAAGGAATTGAGTGCTATTGCAATATAACAATCAAAGGTAATTACTAAGCCCTTATTTCAGTTCTTATTTGATGGATCTAGGGTTTATATCTTTGAATATTCAATTGCATGTTCATTAGACAAACTAGATCCAAAAGCTATTAGGGTTTGCATGTACACCATAGGATTGATGTTTTGCTCAAAACCCATCAATATCTCCAATGTGAGTGTGTGTACAATCAAGCCGGGAACGTCCCGCGATCATCGGAACTACTTGAAACACATAACACATAACGCGGTAAGCACAAGGCTTAGTGAGCTCCCCAAAATACCACATACAACTCATTAGCCACTCTAGGTTATAACTCGATAAGACCCTCCGATCAATGTGTCTCGGTGGGACCCTCCGGTCCCAACTCAGCAAGCTTATAATAACAATACCCAACATAAATCACAAATACATAATATAGAACATCAAATACAAAAATAATCACAATAAGCAGCTCAATCACACGAGGTACCACTCAAGGCAAGTATAGTGAAAAGACTCGCCTTGCAAGAAGTCAGCAAAACTCGAACTCAAACCACCAGTTTAGCCTTTGCCTAACATACACAACAATTATCCCTAATTAATCACGACTCTCAAGAGGCTACACTATTTTACATAAGGGAAAAAGACCATTTTACCCCTCAATGGCCCTAAATATCCATAATTTGACCCAAACCATAAAAGTCAACAAAAGTCAACGGCAGGGAGTACGCCGCGCGTACCAGCTCCTTGCGCTGAGCGTACTCGGCTGCCATGCAGATATCGGGGATGCGCGACCCCTACGCTGCACATATTAGAATTACGCCCAACGTACGCTTTAGTTTCACCCTTCTCACTTGTTTGGTCTTAAACAATTAAGACCTTGGCTCATATCTCAGATCTAGACTCTCTAATAGCTCTTAACCCATAAATTCAGGGACTTTAAGCCTTTCCATGGCTGGAAAGGTCACAAACACACAAAACACTCACCCTCTTATGACAAAAAGCACGTATCTAATGCATGGATTGATCCCAACGTCCAATATAGGATTTTTATGACTCTACACCACTGAATATACTCAAAGGGGGTGGATCATGGTCTCTGGAGTACAATATCACATAAAGTCTCCATCTTTTGGGACAAAACCCTAGAATACTCTACTAAGATGCAAAAACCAAAAGAGTGAGAAAGCTTTGGGTTTTATACCTCAAAGTGAAGCTCAACACTAAGATAAGCCCATATCCAAGGCCTGAAATCCCACTCTTTCTTCTTCAAGACTCCTTCACTCCAAAGAAACTCAAGAATGCTCCCAAGGCTCTTTAATGCACTCACAAGCTCTAAGAACGAAAACTAGGGTTGGTGACTGAGAATGGTTGCCAGGACTGAGGCCATCATATCCTTTAAATAGGGGGTCTCACCCTAAATTAGGGCTTTCACTCTGAGCCTAGTATGCCCAACGTACCCTCTGGTACGCCCAACGTACTGGATGGCTTCCGCGTCAAAAGCACGCATATGAGTACGCTGAGCGTACACTCACGTACGCCCCACATACTCATTCACCGCCTTTTCTCATAAATGGACTAAAATGGTCAAATACTCAAAAGACCAAGGGTTACGAGGTATACCTGATCTCGGGATGTTACAGTTCTCCCCCACTAGGATCAGACTTCGCTCTCGAATTCATGCTCCGAAAATAAATCGGGATATTGCTCTCGCATTTCTTACTCCGGCTCCCAAGTCGACTCGGACACTCTACGATGTTGACACTACACTCGAACTAGGGGCACCTCTTTATTCCTCAGAACCTTCACCTTTCGATCCAAAATCACGATCGGCCTCTCGATGTAGTTCAGGATTGCATCCACCTGAATGTCCTCTAAGGGTACCATTGTCATCTCATCGGCTACACTTCCTCAACTGGGACACGTGGAAGGTGTTATGAATCTGACTCAACTTTGCATAACTCTTCTGGCGACTCTGGGCCGTCAGTAACCTCTGTCTGACCTGTTGAATCTACTCAGTCGTCTTCAACACTATCTCAGTGCCACCCATCACTCGTTGTCATACCTCTCCCCCAACAAATGGGAGTCTGACACCTCCTCCCATAAAGAAGCTTAAAGGGAGGCATACCAATACTCAAATGATGGTTGTTGTTGTAAGAAAACTCAACCAAGGGCAAATAAGTGTCCCAACTTCCTCTGAAGTCCATCACACATGCTCGCAGCATGTCCTCAAGCGTCTGAATCTTCCGCTCACTCTGCACATCTGTCTGCGGATGGTATGTGGTGCTGAAGTGCAACTGTGTACCCAAATCCTCATGAAATTTCTTCCATAACCTGGAATTAAAGCGCACGTCTCGGTTTGATGCTATCGGGGTCGACACTCCATGCCGAGCTACCATCTCTCTCACATAAATCTCGGCCAGTCTTTCCGTAGAAGAACTCTCACTAATAGCAAGGAAGTGAGCACTCTTCGTCAACCGGTCCAAAATCACCCAAATCGCGTCAACCCCACGCACAGTTCTCGGTAACTTGGTGATAAAGTCCATAGAAATTTGTTCCCACTTCCACTGGGGAATATCCAGAGGCTGCAATGGACCATGCGGTCGCTGGTGCTCCGCTTTAACCCGACGACAGGTCAAACACCTCTCTACAACCCAAGCCACGTCCCTCTTCATACAGGGCCACCAATAATCCATCTTCAGGTCCAAATACATCTTAGTGGCCCCGGGGTGGATTGAGAATCTCGATCTATGCGCCTCTTCCATCAGAATACGGCGGGCTCCACCTATATAGGGCACCCAAATCCGCCCATGGAAGGTCATAAGCCCACGACTGTCCGTCGCGAACTCGGGCGCCTGTCCAACCACACGCTCTCTCTTGCGGTTCTCCGACCTCATAGCCTCCACCTGGGCTTCTCGGATGGTATCTAAGACTGGAGTCATCACTATCATCCTCATACACATATCTCAGATCGGAGCACTCTTTGCTTTGCGTCTCAAGGTATCGACTACCACATTAGCCTTGCCTGGATGGTATAAGATCTCACAGTCGTAGTCTTTTACTACATCCAACCATCTCCTTTGCCTCATATTTAAATTAGGCTGATCCATCAGATACTTCAGGCTCTTATTGTCTGTGTATATGGTACACCGGACACCATAAAGATAATGACGCCAAATCTTGATGGCGAACACCACTGCCCCTAACTCCAAATCATGAGTGGGGTATCTCGTCTCATGAGGCTTCAGCTGCCTCAATGCACATGCTATCTGTAACGTCCCAAAATTCCAGACTAAAAATTTCTTTTAATAAAACATTACTTTAAGCAAATTCATCATTTCAAAACATAAACGGAGTATTAGTTTCCAAAATACATGTTCGTTATCAGAGTAAACATTCCCAGGCTGTCTAAACTATGGTGTGTGCCATGCGATCACCCCGAGCTCTTCCCTCTGCTACCGGAAGTACCTGAAACCAAAACTGAAAACCGTAAGCACGAAGCTTAGTGAGTTCCCTACCCTACCACATACCATGCATAACCACATACTGTACATACTGGGCCACGGCCGCTATCCTGGGCCTCGCCCACCTACCTCGGGCCTCGCCCGCTACAACGACCCCGCCGCTCCAGACCCCGCCTGGCTTCGAGCCCCGCTCGGATACAAATTTGTTTCACTTAGGCCTCGCCTGTCATAGGGCCTCGCCCACTAACATATAATAGCACGTAAACATATCACATCACATAATCTAAACACATACTAACGGATCTTGTCCTAAGGACTCGCCTATCTCTGGGCCCCGCCCTTGTCCTGCTACTGAAGAGTCATGGAACCCCGTACATACTCCTGCTGATAGTGAGGTACAGGCCCAACCCACCCTCACTCCTTCCCTAACTTGGGCCTCGCCCCTGCTCTGCTGCTACTGAGATGCGGAACACCCTCCACACTCTGCTATTGGTGAGATACGGGACCTCGCCCACACTCACCTCCCTACCAGGCACATACAAGTATCACACAGACAACAAGTATAAACTATCACATAAACCATTCCTTGGGCACCCGCCCTCTATCATTGGACCTCGTCCCAAATATCATACTAGCATATTGTGCCTAGGGCTAACCCCCGGGTCTTCTACTCATAACTACATGGGCCGACATTGTGGCCGTAGACCCATTCATACAAAGGGAAACTCACCTGCACTGGCTAAACTCGTTGATGATCCCACTAGCTGTTGCCCGACAACTCTCTGAACTCCTGCTCTACTAGCTCCCCGAGCTACCAATGTCAGTGCAACACTTAGTCTGACTGACCCTCAAAGATAACCAAATCAATTATGGTCAAAGTCAAAGTCCTGGTCAAAGTCAACCTCCCAAGTTAACCCTACTCGCCGAGTCACCCTATTGACTCGCCGAGTTCATATGTTCAGAGTCCTTCTATTCGCGACTCGACTCGCCGAGTCAGTCCATGACTCGTCGAGTCCACCGATTACCGAGTCTTGTCCTGTCCAACTCACTAAGTCCTTGCTCGACTCGCTGACTCGAGTCTTAACTCGAAGGGTTTGGGGTTTCATGAACTGACTCACCGAGTCCGAGAACAGACTCGCCGAGTACAAGGCAATCTTCATCCAACTCGCCGAGTTGTTCTTCCAACTCGCCGAGTTCATCCCCAACTTCATCCGACTCGACGAGCTGTTCATCCCACTCGTCGAGTTCCTCCTCATCTTTAAGCTACTCGCCGAGTCCACTCAAAGGACTCACTGAGTCCATCTGGTCCTACATACATGCAGAGGACTTTTGAGTCATGCAGAGACTCAAATCTGTAGATCTACCCTTCCCAAGCCTATTCCTCACATAAAGTTGCAAACTTTACGTGTAGAGAAGGAGATCTAGGCAAAATACACCATAAACTAGGGTTTAAGGCAAGAAAGCTTCATAATCGACTCAAGGGTTGATGCTTTACGGGATTCTAAACCAAAACAAGCATGGATCTGAGGTCGCAACCTCAGATCTGGACTTCAAGCTCGAGATTGATCTTAAACATGGCTTAAAAGCCCCAAAACTCATAACCAAAGAAGATCTAAAGGAGAGAAACGACTTAATACCTTCAATATCTCAGAAGGGTTCCCCAATCTTCGGATCCAAGGCCACTCCTTGATGCTTCAATGATTCCCACTTCTTCTTCTTCCTTTAAATCACTCAAAATGGCTAAAAGTTTGAATGAGCACAATGGAGGCTTAGGGTTCGCTTTCTGGATGAGGGAGGCTCTAAGGAACCTTAATGGAGAGAATAAGGAGCTTAAATAGCGCCCAAAGTCTCGGATTTAGGGTTTTCCTCGCACAGACCAGACTCGCCGAGTCCACTTGGCCGACTCGCCGAGTTGGTCACTTACACCTCGACCCGGATCCCGCTCGGACTCGCCGAGTTCCTCCTTGGACTCGCCGATTCTCCCCTTGAAATTAGGGTTTTTCTTTCCTTTCTTGGCCTTCAAAACTTTGGGTGTTACAACTCTCCCCCACTTAAACTAAACTTCGTCCTCGAAGTTTTCTATGGCCCACCGCCTGCGATCTGCCTCCAATAACTCACCAATTAATCCAACACCAGCTGCCTACCTTCGATGGCCTCCCGCTCGGTCATTCTGGCTAACCAAAACCCTTGTGAATAATAGACTCGGGTCACCCTGACCCTGAACATCCTGGAAACACAACTTACTTACCGACAATCCTTCTGGTACTCACCGAGTATTGCACTGAACCTATAGGGGTTCACCCCTTCTTTCCTTGCACAATTCCTTACCTTCCCAAGGCAAAGCTCCATAACCAACTATTTCTTCTGTCACTGTGAAGGCCCTATCCTTCACCAACTCCATCACCCCCGCTATTTCCAGTACGAGTCATCACCGTCAGTAACCACTAACACTCCTCTCTGCCAAAACTTGGTGTCGAGCACCCCTCGATTCAACTAACTGAATTCCACCATACACTAGTTACCCGCAGTACCACTGACTGAAAATTCTGCTATTCCTTGTCTGCCTTCCCGATGAACTGAGACCACCCTGGTCCCTACCAACCTATCAATGCCTGGATTACCGGCTCTCACCGGTAGCTAGTCCCAACACCACCACTAGTCGCTCACAGCAACTTCCGAAGAAACTTCGACCACCTATAACTGCTCAATCTATTCTGCTATTCAGGCACTACAAACCTAGGATCCCCGATCCCCTAACTTGACACTAAGGTCCTTACCAGGTCCCACCTGTGCTGCTAAAACTCACGGGCCTCGCCCACGGGTCCCACCCGCCTCTATCCTTCTAGTCCTACTAGTCTAATCACTCTCGCTCGGGCCTCGCCCACGGGTCTCACCCAACCATACTACTGAGCAACCCTGCTCCCAGGTCTCATCTACACTGCTAATCTCATACGGGCCTCGCCCACGGGTCTCACCCAACTATATCCTGGAGCAGCCGCTCCCAAGGTCTCACCTCTCTAGGGCTATACAGGCAGACTCCCTATCATTCTCATCCACTACCCATTCCTGATCCCTAACTGATCACTAGGAGGTAAGGGCCTCGCCCCAACTCCGCTATCGAAGCTACTAAGGAATGCTACGGCTTACCCGTAGTCATACATCACCATCCACCACTGACTGGTAATACGAAAGCACCTCGTGCTACCGGTTCTCAAGATCCTCCTTCTGACTCACTCGAGTCCTACAGGCGATCCTCCAACCTGAATTCCCAACCACATACTAACCATCACCATTACACACACTTGGCTGAGGGGGGAGTTTCTCAAACTCCTAACCTTGAAGTCCTCAATCCATCAAACGTTGTACCACTTCTTTTCCTTCTCGGAGGTCGCGCACTCATTCTGGATGTACGTGCTCTTGCCTTTGCACGTTCGGAGGATTCTCCCCCACTTCGAACCTGCTTAACCCTTGCTGCTCAATGCTCGAAAAGAAATCCCAATCCTCGCTACCATTCCATAATCAACCTGCTGAGGAACCCCAAGCTTACCATAGCTAGGGATCTAACCAATCCATTTCTAACACTATACGACTCCGATCTAGCGAGACATACCAAGTCCCTCCCAAGCATGCTACAGTTACTGCATCCTATGTAACCTTCTCCATTAGGGCACATCCCCTCACTACCATTCGAATATCCAAGGTATGCAGATGGCATATAACTCGATCACAATCAACCGCTCAAAAATAAAATACTCATACCGATAATGATGCAGAACCATAACAATATAATCATGCACAAATAAAAGAACTGAAAACGGAAATCGCATACCTGCAACGTCCGGTGCTGATCGCGCCTCCAAGGTAGTCATTTGAAGAGCTCTGCCTCCTACCGCAGACGCATCTGCACGACTTTGACGGTCGTCTGTGATCCTCAAAGTTGCAGGGGCAGGTGCCATCACCCGTCCTGCTGAAAACAAATTGGGGCACTGGGCCTTCTTGTGGCCCCGCTGGTTGCAGTGAAAACATAACAGGTCTAATCCCTGTGAGGTGGTAACAGTACAATCCCTGCTGAAATGACCAGTCCGACCGCACTTGAAACAGCCAGACTCACCACCGCTACCACTCCTGCACGCGCCCCCGTGTGCCCTGCCACACTTCCCGCACCGGCTGCGGTCCTGATAATCCCTCGACCTCGAATCCGATCCCTTGGGCCTTTTGCCCGAACCTGCAACTACCTGAACCTCATCCGGCTTCCTCTTCCGGATCTGCTCCAAATCAATTTCCTTCTCTCTAGCCCGAGAAATCATATCTTCCAGCGTCTTACAGCTGGATCTGCTCACGAACTCCCTGATGTCATCCCTCAACATCTCATGGTATCGGGCCTTCTTCATCTCCTCATCCGCGACATATTGTGGTACAAGAAGAGCCCTCACCCTGACCTTGGTGGTGATCTCCGCCACAGTCTCAGTGGTCTGCGTCAAATCCTGAAACTCCCTTGCCAACTGCTGCACCTCAATAATCGGCGAAAACTCTGCCCTGAACCTGGCCGAGAAATCGCTCCAAGTCATCGCGTCCAACGCGGCATCATCCCCCAAAGCATGACCAATCTCCTCCCACCAATCCCTCGCTATGTCCTTCAGAAGATAGGAAGCGAGTCTGACCTTGTCCCCCTCAGGGCACCGGCTCGTACGGAATGCGTTGGCAACATCAGCCAGCCATCTGCTGCTAGCGATGGGGTCCCTAGCCCCATGATAATCTGGTGCCCTGCAAGCCCTGAACTCCCGAAATGTCAAGGTACGCGCTCCCATCAAAGCCATCATCTCAGTACGGAAGGCTCCCAGCCTCTCATCCAAAATCTCCAATATACCCTCCTTGACCATGCCAAAGATCACAGGAGTCTGATCTAGAATACTGCGCGTAACCTCGGCGGATATCAACTCCCTTGTTCGCTCCTCGAGTTGCTCGGCCCCTGAACCCGAGCCTGATCCCTCTCCGGCGCCTGATCCGCCCGCTGGCCTCTCTCTCAACGTCACCATGCTGAAAGCATAATACATCCACTATTAGAATACTCATCACTACTGCGAGACCACACACACGCACTACTAGATTCCCAGTCTTGTCTTGGCCTTTCCCGAATCGAGTACGGATCCTCTGCTTTCAGTAGTACGGGCCCATACTACCTTCCACATCTATCCGTACTTTCCTCAAGAACTGCCTTGACTCCACCAGGTCCTTTTCTACTACTTCTGCTCCCAACACTACCTCATCCTAGGCTGACCCTAGGGAAACCTCTGACTCAACTCAAACCATTACTCAGCTTCTGAAGGCCTCCTCGCGATGCCAATTAGCCATCACCTGGATACCATCACATGTGACGAGGCTCAGATAATCCTTCGAGTAAGAGACTCTTCCCTACAACGGTTGGACTCATACGAGAGCTGCGCAATAGGGCCAAATCCAACACTCTGAGATTATTCAAACCCGATCACATGTGGCGTGACGTATCCACCTAAGGGCTAACTTCCATCACTCAGAATCCCACAATGCACAAAGCAAGCAGCATTCAGACAAGGGAAAATCTAACCACAACATACTCAAGCAATCATATCCACATAGCAAGAAACTGAACTAGCATGCAACATAAACTCATAGATTCACACAAACTCATAAACTCAGGCATAACCTAAACAGGCTATCCTACTACTGTCTAATCAACACTACTATGCAGCTCAAAAGCACAAATAACAGGCACATAAGGCATCATCCCTAGATCCTTAGTCCTATTCTAGCATGCTGTTCTATGAGCTGATAATCATAACATAAGCTTGTATGGGTATTTTGGGGTACTTACTTGAGCTCGGCTGATTGCATGCACCACACCCCTTTTCTCTTTTCAAAGTTCTTTTTCTTTCTGGATTCTTTTGCTTTTCTAAAACTGTTTTTAGTTCTCAAAAATCTTTTTACGAAACTGTCTTTTCATTTTTGAAAACTTTTTATCCGACCCCTCGGTTTTAGTTCAGGCACACCCGAGAACATGCCCGAATCCCTCAAACCGAGGCTCTGATACCAACTTGTAACGTCCCAAAATTCCAGACTAAATTTTTTTTTAATAAAACATTACTTTAAGCAAATTCATCAGTTCAAAACATAAACAGAGTATTAGTTTCCAAAATATATGTTCGTTATCAGAGTAAACATTCTCAGGCTGTCTAAACTATGGTGTGTGCCATGCGATCACCCCGAGCTCTTCCCTCCGCTACCGGAAGTACCTGAAACCAAAACTGAAAACCGTAAGCACGAAGCTTAGTGAGTTCCCCACCCTACCACATACCATGCATAACCACATACTACACATACTGGGCCACGCCCGCTATCCTGGGCCTCGCCCACCTACCTCGGGCCTCGCCCGCTACAACGGCCCCGCCGCTCCAGGCCCCGCCTGGCTTCGAGCCCCGCTCGGATACAGATCTGTTTCACTTAGGCCTCGCCTGTCACAGGGCCTCGCCCACTAACATATAATAGCACGTAAACATATCACATCACATCACATAATCTAAACACATACTAACGGATCTTGTCCTAAGGACTCGCCTATCTCTGGGCCCCGCCCTTGTCCTGCTACTGAAGAGTCATGGAACCCTGTCCATACTCCTGCTGATAGTGAGGTACGAGCCCAACCCACCCTCACTCCTTCCCTAACTTGGGCCTCGCCCCTGCTCTGCTGCTACTGAGATGCGGAACACCCTCCACACTCTGCTTTTGGTGAGATACGGAACCTCGCCCACACTCACCTCCCTACCAGGCACATACAAGTATCACACAGACAACAAGTATAAACTATCACATAAACCATTCCTTGGGCACTCGCCCTCTATCATTGGACCTCGTCCCGAATATCATACTAGCATACTGTGCCTAGGGCTAACCCCCGGGTCTTCTACTCATAACTACATGGGCCGGCATTGTGGCCGTAGACCCATTCATACAAAGGGAAACTCACCTGCACTGGCTGAACTCGTTGATGATCCCACTAGCTGTTGCCCGACAACTCTCTGAACTCCTGCTCTACTAGCTCCCCGAGCTACCAATGTCAGTGCAACACTTAGTCTGACTGACCCTCAAAGATAACCAAATCAATTTTGGTCAAAGTCAAAGTCCTGGTCAAAGTTAACCTCCCAAGTCAACCCTACTCGCCGAGTCACCCTATTGACTCGCCGAGTTCATATGTTCAGAGTCCTTCTATTCGCGACTCGACTCGCCGAGTCAGTCCATGACTCGTCGAGTCTACCGATTACCGAGTCTTGTCCTGTCCAACTCACTGAGTCCTTGCTCGACTCGCTGACTCGAGTCTTAAGTCGAAGGGTTTGGGGTTTCATGAACTGACTCGCCGAGTCCGAGAACAGACTCGCCGAGTACAAGGCAATCTTCATCCAACTCGCCGAGTTCATGCCCAACTTCATCCGACTCGACGAGCTGTTCATCCCACTCGTCGAGTTCCTCCTCATCTTCAAGCTACTCGCCGAGTCCACTCAAAGGACTCGCCGAATCCATCCGATCCTTCATACATGCAGAGGACTTTTGAGTCATGCAGAGACTCAAATCTGTAGATCTACCCTTCCCAAGCCTATTCCTCACATAAAGTTGCAAACTTTACGTGTAGAGAAGGAGATCTAGGCAAAATACACCATAAACTAGGGTTTAAGGCAAGAAAACTTCATAATCGACTCAAGGGTTGATGCTTTACGGGATTCTAAACCAAAACAAGCATGGATTTGAGGTCGCAACCTCAGATCTGGACTTCAAGCTCGAGATTGATCTTAAACATGGCTTAAAAGCCCCAAAACTCATAACCAAAGAAGATCTAAAGGAGAGAAACGACTTAATACCTTCAATATCTCAGAAGGGTTCCCCAATCTTCGGATCCAAGGCCACTCCTTGATGCTTCAATGATTCCCACTTCTTCTTCTTCCTTTAAATCACTCAAAATGGCTAAAAGTTTGAATGAGCACAATGGAGGCTTAGGGTTCGCTTTCTGGATGAGGGAGGCTCTAAGGAACCTTAATGGAGAGAATAAGGAGCTTAAATAGCGCCCAAAGTCTCGGATTTAGGGTTTTCCTCGCACAGACCAGACTCGCCGAGTCCACTTGGCCGACTCGCCGAGTTGGTCACTTACACCTCGACCCGGATCCCGCTCAGACTCGCCGAGTTCCTCCTTGGACTCGCCGAGTCTCCCCTTGAAATTAGGGTTTTTCTTTCCTTTCTTGGCCTTCAAAACTTTGGGTGTTACACTATCACATGACCCCTTTGCATCAACACTGCACCTGTCCCCGAAATGGACGCATCACAAAAAAATACGAAGTCCTCCACTCCCTCCGGAAGAGCCAATACAGGAGCTTCGCACAATCTATGGAGAAGAGTCTCGAATAATGCATGTTGCTCAGGCCTCCAAACAAATGCAACACCCTTCTAGGTCAATCTGGTGAGAGGAACCGCAATCTTGGAGAAATCGTTGATAAATCTCCAATAGTAGCCGGCGAATCCCATAAAACTCCTGATCTCGGATGGGGATCTCGACACCTCCCACTGCATGACGACTTTAAAGGTTGTAACCTTTTGAAAACACCCAGACATGATAACTTGCATATGCTTATATACTTGATTATATAACTATTTTCAATCACACTAGATATACTTAAGTCGTTTTACAAGAAATAAAAGTCATAGTTTACGTAAATATATTAAGGTTCTTGTGAGACTCACATTTAGTCGTACCTACCTAACGTACGCGACAAGTCCTATTAGTTATAACCAGAGTCTCCTGGAGGGAGAACGGGAGTTTGTGTATAGATCTATACGGGGTTGACATCCCACACCTAAGCTGTTTGCTACAGCTAGACTAGGCCAATATAGCGACTCACATAGGGAATAACAACACCATTTTGGTTTACGGGAAGCTTTACTTCGTTAGTTTATTAGAATAAATGAAACTATATATGCAAATGTTTGTACACTATTCATTTTCATCATGGTCTTAGGGTTTAAGACTACAATTGCTATTAAGAAAATATTGGATTTTATGGACACATTCATTTTCACTCTACAAGGAAAAGACACATAGAGAGTAACAACATTATTTAGATTTACAAAAGATTTACACTCTACTAGTTTTTACAAAATACCAAACTATGTTTCGTATACTTTGTAAACTGATTTCACCACTCGGGTCTTAGGGTTTTAAGACCACAACACCTTTCTATACAGAAAATATAAGATTTTTTTGGGGATACACTCTTTTCAAATATAAACAAAGGATAATAAAGGACATGCATGCAATTATACACGTTTTTGAACGAGACTAACAAACTACTTTTTATATAAAATATTGGATTTTCTGGAGTTTTAAAACTTATTATAAGCAACGATATTACAATGTTTTTCCTTACAAACATGCTTATGAACTCACCAACATGATATGTTGACGCTTTTCAAAACGACTTGTATTCTCAGGGACTCAGTGAACAGGTACTCGAGCCTTGGATCATGATTTATTTACTACCTTTTGAGCAACCTCATTTTATGTTATTTTGTGTAATTGTTAAACAAGTACAAATTGTAAAACAATGAATGTTGTTATATGGTAATGTATGATGTTTGGTTGCTACGTTTCATTCATATTCAATCGTTATGATACTGTACATGAAGTCATCCGCCCCCAGATGTTTCCGCTGTCCTGGTTCGGGGGTGTGACAGATTAGTATCAGAACATTATTTATAGTGAACTAGTATAGTTAACCATACAAGACATACAACTATAAATATAATAAGACTAAAACACTCTGACTAAAAGTATACTTTAAAGATATAAGTATTTATTAAAAGTATACATACTTACTAGGACCGTATCATACTTTATAAAATTACCCAAATGATCCTTGAGGTTTGTAGTTTATTGCAAATTTGGTACAAGGGTAAAGTTGTCTTTTTCAATAAAATACAAGAACTGAAAAGTTAGATTTAACAACATGAACACCTTTCATGTAATTTTGCAAACTACAAGGACCAGTGGTGTGACGTTATCCATAAAAATCTTCAAAGTGAGATATTTTGAAAACCACATGGATTAAGTTTGAAATTTTGTGTTAAAAAAACAAGTTAGAAACCACATACAAACCATAAGGACCATTTATGCAATTTAGGAATACAAATTTTATATACAATTGTACCTACAATATATTTACTCACAAAGTTGAGGGAATAAATGTAGTTTAACTATACTGTAAGGATCTAAATGAAACTGTTTCATATTTACAAACTAACCCCGTCGCATTCATCTTCCTTCCTCTTCTTCGCAAAAACCAGTAGGGTTTATCACTGCGCATCTAAACCCCCAACACCATGGCTGGATCGCGATCCTCTACGACGCGCCTACTATACACTCTACGTTCATCCATCTATCCATCATCAAGATCGCCAACACCACCATCACCCATCACTGCTCTCCTCCATCTCCACCGTCACTACTCCGCTGCACCAGCCGTGAGGGCGAAGGATGATAAGGAACCATGGTGGAAGGAGTCGATGGAGAAAGTGAGAAACATCGGAATATCGGCGCATATTGATTCGGGAAAAACGACGCTTACGGAGAGGGTTTTGTTTTACACGGGGAGGATTCATGAGATTCATGAGGTCAGAGGGAAAGATGGCGTTGGTGCAAAGATGGACTCGATGGAATTGGAGCGAGAGAAAGGGATTACTATTCAGTCCGCAGCTACTTATTGCACTTGGAAAGATTATCAGGTGATTTCATTTCCTTCTTTATTTGCTACTTTTCTATAAAGTTGGATGAATTTGTCAAACTGTTGTTTAAAGTTTAAGGAACTCGCCAATTTTAATTCAAATTCATCATGCACCCTCACAAGTCGATGCGTATGTACTTTTCTGGAAGTTAGGGATCATGATTTGTTCCTTGTTACTATTTTTCTTGAACCAATAGACAATAGAAACGGGTTTTTATGATATGTTAAGTTTGATCTGTAGATTAAGGAAGTAGGTCTTGATTTGAGAGTGTAGATTTAGGTGTTTTTCTTGATTTATATCCATTTAAAGTGGTGAAATGATCGTTTCTAGGATTCATATGAGTTATATCTTCAATCATTTAAGTTACTCATAAGGTGTTTTCTGTTTCTAGCTTTATGACTTTCTTAATCCTTCTATTGCTTTCATTGTTTCTGCTTGGAAGATTTGGTTTTTGTTTCACTTAGCAATAAAAGCATGCTGTTTTCACTTTTTACAGGTAAATATAATCGATACTCCAGGTCACGTGGACTTCACAATTGAAGTTGAGAGAGCTCTGCGTGTTCTTGATGGTGCAATTCTTGTCCTCTGTAGTGTTGGTGGTGTTCAAAGTCAGTCAATTACTGTTGATAGACAAATGAGAAGATATGAAGTTCCAAGAGTTGCTTTTATCAACAAACTTGATCGAATGGGGGCAGATCCATGGAAGGTTCTCAATCAGGTATTTCTTTTCTTCCTCTTTTTTCAAAAAGAGGGCAAATTTGTAAAAAAAAATATAATATTATTTCCTTGATTTTCTCTATCAGGCAAGGAAAAAGCTTCGACATCACAGTGCTGCAGTGCAAATGCCAATAGGATTGGAAGAGGACTTTCAGGGTCTTGTGGATCTTGTGCAACTAAAGGCTTATTTCTTTCATGGCTCTAGCGGGTTTGTATTTATTTCACAAGATTAACTTGTATATATATATATATATATATATATTTTTAAATAACAAGATAGTGACTTTTATATTTTTTTGGCAGTGAAAAAGTTGTAACAGAAGAAATTCCAGCTGATATGCAAGCAATGGCTGCAGAAAAGAGACGTGAGTTAATTGAAGCAGTCTCTGATGTTGATGATCAGCTTGCTGAAGTATTCCTCAATGATGAACCTATATCAGCTGCTGATCTTGAGGTATATTATTAGCATTTTGGGTATAAAATGTAATTTATACAAAGTTTCTGGGGTATAAAATGTAATTTGAAACAGGCAGCTATTCGTAGAGCAACTATAGCCCGGAAATTTATACCAGTATTTATGGGTAGTGCATTTAAGAATAAGGTAAGTAACATCACTTTGTACTTTTCTTTGAGATGATAGGAATACTTTTTATTCTTTAAATTTAAACATTCCTGTTTTCAGCCTGAAGTAAAACATTTTTTTTTCTCTTTAGGGAGTACAACCGCTTCTTGATGGCGTTCTTTGTTATTTGCCTAATCCACTTGAAGTTGACAATTTTGCCCTTGACCAATCTAACAAGGAAGAAAAGGTAAGCATTTGTATAAAAGGAGTTTTTTGTGTTTATATTCCAATGGGTATTATATGATGTAACAATTTATGGTTGGGATGCTGACAGGTCAAGCTGTCTGGAACGCCAGCTGGACCAATGGTTGCATTGGCTTTTAAACTGGAAGAACGACAATTCGGTCAATTGACATACTTAAGGTATTTTCATCTGAATTTTTTATGTCCATTTGTTTTTAGATAAGTATATAACTGATGGTTTTATTTCAATTTGTAGAATCTATGAAGGTATTCTCAGGAAAGGCGAATTCATAACAAATATTAATACAGGAAAGAAAATTAAAGTGAGTTGTAGATAGATGTTTTTGATATAGAAATGTGTTAATTGCAACAAAATAGAAACATACTTTTATTTATTTGTTTATTATATATATAAATTGTGACAGGTATCGAAACTAGGCCGGATGCATTCAGATTCTATGGAGGTACAAATTTCCATTAAAACTTTTTTACTTTCCATACATGAATAAATAATTTATGACTTTTTTTTATTTAATGTTTAATTATGGAAATTACCATTCAGGACATTCAAGAAGCTCATGCAGGTCAAATTGTAGCAGTATTTGGATTAGATTGTGCATCAGGAGATACTTTTACAGATGGATCAGTCAAATACACCATGACTTCCATGAATGTTCCGGAACCTGTTGTGTCATTAGCTGTTTCACCTGTTTCAAAAGATTCCGGAAAACAAGTATGATTTCCAAATATAAAATATTTATTTTTTAACTTTTCTTGAAACTAATAATGTTTATTTTTATCATAAAAAATATATATTCAGTTCTCAAAAGCTTTGAATCGTTTTCAAAGAGAGGACCCCACATTCCGTGTTGGATTGGACCCCGAGAGTGGTCAGGTATTTAATATTAATATATATATATATATATATATATATATATATATATATATATATATATATTCATCATAAAAATATTTATTTTTTGAAACTAAATTTTGTGTCGACTTCAGACAATTATATCGGGAATGGGAGAGTTGCATTTGGAAGTTTATGTGGAGCGCATTAAAAGGGAATATAAGGTACACCGTTATTTTAGTTAAAAAAAATCACTTTCTTTGAAACAAATCAACAGTTATTATTTATTTATCTAATTTACTTGCATGTTGCAAAAGGTTGATGCAACTGTTGGAAAGCCTCGTGTGAACTTCAGAGAGACAATTACACAACGTGCAGAATTTGATTATTTACATAAGAAGCAAAGTGGAGGCCAAGGTCAATATGGAAGGGTGGTTGGGTAAGACTCACCAAATGTATATATTTATTTCATTACTAAAATTTGGTAGATTTTTAATGCCCTAGTTGGATAGATTTCAAAGTACAACAATCTATTATTACTTGGTATGCTTTTTATTAAATTTGTTTTTTTTTTGGGTAAAATAAAATGATAGGTATATGGAGCCACTGCCAGCTGGATCAGAGAGGAAATTTGAATTTGAGAACATGATAATAGGACAAGCTATACCCTCCAACTTCATCCCACACATTGAGAAGGGTTTCAGGGAAGCTGCCAATTCGTAAGTGCTATTATTAAATAATAATCATACTTGTGTTTGTTATTGTTATCTTTATATATTTATTATAAAAAACTCTTAACTTGTTTTAATTGTATATGTGCCAGGGGTTCTTTGATTGGATTCCCAGTTGAAAATATTCGTGTGGTTATGACAGATGGTGCTTCTCATGCTGTGGATTCCAGTGAACTAGCTTTCAGATTAGCTTCAATTTATGCTTTTAGACAGGTAGCTTCAATATATATATATATATATATATATATATATATATATATATATATATATATATATATATATATATATATTTTCATAAATGAAATGAATAAGCAAGCAGAAAGGTAATCTAATTGTGTGAGTTAATGTGAAACAAACAGTGTTATGCAAAATGCAAGCCAGTGATACTGGAGCCTATGATGTTGGTAGAATTGAAAGTGCCAACTGAATTTCAGGGCACTGTTGCTGGTGACTTGAACAGGTAAATTTACTGCTGCCTGTAAATTTACTCCTGTATTTAACCATATTTATAAATACAGGAGAAAAGGCATAATTGTTGGAAATGATCAAGATGGAGATGATTCTGTCATCAATGCCCTTGTAAGTAAATTATAAACAAACCATACACATCACCTCAGTATTAAGACTTAAAAAAATAAATATATTTTGGGTTTCAGGTCCCACTGAACAATATGTTTGGATACTCAACAGCTCTTCGTTCCATGACACAGGTCAGTTTCTTTACTCATAATAGCAACCTGCCTACTTATTTATTTTACCAAATAAATTTATAGTTAGAAAAAAGGTAGTCAAAATTAAGTAGATAGATATATACTCAACTAGTTTGTTAGATATTTAAAAAATATATATATGGGTTTGTATTAAATTATGCAGGGAAAGGGTGAATTCACCATGGAATACAAAGAACACTCACCAGTTTCTGCAGATGTGCAAACACAATTGATCAACGCCCATAAACCCAAGGCTGAATAATCTCATGGGAAATATATTTTATTATTATTTTTTTAAAGAAATTTCTAGGATATATTTGTACTAAGAGCTTGTTATTTGTTGAGACCCAAAGTTGGTCAGTAATTTTGTAACAACCAAATAAATCCTCATAGAATATACAAGTTTTTACTAAACTCTGTTACTTAGATTGATTGACCTAAAACTTAGGTCCACAACTTTCCCACATTCAGAATAATAATCATTTATATTTATTGTGAAGGAATGATTTGCCAAAGGCTATGAAAGAGCCATGCCAAATGTTATGATTGTGAAATGGAATTGTAGTTTTTTTTTTACCGACTACAATCATCTTTTCACTAAATATGCATGATAGTATTTAATTATAAATGTAGTGTGAATAACTATCGAGAATCGTGAAAAAGGCTGTCAAATTTCAATAAATATGGATGATAGTATTAACTATATAAGTATAGAGAGGGTAACTAGTTACAACTTTAAAAAAATGTTGTCAAAGTTTCATTAAATATGCATGATAATCTTGAAGTGTATAAAAATAAGAGAGAATTGCAAATATAACCAAATTCCTTAATTATTTTGTGGAAAATAGCAAAAAAATAAAAAATAAAAATAAAAAACCCAAATTACAAATTCTTTAACCAAATTCATACTATTTGCATTTGATACGTTTGGTTTCCTCGCATCGGATGTGGTAGAACTTCTTAAAAGAGTACAACGAATCATGCATAGTAATGTTATATCCTCTAGATCTTTGGATGTAGTCTTTAAAAGAATTAACTTACCATTCAAAAAGGCTTAGCGGCACAGCTTACTGCCCGTTTGCCATCTCACTCATTGTACGATGACAATTAAAAAGATTAGGTTTAACCTATGATAAAAAAAAATTACAAATATAGCCATGAAAATCGTAGATGGATAAGTCTATCTGCGATTTTTGCAGACAAAGCGTAATTGTGCTTTAGCGACTCGTATGTTTGTAGGTTGTTGTTGTTTTTTTTTTTTTTTTTTTTTTTTTTTTTTTTTTTTTTTTTTTTTTTCCGTATAAATACCCTAATCTTTGACTAAAATTACAGATGAACTAAGTTCATCTACGATTTCCTTTCATCCCATCTGCGATTTTGCGGATTTTTAAATTTTGACTACAAAATTGATAGCGTTTAACTACGAAACAACATTATTATATATAAAGTTTTGCTAAAAATTATCAATTTAATTCTTATTTCTTAGGAATATTTGCTTATAACATCTCTAATAAAATGAATACTCCAACAAAAACTTTGAAAATATTTGAAAAATAAAATCGTCCGCCTCTGGAGAGAGTTCTCCAAAAAAAAGTTTGAAAAATGAAAGAAAAAAAAATTACGTTTTTATACCCCTGAAAAATGGGAAAATCACAGATGGACGCAAATCACAGATTGACTGAGTCCATCTGCGAACGTACAAGTCGTTAAAGCACATATGTGCTTTAGCGACTTGTACGTTCGCAGATGGACAAGTAAAATGGCTATTGAAAGTGTTTTTTTGTAATGGCTATTTTTGTAATTTGAATTTTTTTTGGTTATTATCCACAAAGTAATTAAGGAATTTAGCTATATTTGCAACTTTCTCTAAAAATAACAACGATAACTAGTCATTGAAAGTGTTTGAGATTTTCAAAAGATTTATTGACTTTTCAAAAAGACCAATAAATCTAAAAAATAGTTGGCTAGTAAAAAAGCACTTTTAAATGTAGCTTTTTAATTTCTTTCAAAAATGTCATTTTTAAAAATTTAAGATATACGGAAAATTTTCTAGTTTTTCAAGAAAAATTTCAAATTAAAATAAAATTTTTGAAAACACATTTGATTGATTCATTTTTCAATTTTTTTTAAGAAAATGAAAATTTTCTATTTTCCAAATTGTATGTAAATTAGGCAAGTGAATTTTACAGTTTTTCAAATTTTTCTAAATTATGATAGAAAATGAAAACTCTATCAGTTTCAAACAAACGTGTTTTCTAAAATTTTCATTGAAAACTGAAAATAAAAACTCAACCTTATTTTTTGAAAATATTTTCTCAAAAAAGGAAAACAGTTTTTCACAACCAAACGCATTTTAAGTGTTTTCTAACTTTTTGAAAAAACTTATAGCGTATTCGTTTAAAAAGACAATACTATCTTTCAAACCTACCATTCTCCTTACCACGTCTTAAATAAACTCGCCTATATCATGATATAAATATTTTTTAAAAAACAATTTATCAACTTATAGCTTTTTGATTACACATAAGCTAATCTAAATACTTTTTAATTTTTTTTGCCACCACATATACTAATAAACACTTTTGTCAAAAAATGCCTATCTAGCTAAATAAGCAATCTCGAACACCCCATAATTGTGAAAAAGTTTGTTGATTTTTCACAAAATATGCATGATATTGTTAACTATATAAATAGTTAACTATATAAATATAGTGAGAATAACTAGTTAGAACCATAAAGAAAAATTTCTCATATTTTCACTAACTATACATAGGGGTGCAAACGAGCCAAGCTACCCGCGAGCTACTCGGGATCGGATCGTTAAAAGCTCGACTTGTTACCGATTTTAAACGAGTCCGAACCAAGCTCGAGCTTAATATTAAGCTTGTTTATTAAATGAGTTCGAGCTTGAGCCTATGTCTTTAAGCTCGATTAGGTTCGCGAGCCTAAACAAGCCTTTATATAATAAAATTTATTATATATATATATATATATATATATATATATATATATATATATATATATATATATATATATATATATATAAACATATTAGGGGAATTATGGATTTAGGATATTAGTAAACGAGTTTCTTAACGAGCTCGAGCTGAGATTAAGCTTATTTAGGCACGTCAGATAAAAAACGAGTCGAGCCCGAAGCGAGCCTGGCTAGGCTCGTTTGCACCACTAACTATACATGTGGATCTTTAACTGCATAAAAATGATACAAATAACTAATCAAAATTAATGAAAACGATTGTTGATTTTTTTCACTAAATATGTATGATACTATTAAATATATAAATGTAGTTTGAATAACTAGTAGAAATTATGAAAAAATGTAGTCAAATTTTCATTGAATATGCAGGATAGTATTTTTGTATAAAAATGGTACGAATAACTAACTAGAATTAGGAAAAAAAAGTTGTCAGTTTTTCATTAAATAAGTAGGATACTATTCAACGACGAATAACTTGTAAAAAATTGTGAAAAATAATGTATTTTTTTACTAAATATGTATTCAACTATATACATACAGTGCACATGTAGTCAAAACTATAAATTTAGTGAAATTTGTAGTTGCATCATGTTGTCTATATTATAGACAATGTTGTATAAATTATAAACCAGAAAGGTAAAATTTGATCAATGGCCCTATTGTAAATAGAGTGAAATTACTACCCATCCCTTTCCCCAAATCTGTACGTCGTGTTCCCTCCCTCTTCGTCGTTCCAAAGAACATCCCCAACCCTCCTCTCCTCTTGTGCTGCCTTCTACCGCCGGCCAAAACCCACCCCGGTCGCGACCTCCACTGCCATCGCTCCTCTTCTTCACCGCACACGTGCACCTCGACGGTGCTGTTATCGCCTCTGTGCGGTCGCTCCTCTTCTTAACAACAGGTACGCTCCCCTCTCACAAATAATATGCTTCCTGATCATGTTTTCACACTCGAGCAGTTATGGTCTCCGATTGCACTGGTGATGTAGGTCAAAATTTTAGTAGTTTACCACTTTAAGACTTCATATGAATTGTGTGGATCTCGACCATTGTAGTGTAGTTCTCAAATTGAAGCTTTCTGTGCATGATCTATAAAAGGAATGAGGCTCTGATGAGTGTTTTTTTTTTTTTCTAAAACCTTCGTTCAACTATTTTCATGTTAATTTGTGGTGTTTTGCATCTTACTCCATATTTGCTACGGATTCTGAAATTTAATTTCTTTGTTATGTTAGTTCGTAACGATCTTTGCTCGAAATGTGACTGTTTTCACAAAACAAAATGTGAATTAGAATAATAGGTCTCAAGTGTAAGATGGAAGATGGCATATGAGGAAATATGAATGAATAGGGAAGACAGAGGAGAGATGATTCTAGAGGGCAATTTGAAGTTATACTATGACAACTCCCTGTCTAAATGATTGAAAAATGGGAATCAAAATCAGATTTTGTTGGAACACTCAAAAGTGAAAGTGAGAGTAGTCACTTTAGATGCACATTCTAACACAGTAATCACTTTAGATGCACATTCAAACACCCTTTAGAGATTGTTGCAGCATAAAAAAAGGTTAAATGACCATTTGAACATTTTTTCAACAACCTTTTCCCAATTTATGCAACAAAGTGCTTTTTAGACAAAGTGCACATCAAAATCTGCAACATTGCAAGGATCATGTGGCACTGGTTAAATGTTTATTTATGAAAAAAAAATTGTTCTTTTACCAATATATGAAACAATGTTTCATTTTCTACTAATTTGTGCATCAGACACTTATTACATCTTTTGGTATTAAGATGAAACCTAATTGCATAGTTAGTAAAAAAAAACACTTTGTTAGGGAAAAATGTGAAACATTGTTGAATAAATGAACAATTAAACCCTAACAAAACCTTTTTCTTCACTAATTATCTTGTATCAACATGCTATTACTGTATTGTTCTTTGTTTATTAACAATTAATCATGTGATTTTAGGATTGTAACAAACTTTATACAACATGTTTTTGCTTCAGGATGGAAAACACAGAAGCAAGTTTCTCTACTTTTGGTATTTCTGAAGAGGTCACTTCATCCCTCAAACATTTAATACAATCCATGCATACTTTTTCCTTCTTTTTTTAAATCAAAAGGACTCAATAGTCAATACTCTTTTCCATTCTGAATATCATAACTGTTTCAACTCCAGGAAGGTGACAAACTTGTTGCAGAAGTAATTCGGTATATTCTTTTTAAAACACATCAGAATTCTGGATGCCCAATCAAGAGAGAAGAACTAAGTCAACTAATAACAAAAAACTATCACCATAGATATCTTCCAACTCTTGTCCTCAACAAAGCCACTGCAAAACTTTCAACCATTTTTGGTTATAATTTGAAGGAGCTTCAACGTTCTCGCCCTTCATCAAATAATCAGGCCCGATCTTCACAGAGTAAGCAACTTAAATTGATCAAACTTGTGGTTTATTGATAATGGCATTTTCGTAAATTTGTCATCACTTTTCAGGTTCTGTTGACTTAAAATCATACATTATAACAAGTCAACTAGATCCTGGAGTCTACAAAAAGCATGTTGAAGATACAACAAAATCAAACTTGACTGGATTTGCATTTGTTGTTATTGGCATTGTTCATCTTGCTGGAGGCAAAATTACTGAAGGTATTATTATAACTTCTTCAAGCAGATCATGATTTATGTTCCATGTTTGCTTAAACGAAGGATAAATTGGTCATTTATCTCATTCAGGTTGTTTATTCACATCAAAAAAGAAACAGACTATATGTATACAGTACTTTATTCTAACAGACATCATTACCCATTCAACCATTTTATCCATATAGGACTTAATGGGAGAAAAAATTGTTACGAATTTACCCTCATTTATATTCTACTTACATCTCCCCAAGCATGTTGTCATTTTCTCAAGTATATTTTTTTAAACGTCATTTATTCAGATTATTATATGTAAATTAATATGAATTTGTGTTGATTATGAATTGTAGAAAGTCTTTGGCACCATTTAGGGCGATTGGGTATGTCACAGAATGATGAAAGGCACACTGATTTTGGGAATATCAAACAGACAGTGGAAACACTTGTCCAACAAAGGTATTATTATTTTTAATAAAATCAGATTCAGCCAGGTGGACTCAATATTATAACTTATATTATTAAAGGAAATCAGTTTATTTATTTACTTATAATAATGTTGTAGATATTTGCACAAGGATAAAAGTAATGGCCCCGAAGGGTTAACATTGTTTTATGAGCTTGCAGAAAGAGGTTTGGATGCCACACTTAGCAGTAGCTTTAAAGACTCCTTATCACAGGTTTCAGTCGAATGCACAAACTAAAAAAAAAAAAAAACAAAATGATTAAATTTGTTATTGTGACATTTATGATTATTTTATATAAATTCATTTTGTGATATGGCAGATTGTCACGAGTGAGGCCACTGCAATTGGACTTGACTAGTATCCAATTTGTTTAATTTAGTTTAGTGGAAACTCTAACCCCTTTTGGTTTTATCATTTGTAAAAAATTTAGAAGAATCTTGAAATGCTTATTTGTGCAACAATGTTTCACCGAATTATGAAACCAAATTTCAACTGGTTAAACATGTTACATGTGATGTATGTACAATGTTGTATGTTTCGTACTAGAATAGTAGAATGGGCCATAGAGATGTGAATGTGTGATTTAACTTCATGATTGAGTACTAATTTTTTTTTTTTAAGTCATAGAATATAATAAAAACATATTCATCCATCAAAGCTTTATTCCTACATAATTATTACAAATTCTTTACCTTTATTCTGTTTCATAACAAAACATCGCCATATAAAGGTTCACTTACAAAAGGGCAAAGGCTTCGTACACATTAACCATATGCGCATAAATGATTACCTCCAAACCGTTCCCATATAACTTTATAAACATTTGTTGTTGCCCTTTATTTATTTATTTATTTGAAGGTAAGAAACAACAAAAGAATCTGAATAGGTTAATCTTTAATGTTGCTCTTTCTTCTCTCCGTATAAACATCCTTTGTGCTCCCATCTTTAATGTTAGTTCATCCATATTCATATCCTCTATAACAAACCAATGTTATTATGCCACATATCACTTTGTTATCATGAATTATGACACTGGTGTTTTTGAATTTAATAAAATCCACATGTCAATGTCTTGTATTCATCAATTTTATTTAAAAATGCCACCTAATTATGTATTTATGAGGATTTAAGAATACAAGTTTTCTTCCAAATTTCAATGTCTACATTTAAGGCCATTTAAATCAATTTTTTGTTTATTTTCTTATTCGATATTATTAGCCTAAAATTATGTTACTATTTGGCATTTAAATTCACATATATTTCATTTTTTCAAAAACTTTACAGTGTATCTGTATATGTTATACGTATTTAAAATTATGCTAATAACATACCTTTTTTTTGATATTTTTCTTAGATTTTTTGTTTTTTGTTTTCTTATTTTCCAAATAAAATTTGCTTAAACATCTTTTTGAGAATAATAAAATAATAGAAGTTATTAACAAACTAAATTATTTTATTATAAATATTTTAAATAAAGCATTGGTATTACTATGTATGAGTATATTTTTTTTTATATTAAAAATTATATTTCATAGTACGACATGATGATTATATCATTAATCTTGAGTTAAACACATTGTTGATGTTTTAATATTTATACTTTGATATTTAACTTTTATTTTAATAAACCCATGTAGTACACGGGTCTCACATCTAGTCATCTCTAATAAATAAAGTTTTTTTTGCCACTTGTCACACTCTCATTCAATTTGTCAAATGTCATTTTATAGTTTTGAATTAAATTTTTTTCTACATTTCATTTTATGAGTTTTGCTATTATATTAAATTCCATTTTAATGCAATAATTGCAATAAATGTAGAAATACATTGATATCAATTTAATTAATGAACTTATCTTTTAATTTCAAAATTCCCAAAATTAAAGCTTATTAATTTCTTTTATTTATTTAAATTATTTGTTTAAATTTAAAAGATAAAAATATTTTCATTATAATAATTAATTTTTTTATTTTCTTATAAATTCAAACTTTTCAAATATTTTGACATTTTTATTTATTTATTTTTTATTTTTATATTTTCAGTTAACACATATATTATATAATATATGAGTCACACAACTAACTACTTAATATATGTACAATAACACAATTTTCTTGGAACATCCTTTAACTTAATCCTTTACCTAGTAGTCATCGGATCATCCACTATTGTATTGCTTTATGTAAGTTAATGAATATTTTATTGAACTCGTTAATAGAATGAATTGTTTGATATCAATAACCTTTTACTTTTGCTTGTGTCCGTTGGACGACAAGATTTTCTAAATTCATTGTAATATAACCAGATATGGTACATATAGATGATGAGTTTTTTTTAACATAAAATGCTATTTATTTATTTTTAACAAAATGATTGATATCTTTTAAACTAAAGATGATAGGATTATTACACATATAATTATAAATAAAAGAATAAAAAAAATACAACATGACTACTACAAATTTAATATTTTTATATTTTACATTAAAATAAAAAAATTAGTCAAAAATTAATGAAGCTTTTTAATACAATAAAGGAGTACAATAGGAACATTATTGAATAAGGATGGTTAATTTTACAAAATACAAAGCTCAATAGTAGAATAAAAAAAATAAAAAAAAATCACTTCAATAGTAAAAAACAACTTTTAGGTTTGATTTTTAATAAGTATGTGACATTTCAGAAAACCTTCCATTCAAGATGCTCAAAGTACATATCAATATACCATATTGTGTTTAATATTGATTTTATCAATAAACTATCTATCTTAAAATTAAGTGAAATGTAAGTTTTTATGTAAAATTAGCCATGAAAGATAAGAGTATGGAGAGAGAGGGAATTAAAGAGGGAGAAAGAGAAAGCAAGAAGAAAAAGCAAAAAAGAGGTGAAATCGTTAATCATTTGTATACTAACTTTTTATTTTTTTATTAATTGGGAAGAAAAACAAAGCAAATCTTTTTCAAAACTTTCTAGGGAAGTAGCAACCATTCAAGATCTTATTATTATTATTATTATTATTATTTTAAAATAAAAATCCTAATATCGAATAAATTGTACAAATCTTTGTGTTACAAATAACGCGTGTTTCAAAAGAAAAGTGAGAGTTTCAAAAGAAAAGTTCATGAATTTAAACATTTTTTAGGTTAATGATCTGATTTTTTTTTTTTTTTTTTAATTTAAAATTGGTTTAATTAACTGCATAGAAAATATTTGAGTTTTTTCCCGTTCATTCCACCTTTTAGCTTTACGTTATATACCTGTATCATTTTTCTGATAGTATTACCTTAAATTTATATTTATTTTGAATGTGCAACACTTGAAATGAATTTGCGATTTATAGTAATTCTTATTGGGATTTTCTAATATGTGCCCTAAGGGCACATATAAGAAGCATTAATTGATGATATATATTACCATAATTAATTATAAAATACATTAATTATAAGAAATGTTACCATAATTAAATATAAAGTGCATTAATAATTTTCATAATAAATGTATTTCGAATTTAATTATGGTAATATTTTTCATAATTAATACTTCTTATGTATGCCCTTAGGGCATATATTAGAAAATCCATTCTTATTCCGTAAATTTCTCTAGATTTATAACGCTACTCACGGTTGGTTTGGTGTTCTTTTTTAGAACATTACTCACTCTTGGTTCGTGTTCCTTTTAGTTTTCTACTTTTTTGGACTTTACAGTTTGATTGGTAAGTTGATGTCGGGTGAACAAATGGAATTTGTATAAGTAATCATAACCAAAAACAGTTAAAACGATTGACTGTCATCATACCCAAAAATTGACTATAATTTCTAAACAAAAAACTATCCAAAATTGAAACCATTGAGATTAAAATATACTCAGACTATTTAATAACCTATTAATGAAACAGTTCAAATGTTACATAGGAACGTTTAAGAAACCATACGTTCTTTTAATCTTTAACAAATTCAAATCATTAAACACTAAATGAATAACCTTGAGACTAAAATTTACCGTTTAACATCTTTCTTTGTTTGTTTCTTTTTAGAAAGTGTTGAACCAACTTATTCATTCAACCTATTGAAACATATTTTTATTTTTGGAACATCATGAATAAAATGAAAAAGCTAGCAATGAACGAAAAAACAACATTTAAAGCTTCATTGGATTCTTTTAACTATGCAATCCAATTTCTAGAAGCCTTCGAGTTCCTAAAACAAAACCAATTAAAATCGTACATCGTATCTATAATCATATCCTTTTGGTAATTCTTATATTGAAACACTCCCACATTATGATAACACCAAAGCACTATAACAAATCGAGGAATAAAATACCACGCTTCAAAGGAGCCACATGAATAACATCAATCCACTCAAACATCTCCTCCAAGTTTTTAAAAGGACGAACTAGACCCAACCAAATCACAATAAGTCGTCACAATTGAGAAGCAATAACACAAGAGAAGAAAACATGATTCACCGACTCCGACAACCCATCACAACATGGACACCCCGTAGACTCCAGATCAATCCCTTTACGCTCTAAGTTAATCCTCATAGGAAACCGATCAAGACCAATACACCAAGCCAAAATGTTAGCCTTTATCGGCACTAAGCGATTCCACCTAGTAGGAACCAATGCTCAAGATAATACCATCATCAATATAAGCACAAAGAGACTTAACATAGAAGATACCCAAAACATCTATCTCCTAAGACCAAGAATCCATAGCTTTAGAACACTAAATTCCATCCAAATTCAGAATTAATGAATGAAATTGAGCTTCTCGGCACCCCCACGAAACACTCTACACCAATTAAAAACCATCCATTCTTTGACCAAAAACTATGAAGATAACCATTTCTATTCACCAATAAAGAAAATAACCTGTGAAAATGGTCTCTAAACATCTTTGTTCCACATACACATGAATCATGCAAATGATTGATGGACCTAACAATCAACTTCCATGTACCACTACCCTCACCTTATATGGAGGAAAAAAACCAACATGTTGATCGTGACAAGCTTTAATAATTTTAGTCCACATGTAACGACCCAAAAATTAAGGGTAAAAATTTCATTTTTATTATAGTAAAAACAAAGATATCTTCTAAATCCAAACATTCCAAAAACATGGTTAATTTAAACATTTATCAGAGTTCGTCCCAAAATCATAAATTGCAGAACACGGGTGTATGCACTGCGATCAAGCCGGACCCTTCATTTCCAAACTAATGATACCTGAAACAATAAACAAAACTGGAAGCACGAAACTTAGTGAGTTCCCCAGAGCATACCCCATACAATCCACATAACCACATAATCCATACTAGCTATAACAGCTACATAAACCATATCAATCACATAGCCATATCATATAAACATATAAGGATGCCGTGGGCTCTTCCCAGGGTCTTACTCCAGGATGCCATGGGCTCCCCCACATGGTATTACACCTAAGTGCCATGGGCTCCCCCATGGTCTTTAGCTGAAAATCCATGGGATCCCCCACATGGTCTTACATCCAAATGCTATGTGCTCTCCCATGGTCTTTACCTGAAAAGCCATGGGCTCTCCTACATGGTCTTACATCCAAGTGCCATGAGCTCCCCCCATGGTCTTTACCTAAAAAGCCATGGGCTCCCCCACATGATCTTACATCCAAGCGCCATAGGCTTCCCCCACGGTCTTCCATGCAAGTATCACAAAAACCACTAGCATACCACATATACATGCATACCGGACAAATCAATAGTGAATCTACAATAAACACTACAACTAACTGAATGGGCCGACCTTGGTGCCTTAGAACCATTGGTATGGTGAGGAGACTCACCTCGAATGTAGAAGCTTCCTGAAAGAATTCCTTAGCTGCTGCCCTGTCCACTTCTTGAGCTATCAATACCAAAATATCACCCAAATAACAATTGGGTTCTATACCATGATCCATAATCCATAATGGGGTAAAATGACCATTTTACCCTTGGACCACAAGATACTTAGCTAAGGCCCAAGTCTAAAACTAATCAAGCCCAAAACTCCAAAATCCATAAAGGCCCACTAATGGCCCAATTTTCCAAATTGGGACCAAACCCTTACATGGGCCTTTCCTAAAGCCCATTTATTATTTTCTGAATCATTATACCTGTCCATAGCTAACCCAACGAAATCCATGCACTTACAAGCCCATTAATGGCCCAATTTTTCGAATTGGGCCCAAAATCCTTATTGGGCCTCATCTTATGATCTAATACTTCAATTAGCCTGGAACACAACCAACCAGATAGTCCATTAGGGTCCAAGAATCTAGGCCCAAACAGATGGCCCAAACCCGAAGCCCAAGGTCCAAAATCCCAAACTGAGGCGTACGCGGGGCGTACCCCTATTGCACGCTGGGCGTACCCTTGCCTCGCATTTGACCATTGATATTGCCATATTTATACCTATTTTTAGGCAATATTTAAGTACATTTTTATTAATAAGTTGATAATATGTTTAGAATAATGGTACTTATGACTTTAAATTGTTATTTTCAGTCAATTAAAAGGATTTTTGAAGAGAGGGACCAAAAGTGACAATATGTAGAACATGGGAGACTTGGAAGACAAGAGATGAATAAATCCACGAAAGATACTAAAATCACGACGTGGCAAAGTCAGCCACGACGTGGCCAGTGAATTCTAGAAGATAAAGATCGCGATTCAGAGGAATCCTTGCCCGGTACGGATAACTTGGAGCCTACGACGTGGCTTGGATAGCCACGACGTGGCGTGGGGTTTTGGAGTCTATTTAAATGTTCCTGGTCATTACGAGAAAGAGAACTTTTTGGCTAAAGGAAGGAGTTCCAGAAGAGGATTTGGAGCGAAAGAAAGGTTCTGTAAAAAGGTTTTCAACACCAAAAAGAGTAAAGGTCTATATTTTAGTTAATTAAGAGCATGTTTTCTATTACTTCAATTTGTGTTGGTTTGTTAGTTGCTATGATGAGCAGCTGAATCTAGCTACTCTTGTTTAGCTAGATGAAGCTTCCAACTTATGAATAGCTTAATTTTTATGGATTGAGTTTAGTTGGTAAAAATTGCTTGTGTTTGATTGGTATTACCTAGCATGCTTATGTTTGTTTTTCTAATTGTTTGATTGCATGTTTTGTGTAGCTTAGTGACCATTAACTGCATGAACTTGTTTACCTAATGATTTAGTGAACATTGAATTGTTAGAGCTAGGATTGACCAATCTTAGTTAGTAATTAGAGTAAATAAGCTTAGCTGTGCTAGAGAACGTGTATTGTGACTACAATTGCGTTTATATAACAAATCTTACATAGCATATTTACATTCATAATTAGTTCTATGTTTAATTATGTGTGAACATACATGGTTTGACATGAATTAGTTAATTATTGGTAAAGTTAGAACTAAATTACTAATACAACTAAAACCAACTTAATAATCCGTAATCATTAGCTAGCCATAAGGAAGAAGTGGATTCAAACTAAACAAGAGTGCGTTTTTACTTATTGAATTTGATTTAAGTTCATCTGATCTTGTAAAATCAGATAAAACCCTTTTAAACTTGTTAATAATTAGGTTAATTTAATAGTAAGTAGATTAATTAGTAACACCGTTCCCTGTGATCGACACCCGACTTACCCAAGCTATACTGTAATTTGATTAGGTACACTGCCTATAAGTGCATAGTTAGTTTAAGTTAGTTAGGTTATAAATATTAAAATTAGTGGGTACTTTCGTGCACATCAACCATCTACGGGATGGTTGAATCTGTACATGGGGCGTACATCGACTTATGCGGGGCGTACTCACAGAACTTCCAAACTACTTTTGTGACTTAATCAGTTAAGAGCTTTGCGTCTAAACTTCAGAGAACCACCAAATGAAGCTCTTAATGCACAAAGTTGGCACCTTTATGCATTTGCATGGCTTAAAGGGTCTTAATGATCAACTTAACCCAATAATACTCCTCTAGGACATGCATGAATGGTTTCTAACCTCAAAGATTGCAACTTTATGGGCTTATAACCTCTGAAATGCTAAGAGTAGCAACTTAAAGCTCCTGAAGTGGTGTCTACCCACTAGAACTTTCTCATGAGGCCAAAAAGGGACCAAAAACCCACATATTCATAAAGAACAACATCTAGTGATCAAGCTAAGAAATTTTTACCTTCTTTGAGCTGAAAATGTAGCAAGAAGTCCCGATCTACAAGCCCTCCTTTAAACCATCACCTTGTATTGTGCTTCCACTACTTGAAATGCACAAAAAACCACCCAAAATGCACCCACAAAGCTCACAACACTCTTGGATGAAGCTACCACTCGAATTTAGGGTTTAAGGCTATGAGAATGAAAGAGTGGCACACCCCCTTAGACTTAAGGTTCTTTAAACAGTGAGCCAACCCTAAAAATTAGGGTTTTGGAGATCCTGAATGTACGCTAGGCGTACTCCTTGTACGTTGGGGGTACGTCTTCGCACTCGCGTTTCACTTATCCTGCACTACGTTGGGCATTCATAGCTTACGCTAGGCGTACTAATTGGTTGTCACCTTTGAATGCGTGCTGAAATACAAGCTTTTCCCACCCAGGGACCAAAACTGCCAAAGCCTCCAAACTATCACAACTCCCTCATTCTAGGTCCGTTTCCGACGAACCTTATATCAACGGAAAGGTAACAAGAAGCCCTACTATTCTATAAACTCACTCCTCTCTTAATACCTTCCAAACAAAAATCTATTTTCCACAAAAGCCCAACTAACACTTTACCGAAATACCCCTAGGCTCCAAAACACGAACCGAACACCTATATCACTTCTAATACATCACCCGCACCCAAATGGGCCTAGATCTTACATTTTCAAAAGACCTAATCCTTATGATGACCGATCTTTGGGACACAGTCTCAGACTAGGAATCGATTCAGAACAGGGCGTTACAACTCTCCCCCACTTAAATTAGATTTCGTCCTCGAAATCATTCATTATCACCCCCGACCTACCAGACAACATGAGTAACACGACCACAACCCGAGAATACCATAGACTTCCCAAGGCAAACAAAATCATTTCTATCAGAAATCTGCAACCCAAAGAAAATGAATCCTTAATCCGATGCAAAAGACCACCTCTATCTTTCCGAAACTCGAAACTCCAAATTGTCCTAGCTTCCTGACAACTGCCCACACTGAACCATCGTCGAACTTATTCCATAAGAACACCAGCCTATGTAGAATACTTTCCACCCGTAATACCTTGGGGCTTCCAAAAGAATCAAGGTTATTGATCAATTGTGGCTGCAAAACGCTGAACTTGATAGGAGGCTTAAATAATTCTTCGAGTAGGAGACTCATCCCTGTAATAGTTAGACTCAGACAAGAGCTGTGCAACATGGTCTAATTAGCCCCTATGAGATTATTTAATCCAATAGCAACCAACTTAGTATATGCCTTGAAAGACAAGCAACTTTACACACAAACCCCAAATCATTCAAGTTGCTCCAATTCATCTTGCTGCCACATAGCTGCTTTCCTGAAGAACAACCAGGACCTCCCTAGTCCCAACTTTTCTGCCAACTGTCCGGAACACCGGAAAGCTACCCAATTGCTGAGCCAGAAACATATGCATAGTCTCCGAAGGATACCTCGCCTGAAAATAACTGCCCTATCGATACCGCTACTCATGGCTCCTTCAATCCTTTGATCCATCCGATCATGATAGGATGACAACCTGTCGCCACTGTGTCCGATGCAAAAAGGTGAATGCTACCAGAATAACTGTAGTCTTGAATCATACCCGGTCTCCTTCGACCTACCGTTTCTTGATTCCAATTATGTTGTGACCTACTCACAAACTTGCGAACAGGCCCACCCTAGCCTAAGTCATCCGAACGAATCCGTGAATGCCATAGCTACCCTGCAGTCTTTCCGCACTTCCCACCCTATCTAACCGCTTGTGAATGCTATGGCTCCCCCGCAGTCTTACAACACTCTCCAAACTATCTAAATACTAGTGAATGCTACCCCCCGATAGTCTTACGAAACTTTCACCCTACTGACCATGAGTGAATGCTATGGCTCCCCCGTAGTCTAACACCACTTTCATCCTAACTAAACATTAGTGAATGCTACGGCTCCCCCACCGTCTTACAACACTTTCATCCTAACTGACCATTAGTGAATGCTATGGCTCCCCCGTAGTCTTACAACACTTTCATCCTAACTAACCATTAGTGAATGCTATGGCTCCCCCGTAGTCTTACAACACTTTCATCCTAATTGACCATTAGTGAATGGTACGGCTCCCCTGTAGTATTACAACACTTTCACCCCAACTGACCATTATTGAATGCTACGACTCCCCCGTAGTCTTAAAACACTTTCATTCTAACACAACCGCAACCCAAGGCCGTAACCCTAATCTATCAATTCGAAACGCATACAGAGTCGAGCATGTACTTGATCGAACACTCAAACTGAACTCAATTCATGACTGGAGCCCCAACCTGCTTTCCCAAATTCTGCTATCAAGCCCCAAGAAGACGTGATTCACATGGCGAGGAGTTTTACCGAAATCTTAAGTCACACAACCCTCAAACAAAATAGCCACTTGGGTCGCCATTTTCCTCGATGGGGATGAGAACCTCATCCCTGTCTCGTACCTGCTCCTGTCTTGAATACCTGCACGATTCTACCCCACTTAGATTCGACTAAGTCTTGGCAATACATGAGATTTGAAAGATTTCCAATCCTTCTTACTCTTAAATAGCCAAACTGATGACAACCTATTGCTTACCCGTGCTCAAGGTTGTAGAACTCGCTACTCGGTACCTGCTCGGCCGACTGGGGAGTAGCGAGTACTCGGGAGTACTCGGGGAGTACTCGGATTCGGTAATTCATGTAGAAATATTTTTTAGAAAATTATATATGTCAAAATCATAAGTGAAAATCATAATTTGATTGAAATATATAACCAAAATTAGATGCATGTGAATACATAAAAACTGAAATACACATAATTGTCCCACTACGTGGATAATTACTGAAAATTTAAGATATATATGTAGTAATAATCACATGTTTGTGTTAAATAATAAATCATTAAGTGCATTATACATATTAATCTTGAAATTCTTGATTTTTTTCTCTTTTTATGACAATTTTGACCCTTTGACTGAGTTTGACCGATTTTGACCGAGTTGGCCGAGTTTGACCGAGTAGGCCCGAGTAAGACCGAGTAGGCCCGAGTTTGACCGAGTTTGTCCGATTTTTGACCGAGTTTGATCGATTTTTGGCCGATTTTGACTAAATCCGAGTTTTTTGGCCGAGTTGACATTACTCGCCTCGGTGGAGGGCCGATTCCGAGTAATCGGCCGAGTACTCGGTCGAGTAGGTCGAGTTTTGCAACACTGCCCGTGCTAGTGTTCTATTACTGGCCCAAACCCCAAAGACCACACAACTCCTAGAGATCAGACGAACACTTCCCAAATCCTAGCGAAACTAATAATCTCAAACGCCTTGAAATGTTTCCACACTTATATCTTGAAGTCCAAATAACCGATGTCCAGACCCAAGCCTTTACAGCAGACCACTTCCCCTGGCGCTTCCAAAAGCCGACCCAAGCATAACGGCTGAGTCACCAATCCTGACCGTAGACTTTCCACATCACATCCCTGAAACGATCTCGACCATTGATGTCACACCCCCGAACCAGACGGCGGAAACGTCCGGGGGCTGTCGTGACTCAATTGAATACCATAACATTGAATATATATGAATCATAACAACATTCGTCACCATTCATCAACATAGTACAACCAGTAGTGTTTACATATCATACATTGTTTAAACATTACATTCCCCCAAAAATTAATTTGTTCAATTCATAAAAAAAATAAACTGCAACCGTCACTGGATATGATTTCTCTTGATTCACTGGTTCCCTGAGAATACAAGTATTTTGAAAAACGTCAACATATGAAATGTTGGTGAGTTCATAAGTTGTATTTGAAAACAATGCTTTGTATCGTTTGAAAACCACCAGAAAATCCGATATTTTCTGAAAATAGTATAGTCAAAAAGGTGTGAAGATCCATAAGTATGCCTGTTTGTTTTCTATACTTGAGAAATATTGTTTATTGAAATCGTATGTATTCTGAATTTGTATGTATTGAAAACCCTAGGAAAACCCGATGTCTTCCTAGTTCCTTGAATTCCATGAAATTACTTGAAACCATTGCAACGCATGAAGTTGTTATTCCAGACGACATTGGATCATTGATGAGCATGACTATCCGCCACAGACACACGTTACACAAACGACTAGTCTATAGCAATACCAACGATCCCGAAGGCGTCGTCCGTACTAGTCACGCTATCCAACCGTCCTGTTGTCCCACATCCGAAGAGAAGGAGGACACGAAGGCCTCGACGACTCCATTAGTCGGTTGGGGATAAAAGGTACGAGGGGTCCCAGACCCGCCTCGCAAAAAGGGCAGACTTTACTAGCGACACTAAAGGACCCTTGGGGACCAGTAGTCTACAGCCATTGAAAGTCCGGTTACGTTGTGTCGGGTTGGTAAAACCCAACACTTCGTAAGATGAAGTCTTTGGGCCTTAAGATCAGGTCGTCGGGCTAGCTAGGCTCAACGAACAAGATTTTACACTTGTGGGGCCCAAAGATAGTGCGTAGACGTCTGTGCACATGTATAATGTATTCCGAATCGTTATTTGTATGAATCATAGTATTGTAGTATCATAGTATCGTTGTATTTGTGGTTTCGGATTTTTATTGGTTCGAGACCGAACCAATTCGTTTGACAACGACTTTTGGTATTGTAGTGTATTGTATTTTGTCGATAGTAGTAGTACCATTATTTGATCATATTGCATGTATAGGATTAGTCTTGGAAATTTTCTGTTTTCAGCCCCTCCTCTTTTGTAACATTTACCTTTTCAACCCTTTATTTAAAATATTTTCCGGTTTGGTATTTAAATCAATTTTCTTGACATTTTAACACCAAAAATTATTGAAATAATCATTTTCCAGCATATTTTCCATAGAAAACAGCTTAAGACCCTGAAAATGCAGTTTTCTTGGTTTTAATCCCTTCTTTTCGCAAATTTGACAATTTTGGCCCAAATGGAAATTTTTTTGCAACTTTGGTCCTTTTTAAATTTAAAAAGCATTTTAAACCTTTGAAAAGGAATTGGAACACTTATAGTCCACTGTTTTACAGAAAGTTACAGTTTTGGCCCTCCAAAACAGAAAAATTCGCATAATGGGCCTTATTGGGCCGAAATTTTCATTTTTAGCCCATTAAACTTGAAATTCATGTTTTTAGTCCTCTAATTAAGTGTAATTCCAGAAATAGTTTTATGGAAACTGTTTTGGCACACTTCATCCATCAGAATCTGTGAAATGTCAATTTGGGCCCTTATTTTTGTATTTTTCACATTTTAGGCCCAAAATTTGTGTTTTTAACCCAAAGAAAATTATTACTAAACCACTTAGCCATTTTTCTTGAAACACTTTGTGTTTAGAAATATATTTGAAGCTAAAATCATTTAACACAAGATATTTCTCGGTTTTGATGGGTTTTAAGGCTAGATCCAACATTAAAACACATAAAAGCATACATATAAGCATGGAAATCATACAAGGCATACAAACACATATAGATCTACACTTTCACTTGTATTCCCCCCCCACAAAACTCATAAAAACAGAAAATAGGGGGTATGAAGCTCACCTTGGGGTGTTGATTCGGTTTTTGAAGAAAGATTGGAAGAAATGAAGTGATTTTTGGCCTTTGCACTCCTTGATGAACTTTTCGAGATTATGGGGGTTTCTAGAGTGCAAGATCATGATTTTTGAATGGATTAGGAAGAGATGTTTGATAAATAAGGAATACAAATCATAGATCCAAGCAAAACTTTACCTTAGATGTTGATTTTTGTGGAAGAACCTTCTTGAATGCTTCCTAATTTTCGAGATTTTGGATGGAGGGGGAGAGATGTTCTTGAGTGATCTAGAGAGTGTTTGAGAGATTTTTGGTGGGTGTATGTGTGTATGGCCGAGAGTGAGAGAGGAGAGAAGAAGAGATGTGATCTTGAAGTGATATGCATGGAAGAATGGGAAATAATGCATGGAAGTCCTATGGGTAATAGTGAGGTGGCAACCAAAGTCAACTTCTCTTCTTATCCTCTTGAGTTTGGGCCTTGGGCCGAGATTTTAGAGAGGGAAAAGAAAACTTTGGGCTTTTTCCCTTAAGTCCAAAAATTAGAGTTAGTTTTGGGTGCTTATTAGCCTTATAAAATAAAATTGTGATTTTTATGCTTTAATAAGCTAGGTTAGGTTAACTTATGGATCAAAGCTTGTGATTTATTTCATTCTAGGCCCAACATGGCCCAAAATGTTGAAATAATTTAGTGTGGGTCCAATTAGAGCCCAATTAGGGTTCTAAGCCCATGATAGTCCAATTGGAAGCTTATTGGTCCATTGGGATCCAATAAGGAAGTTCTAGTCTAAAATAGACTTAACAAGAACTTCTAGGGTCTTCAATTGTTTGATGACTATTTGAGGTACTAGCATGTTGTGTTTGATTGAAGTTTTTGATTCATATTAACTTGAATGTATAGATTACATAGCTCAAAATTTTCAGTTGTGACATCATCCCCCCGTTAGAGGGAATTTCGTCCCGAAATTCTGTTTGAAAGCTAGATTTGAGAATGCTAAAATAGGTGAGGGTACTTTTGCTTCATTTGATCTTCGCATTCCCACGTGAATTCTGGCCCACGCTTTGCGTTCCACCGTACCTTCACGATCGGGATGCGACTCTGCTTAGTACGCTTCACCTCCCTGTCCATGATTTCGATTGGCTCTTCGACGAACAGGAGATTCTCATTGATTTCGATTTCGTCAAGAGGAATGACAAGGGTTTCATCTGATAGGCACTTTTTCAGGTTAGAGACATGAAACACGGGGTGTACACCGTTTAGCTCCGCGGGTAGTTGTAGTCTGTATGCCACTGGACCTATTCGGGCGACGATTTCGAAAGGTCCAATGTATCGCGGGTTCAGCTTTCCCCGTTTTCCGAAACGTATAACCCCTTTCCAGGGTGAGACCTTCAACAATACTCGATCACCGACCTGGAATTCTAAGGGCTTTCGCCGTTTATCAGCGTAGCTCTTTTGCCGGTCACGCGATGCCTGTAATCGAGCTTTGATCTGGACAATCTTTTCTGTGGTCTCGCGAATGATTTCCGGTCCTGTCATTGCCCTATCCGACGTATGTGTTCTTGCTAGCTGGGTGTCACCTACTTCAGCCCAACATAACGGTGATCTACATTTACGCCCGTACAGTGCTTCGAAAGGGGCCACCTTAATGCTCGAATGATAACTATTGTTATATGAAAACTCGATCAACGGTAGGTGGGTATCCCAAGACTTTCCGAAGTCTATCACACATGCACGAAGCATGTCTTCAAGCGTCTGAATGGTTCGTTCGCTTTGACCGTCCGTTTGTGGGTGATACGCGGTGCTCATATCAAGATGAGTTCCCATGGCCTTGTGGAGCGACTGCCAAAAGCGTGACGTGAACCTACTGTCCCTATCCGAGATGATAGATTTTGGCACTCCATGAAGTCTTACAATCTCTCGTAGGTACAAACGCGTCAGCCTCTCCATCTTGTAGGACTCTTTGATTGGCAGGAAATGGGCAGATTTCGTCAGTCGGTCGATTATTACCCATATGGTGTCCAATCCGTCCGACGTCTTGGGCAGCTTGGTCACGAAGTCCATAGAAATCCCCTCCCATTTCCACTCAGGGATTGCCGGTTGCTGTAACAATCCGGAAGGTTTCTGGTATTCCACTTTTACTTTGGCACACGTAAGGCACTTACTAACATAAGTTGCGATTTCCGCCTTCATGTTAGGCCACCAATAGTGCTGCTTAATGTCCAAATACATCTTGTCCGAACCAGGATGAATGGAGTATCGTGTCTTGTGGGCTTCCTTCATAACGGTCTCCCTGAATCCTCCGATTTTTGGAACCCAAATACGGTTCATGAAGTAGTATACCCCATTCTCTTTGACTTCCAGGTTCTTCTCCATTCCGCGTAATGCCTCGCTAGTTCTATTTTCCGCTTTCATAGCCTCTGCCTGGACTGATGCAATTTGAGCGGTCAGATGAGACTGAATGGTTATCGAGTGCGTTTTCGTACGGCGATTTGTGTACTCCTTCCGACTTAATGCGTCAGCTACCACGTTGGCCTTGCCTGGATGGTACTTGATCTCGCATTCGTAGTCGTTTAACAGCTCCACCCATCTTCGTTGTCTCATGTTCAGCTCCTTCTGATTCAAGATGTGCTGGAGGCTCTTGTGGTCTGTGAAGATGGTGCACTTTGTACCGTACAGGTAGTGCCTCCAAATTTTTAGGGCGAAGACCACGGCTCCCAGTTCTAGGTCATGGGTTGTGTAATTTACTTCGTGCGTCTTTAGTTGACGGGACGCATATGCTATCACTCTTCCACGTTGCATGAGAACGTAACCTAAGCCTTGATTTGACACGTCACAGTAAACTACAAAATCTTCCATTCCTTCGGGTAGAGATAGTACAGGAGCGCTACAAAGAGCTTGCTTCAAGGCTCGAAACGCAATCTCTTGTCGATCTGTCCACTTGAATGGCACACTCTTTTGCGTAAGCAAGGTAAGTGGCTTGGCGATTTTAGAGAAGTTTTGGATGAATCTCCTATAGTAGCCTGCTAGGCCTAAGAACTGACGAATTTCTGTGGGCGTAGTCGGAGTTGCCCATCCTTCCACAGCTTTGACCTTAGAGGGATCCACATGAATTCCATCTTGGCTAACTACGTGACCTAGGAAATTCACGCTCCGTAGCCAAAACTCACACTTAGAGAGTTTGGCGTAAAGCCTTTCCGATCGCAACGTTTCTAGGACTTGTCGGAGATGTTGGCCATGCTCCTCTTTGCTTCGAGAATAGACGAGGATGTCATCGATAAACACAATGACGAAGTTGTCCAAGAACGGTCGACAGATTCGGTTCATTAGGTCCATAAATGCGGCGGGTGCATTCGTTAGACCGAAGGGCATTACGACAAATTCATAATGTCCATAGCGGGTTCGGAAAGCGGTTTTAGGAATATCTTCTTCTCGGACCTTGAGTTGATGGTATCCGGACCGTAGATCTATTTTAGAAAAATAGCTAGCTCCTTGGAGCTGGTCGAATAGATCATCGATTCGTGGGAGTGGGTAGCGGTTTTTTAACAGTGAGTTTATTCAACTCTCTGTAATCGATGCACATTCTGAAGGATCCGTCCTTCTTTTTGACAAAGAGCACCGGAGCTCCCCATGGCGAGTAGCTAGGTCGGATAAATCCCTTGTCCAGAAGCTCACTGAGTTGGCTGGACAATTCCTGCATTTCAGCAGGTGCCAATCGATATGGTGATTTAGCGAGAGGAGTTGCTCCTGGGACGAGGTCGATTCGGAACTCAACCTGTCTCTCTGGGGGTACTCCCGGAAGATCTTCAGGAAACACGTCCGAGAATTCACACGCTACCGGAATGTCTTGGATGTTAATTTCTTCTTTGGCCTTGTCCACTATGTGAGCCAGGAACGCCAAATTGTTCTTTCGCAGATGTTTTTGTGCTTTGATGCACGAGATAAGACGAAGATTCGTGCTAGGTTTGTCTCCATAAATTACTAGGGTTTCGTGATTCGGGAGACGAAGGCGAACGGCCTTCTCATGGCACATAATCTCAGCATGGTGGGGGCTTAACCAATCCATGCCGATAATCACATCGAAACTCCTAATTGACACTGGCATCAGATCTATTCGTAAGACGTGTTGGTTGAGGGTTAGGGTACATCCGATGTAGATCACCCTAGTGGATTCGGTTTTCCCATTGGCCATTTCCACCGTATAGGTTTCATTTAGCTTCTGGGGTTGTTGTTTTAGTAAATGTTTAAACTTCTCGCTCACGAAACTTCGCTCCGCTCCAGTATCAAATAAGATGCATGCATAAGTGTGGTTTAGGAGGAACGTACCGGTCACAACTGCGGGGTCCTGAACTGCATCACTCTGACCCATGGTCAGCATTCTTCCTGCTCCTCTGTTTCCTGAGTTGTTGTTGTTATTAGGGCAGTCTCGACGGAAATGTCCCGTCCTTCCACACCCGAAACAGGTGTGGCTAGGCCCTGCGTTGTTGCCGCCGACATTGGTGTTGTTGGTATTGCGGTGGTTGTTGTTGTTGTTCTGGTTGTTTCCCTGACTCTGGTTCTGAGAAGGATAAGTCCTGCAGAACCTTGCAGTGTGTCCCCTTCGGTTGCAACTGGTGCAATGGAGTTCCCTGCATTCGCCGTGATGGTGGAGGCCGCACTTATTGCAACTAGGAAGAGTACCGGAGTAGGGTCTTGAAGCATTTGAAGCAGCTGAGGCTGGAGCATGTGATGTGACTGGTACCGGCGCAGTGACAGCGTGAACTGCCACCGTTTGCTGCTTTTTAGAGGTCTCGGGACCCTGACGCCCCTTCCTCTTGTTGTTCCATCCTTTCTTACCATCACTCTCCTTCTTCTTCTCAGTCTCTACCGGTTTCTCGCCCTTTTTGTGGTTATGATCATATAGCCTCTTTGCCAATCTCTTCGCACTGTCAAAAGTTTCAGGGTTCGCAGCGATCACATTCCCTTGAATGGGGGATGTCAGTCCCCAAATGAATCGTTCAATCTTCTTTCCCTCCGATGTGATCATACCCGGGCACAACAGAGATAGTTCGCTGAATCTCGATATGTAAGCATCGATGTTCCCATTCTGCACCGTGAGATTCCATAGTTCCTGCTCCATCTTCTGTATTTCGCCTCGGGGGCAGTACTCAGCCGTCAACATCTCTTTCATTTCTGCCCAGGGAATAGAGTTGGCGACAGGGAGTGTCATAGCTTCTACATGACCATTCCACCAAGTGAGTGCTTGGTCCACAAAAGTGCAGGCCGCGAACTTCACTTTCATCTGCTCGGGGCACTCGCATATCTCGAATACCGACTCTACCTTCTCGATCCATCGCTTTAGGGCGATCACTCCTCCGGTACCGTTGAAAGTTCGGGGTTTAGCGTTCGCAAAATCCTTGTAGGTGCACGTTTTAGTGAGTCCTTGGTTCGTCCCGTTGTTCGAACTTCCGGATCCTTGCCCGTTACCTCCTCCGTTGTTCCCTCGGTGAAGTTGTGCCATAGCCGCTGTGACTGCAGCAGACACGGCTGCCTGGAAAGCAGTGGAGTCAACTTCCGGCGGGGTTGGTTCGGGATTTCCGCGAGTAGCTGGGCGAGGCATCTTTCTGTCATGAAACGGAAAGATGTTGAGTGTACGTGGTTTCTGTGAGGTGGCGACTCTACTAACTAGGTGTATGGTGCGAACCTAAACATTACTATCATCAAGCATGCAATCATAATGTCTCAACACATAGCAACTGAGAATAATTTAGCAAAACACACAAAAGTTTATTAATATTATCCGCATTTAGTACAAGAAAATTTGCTCGTAAGAGCATACATAAGTAACACTAATCCGACAGCATAACAGCTCCATGAGTAGTGTAGTCACTTAAACATAGAGCCGGAGTACATAACATAGTTCCTAATAACCTACTATGATAAGTCTATCCCTAACCGCGTTGAGCTGCGTCAGGAGGTGGTGCCGAAGATGTGGATGCTCCCTGAAGACGAGCCACTAGGCGTTCTGCATCCTGAAGTCGAGATTCCCACCTTACATTGCCTCATGTGAAACTCCCGGAGGACGTCACGCGTCTCCTGTTCCGCACGCTCGACTCTAGTCCACAACTGGCGTACTTGATCAACAGTGCCCTGAGCAAGGTCGCCGGTGTCCCGTAGTCGTCTCACCATGACTGGTAGAGCTCGGTCGGCCGGTCCTCCGTCCCTCAAGTCAAAGAACTCACGTGACATGCCAAACGGGGGTCGCTGCCCCTGATGTCTGCTCCATCTCCAAAGATCAATGCCCCAAGGAGGGGTAGGTCCAGTGGGTCCCACACGATATGCAGGCACCCTGATCGGGTAAGGGGGGTCGATGACCTCGGACTCTGCATCCGAATCACCCCCTTCGCTGTCATCGAGCTCCTCTTCGAAAGGTTCTTCGTCTTCTTCGGGTTCGACAGGCTCGCCCTCGACTTCCACCTCCGGTTCCCCGTCAGATTCCTCTTCGGGGTCCTCCTCCTCCTCTAGCCACCCGTTGTTTCCCTGATTAGGGAAGTAGGGGTCTCCCGGGTGATGAAAGCCAGCCATGTTGTCTGCGCGAGTACGTAAATATGCTACATTATCCTAGGATGCTATGTCTATCATACATACTAAGCAAACATTCTCTTTTCGGGTGATAAAAGGTATAGTGTTAGGTTCCCTGGCTATCCCGATCTCATCAAGACGTGTGTTAATTTTACCTTGGAGAGAATGTAGTTGATCAGGCTACATTCACTCCTTGGTATCACTAAGAACAGTCCCGAATTAACCGAGATACCAGTGTTATTGTGTTTGATTCAGCGTTGGATCCTTATTCCTAATGCAAGCAAGTGTGTTTTATTTACTTGTTCTGTTCAGAGTTATGTTAGTCCCTCTTTTTGGTTTATAGTTGCATATCAATGTATGGCTCGACATGCTAGTTCACTATAAACAAAGCTCTGATACCAACCTGTCACACCCCCGAACCAGACGGCGGAAACGTCCGGGGGCTGTCGTGACTCAATTGAATACCATAACATTGAATATATATGAATCATAACAACATTCGTCACCATTCATCAACATAGTACAACCAGTAGTGTTTACATATCATACATTGTTTAAACATTACATTCCCCCAAAAATTAATTTGTTCAATTCATAAAAAAAATAAACTGCAACCGTCACTGGATATGATTTCTCTTGATTCACTGGTTCCCTGAGAATACAAGTATTTTGAAAAACGTCAACATATGAAATGTTGGTGAGTTCATAAGTTGTATTTGAAAACAATGCTTTGTATCGTTTGAAAACCACCAGAAAATCCGATATTTTCTGAAAATAGTATAGTCAAAAAGGTGTGAAGATCCATAAGTATGCCTGTTTGTTTTCTATACTTGAGAAATATTGTTTATTGAAATCGTATGTATTCTGAATTTGTATGTATTGAAAACCCTAGGAAAACCCGATGTCTTCCTAGTTCCTTGAATTCCATGAAATTACTTGAAACCATTGCAACGCATGAAGTTGTTATTCCAGACGACATTGGATCATTGATGAGCATGACTATCCGCCACAGACACGCGTTACACAAACGACTAGTCTATAGCAATACCAACGATCCCGAAGGCGTCGTCCGTACTAGTCATGCTATCCAACCGTCCTGTTGTCCCACATCCGAAGAGAAGGAGGACACGAAGGCCTCGACGACTCCATTAGTCGGTTGGGGATAAAAGGTACGAGGGGTCCCAGACCCGCCTCGCAAAAAGGGCAGACTTTACTAGCGACACTAAAGGACCCTTGGGGACCAGTAGTCTACAGCCATTGAAAGTCCGGTTACGTTGTGTCGGGTTGGTAAAACCCAACACTTCGTAAGATGAAGTCTTTGGGCCTTAAGATCAGGTCGTCGGGCTAGCTAGGCTCAACGAACAAGATTTTACACTTGTGGGGCCCAAAGATAGTGCGTAGACGTCTGTGCACATGTATAATGTATTCCGAATCGTTATTTGTATGAATCATAGTATTGTAGTATCATAGTATCGTTGTATTTGTGGTTTCGGATTTTTATTGGTTCGAGACCGAACCAATTCGTTTGACAACGACTTTTGGTATTGTAGTGTATTGTATTTTGTCGATAGTAGTAGTACCATTATTTGATCATATTGCATGTATAGGATTAGTCTTGGAAATTTTCTGTTTTCAGCCCCTCCTCTTTTGTAACATTTACCTTTTCAACCCTTTATTTAAAATATTTTCCGGTTTGGTATTTAAATCAATTTTCTTGACATTTTAACACCAAAAATTATTGAAATAATCATTTTCCAGCATATTTTCCATAGAAAACAGCTTAAGACCCTGAAAATGCAGTTTTCTTGGTTTTAATCCCTTCTTTTCGCAAATTTGACAATTTTGGCCCAAATGGAAATTTTTTTGCAACTTTGGTCCTTTTTAAATTTAAAAAGCATTTTAAACCTTTGAAAAGGAATTGGAACACTTATAGTCCACTGTTTTACAGAAAGTTACAGTTTTGGCCCTCCAAAACAGAAAAATTCGCATAATGGGCCTTATTGGGCCGAAATTTTCATTTTTAGCCCATTAAACTTGAAATTCATGTTTTTAGTCCTCTAATTAAGTGTAATTCCAGAAATAGTTTTATGGAAACTGTTTTGGCACACTTCATCCATCAGAATCTGTGAAATGTCAATTTGGGCCCTTATTTTTGTATTTTTCACATTTTAGGCCCAAAATTTGTGTTTTTAACCCAAAGAAAATTATTACTAAACCACTTAGCCATTTTTCTTGAAACACTTTGTGTTTAGAAATATATTTGAAGCTAAAATCATTTAACACAAGATATTTCTCGGTTTTGATGGGTTTTAAGGCTAGATCCAACATTAAAACACATAAAAGCATACATATAAGCATGGAAATCATACAAGGCATACAAACACATATAGATCTACACTTTCACTTGTATTCCCCCCCCACAAAACTCATAAAAACAGAAAATAGGGGGTATGAAGCTCACCTTGGGGTGTTGATTCGGTTTTTGAAGAAAGATTGGAAGAAATGAAGTGATTTTTGGCCTTTGCACTCCTTGATGAACTTTTCGAGATTATGGGGGTTTCTAGAGTGCAAGATCATGATTTTTGCATGGATTAGGAAGAGATGTTTGATAAATAAGGAATACAAATCATAGATCCAAGCAAAACTTTACCTTAGATGTTGATTTTTGTGGAAGAACCTTCTTGAATGCTTCCTAATTTTCGAGATTTTGGATGGAGGGGGAGAGATGTTCTTGAGTGATCTAGAGAGTGTTTGAGAGATTTTTGGTGGGTGTATGTGTGTATGGCCGAGAGTGAGAGAGGAGAGAAGAAGAGATGTGATCTTGAAGTGATATGCATGGAAGAATGGGAAATAATGCATGGAAGTCCTATGGGTAATAGTGAGGTGGCAACCAAAGTCAACTTCTCTTCTTATCCTCTTGAGTTTGGGCCTTGGGCCGAGATTTTAGAGAGGGAAAAGAAAACTTTGGGCTTTTTCCCTTAAGTCCAAAAATTAGAGTTAGTTTTGGGTGCTTATTAGCCTTATAAAATAAAATTGTGATTTTTATGCTTTAATAAGCTAGGTTAGGTTAACTTATGGATCAAAGCTTGTGATTTATTTCATTCTAGGCCCAACATGGCCCAAAATGTTGAAATAATTTAGTGTGGGTCCAATTAGAGCCCAATTAGGGTTCTAAGCCCATGATAGTCCAATTGGAAGCTTATTGGTCCATTGGGATCCAATAAGGAAGTTCTAGTCTAAAATAGACTTAACAAGAACTTCTAGGGTCTTCAATTGTTTGATGACTATTTGAGGTACTAGCATGTTGTGTTTGATTGAAGTTTTTGATTCATATTAACTTGAATGTATAGATTACATAGCTCAAAATTTTCAGTTGTGACAATTGACCCATATAACATTGAACGCTCCAAACCAACAAAGTTGAAAACGACCTTTCACTAACCACCCCGTAACTCACGGTATGCAAATGACATATGAAAATGTTTGAAGTTATAACACAAACACAAGCAGGGAAACAAACCCAGAGATACACTTATTAAAACCCTCGAGACGAAAAACTCTCTCGTGCGGTTTTCTGCAAGTACTGCACCGAATCCGGCCCTACGTCTTTCCAGGACCCTCCAATATATGCACCTGATCTGGTCCCCTCTTCCCAATGTGCTCCAAATCAATCCCTCTCTCTCGGCTCTAGAAATCATATCATCTAGGGTCTCGCACCCGGACACACTCACCAGCTCAATCGCCAACGACTGAACTGCAATAGCTGGAGCAACCTCTGCTCTAAACCGGCTACAAACTACCCCCAAGACATAGTCTCCTCTCCCGAAAGTGCAATAGAACGCACAATCAATCAATGCCTCTGATACAAGAGATCCATAACGAACTCAAAATCCTGGTAGTTCTTCCACTAACTGGCTCACCACCTGAGCCAGGACCAAACTCTGGTCCTTCCTTATGTGTGCTCATCCTTATATGGCAAAGCATCTATCCCCACTATCAGAGCATAACCAATAATTCTCCTTCCATAAGCTTCTTAGATTCTCCAACACTCTCACCGATTTGAGTACGGATCCTTTTCTTTCAGTAGTACGAGCCCAATACTACCTTCCACACCTATCCATACTTTCCTCAGAAATCCTCCAGAATACTCTAAGTCACCTACTCCACTGATGCACCAAATATCCGCTAAACAGCAACATAATACCCATCGAAGCAGCTCCTAGGCTTTCGTAGGTTCCCAACCCACCCAGTCCTCAACTGCCGAAGGATTCCAAGTAATGTCAACTAGCTACCTCATGAATATATCCACATGTAGCAGAGATCAAATAATCCTTCAAGTAAAAGATTCGCCCCTAGAACGGTTGGACTCATACAAGAGCTGCATAATAGGGTCAAGTCCATCACTCTGAGATTATCCATCCTGTGCTACATGTGACTTAGCATATTCACATTGTAGCTAACTCACATTGCTAAGAGTCCTATAAAGCACAAAGTAAGCAGCATTCGGACAACGGAAAACTAACCAACATACACTAGCAAGTCAGTCTATCCACACATACAATCTGCAAGCAGGTAACACCTGTCACTAACCTCATCCTAGGCTTACCCTAGGGTAGTCTCCGACCCATGAACTATCATAAAACATTCGAACCACATACCACAACTCATGCTGTCCACATCCATCCATCCTCGTTGCCGGCTACCTTATGCATGCAAATTATACACATAACAGGATTTAATAGACTGTCGAATAATAGACTCTACCCTAGGACCACAGGAAATAAGGCCAAATTAGCTATTCTAAGGCTATAAGATCCTAACCGTATACAATTTTCAAAACATACACTTAGCAGTTACCGTTACCAATAATCATTCTCATTCTAGCACGACGTCGAGTATCTCCAAGGCTACAAACATCACATATTAGGCCAATCTGTCGCTGACTATGCAACACTAGCATGCAAGTCTACCAGCTCATACAACATATAAAGGCATCCATACTAGCCCTAACTAGCATGCGATTCACAAATTCACAAATCAGGTCATAACATATAACATATATGGGTATTCTAGGAAACTTACTTGAGCTCAACTGATTGCATTCACCACACACTTTCTTTTCTAAGAAAAAATTTCCTTTAAAAACTTTACAGATCCTCAGTTTGAGTTCAGACACACCCGAAAATATGTCCGAATCCCTCAAACCAAGGCTCTGATACTAACTGGTAACGACCCAAAAATCAAGGGTAAAAATTTCATTTTTTAATATAGTCAAAAAACAGATATCTTCTAAATCCAAACATTCCAAAAACATGGTTAATTAAAACATTTATCATAGTTCGTCCCAAAATCATAAATTATGGAACACGGGTGTGTGCACTGCGATCAAGCCAGGCCCTTCCTTTCTAAACCGATGATACCAAAAACAATAAACAAAATTGTAAGCACGAAGCTTAGTGAGTTCCCGAAAGCATACCCCACACAATCCACATAACCACATAATCCATACTAGCTATAACAACTACAGAAACCATATCAATCACATAAGCCATATCAATCACATAGCCATATCATATAAACATATAAGGATGCCGTGGGCTCCTCCCATGGTCTTACTGTTGGATTAATGTCTAAGTCCATAACTATAATTGGTAAGACTTGACCCGACCCGGCATGGTCCATTTGGGTTGCATACCATCATGCACTTGGATAAACTATAATGAGAGAAATAAGACACTTATGGTTATTAATATATTATAAGTTCTAGTATATTAATAATAAGAATAATAAGATTATTTAATTAGTATTGATCAAGAATTAATCTAGGATTAATTAAGTGATCAAAAGAAGACTAATTAAATATATGGGTTGATTGTGTAAATCATCCATACTTGTATAGTGGGCTAATGCTCCATGGATAATCAAGTTGGGCTAAAACCCATAGGATGTTCCATGGATGCTCCATGGTGTATTTGTACCCATGTATCATGGAAATGAAAGGCCATGTCAATTAGGGCTTACATGGTGTAACCCTAACTATATAAGCATCTTATTCTTGACCAAAATCGGCCACTAGTGTGTGAAGAAAGGGATAGCCGATTTCATGAGTTGTAGAATTCTCTCAAGTTATTCTAAGTGTTTTGGTGATTGTGATTCCATTTGAGGCTTCCACACTATTGGGGCTAGGCACTCAAGCTTCATGAAGACTTTCTACATCAAAGAGGTATGTATTCTATCTTGTTACACTCATTGTTTTGTATACTAGATTAGGATTATACCTTGGATGTTCTTGTTTGTATGTATAATAAAGAAAACATAGATCCAAGGTATTTAGGGTTGCATGTACACTTAGGAGTGTTAGAATGCTCAAAACCCAACAGTGGTATCAGAGCCAGGTTTGTTTTCTTGTTTTCTTGTTATACCTGCAAAATAAGCTGTAAAAACGAATTTGTTGCTGTCTGATCATCAGACTCGGCGAGTCCATCAGGAGACTCGGCGAGTCCATGCCTAAAATGTGGTCAATTCGATCCAACTCGCCGAGTTGGTTCATGCACTCGACGAGTTGGACCCCCAGACAACATATTTTCAAGGTTTTTGGCTAGAAATGAACTAGGAACATTACCCTAAGTTGTTTTTGAACTTATAAACTTGTTTTTGATGTGGTAATGTTCATGCTAATCCATTTTCAAAGATAATTGTCAATAGATTCATGTTTTGTATTAGTTTACAGTGTTACTCTAATTACATGAAAAAGTTTGATTTGAATTATCTTGTTCTTATGAGTTGCTTAGATTAATAGAAAAGTTGAGTGAAATAGTTGTTTTCAATCCAAATTAATCTAAGAGTTGATTCTAAAATGTGTTTTTGTAACTTGTCCTCAAGTTATATGAAAAGTCACATTTAAGTTTCATAAAACTCATAAAAGTTGGCAATGGTTACAAAAGATGAAGAGTCTTGTCCTTAAGTTATGGAGGTTCAAGAGTCACTTCATTAAGTAATAAAATATGTAACCATAATTAAATCCATAAGTTATAAAATAAAGAAAAGTTAATTCTTTTATTAGTTTAAAGTCTTCCATAACTTGTCCTCAAGTTATGGAACTTGAAGAGTTTTTGGATTAAAACTACTTTAAACACATAAGTTATGGAATTAATTAGTTTTGAATAGTTTCAGAACTTGCCCTCAAGTTTTGGAATTTGTAAAGTTTTCTCTTATGAATACTTTAATTCCAAGTTAGCCCTTAGAATTTTAAAAGTTAAAATTCAACCCTTATACTTTATAATATTATAAGTTAATAATATATATATGTATAAGAGTAAAGTCAGTCTTACTGCTAGTACGCCTCATTCACGAAGCCGGTCTATAAGGTGGGTATAAGGTTGTTGCCTATAAAATGGCAACTTAATGGGTGTCCACTCTCACCCACCGCTTGCTTGACCGGTGGAGTGTCGTTAGCCGAACGGGTTTGACAGGACTATAATTCTCCCTTCATTAAAAGTATTAATGATAAATACTAAGTAACTAAACTCTTAATAATACCCAATCTTAGTTACTTAGGAAAATGTGAATAAGGTGCTAATCCATGAAAATACACTTTGCACTTTGTTTAAGTCGGTTAGTGGAGCGTGTGTGGTTAATCGGCACACTAACTCGTATTTAACAAGGTAGGCAAAGGGTAACTTAATGTTTATCATAGTATCGATGGAGCGTGTGTGGTTAATCGGCACATCGATTGAGGGGTAAACACTTAAGGGTACCAAGTAATTTGCATGGTTACTTCACACCTTGTTTTGTGATCCTCGGCATCCCAGTCACAAAACCTGAAGGGCACACTCGAGATTGAAACATGCCTTTGAAAAGTTCAATGAATCTCAAAGATCTTGGAGTTTCAAAACCAATTAAAACCTAATAATACATTTCGTTTATCTTGGTGGAAATTGGTGAATCGTCATTCACCTACCTTCAAATATTTTATAGCTTGGATTACGGCATACCTCTTCTAAGTTATAAAATAGTTTGTTGTGTCCTAGCCTTAATATTTCATATTGGGTGTCATCTTAAGGACTTTATAATCAACTATCTTGAATGTCTCCCAAAAGATGTCTGGTTTAGACATTTATGATCTTCCCAAATCTCTTGAAACAAGCTTTCCTAAATGAAGATGATGTCCCTTGAAAATAATACTTCATTCACCTCCTCCAATTATTCTCCCTAACCCACAAGTTCAAGGTCACTCAAGCCCTATTGGCAAGGCAAGGTCTAGGTGTGATCACATATCGGAGATGTAGTCACATGTTGACAAGCCGGGAGAGTTTGGTGTCAAAGTCTTGAGAAAGTTGGTAGTTCAACTACTTTCTAAGTCATATAGTGAGTTCTTTTGGAACACCTATGAAACAGACTATGACAAGACCCTTAATGATCTTATCTATTTGTTAAGATCAACTTCCTTAAAACTTGATGGACATTGACAATAGTGACACAGGAAATCCAGAAAAGCATTCTCTTCCCAATGGAAAGGGATCGGCCATAGTCAACTCGGTTGACCAAATGGTAAAGAGAAAAAGCTAAGTTTGTGATAGTCCCGTGTACCATTATCAAAGGGTCCATATGTTTATATTGCCAAAGGAAGGGGCATTGGTTGCGAAGCTGCCAAAATTTACCTAAGGATGTTAAAGTCAATAAGTTTGACTCTACTTCAGGTAAAGTCCACTATCTAACTCTGTTAAGTTTCTATTCTGAGATTCTTGATACATGATGTGACTAGGTCACATGGTGATGTTTTAAGAATCAAAGAAAAAGTGAAGAAACTTAAAGAAAGAATATGCTGAATCTGATAGCGTAGATGGATTTCTATCGCGTAGCTTGAAGATTGGATTCTTGAGCTACTTCTTAGGAGTTATAAGATATTGCTTAGGAATATATAACAACAAGTTTTCATATGGATTGTAAGGATAAGTTTTTCCGCAAAGTTTTAAAATAAAAGAAAAATTTTGATTTTATTTATTTTAAAATATCCTTACAATGGCATCTGAGAAAAAAATTGTTGCTTATATGATTCCATTAATAGCAAGAGTGGAAATATGAAATTGATTCTTTCATTTGTGGTAATGTCTAAATTTACCAAATAAGGAAAGATTCTCATCACCCAAGTTTCAATTGGACCGGAACTTGGAATTATGCAAGTTGTATAGCATGATGAATGAGAACTTTCAAGTATTGGAAAAATTAAGACTAATTACTCGGTCACATGGATTTGTGAGTCAAGTAAAGGACTAAGGGATCGAGTACACATTCTTGTGCATTGATTAAATCCACCACAAAAGATTGATAAGACTATTCGTCATAGTTTACTAAAGCTCAGTAAATATGATTATACTTACAAGCTTAAGTGTAACTCTGAGACATTGGAAAAAGGGGTTCCAATGTAAGGCAGAGCGAATAAGAAGAATCAAATTAGGCAGAAGGATAAAAGTTTCTCAAATTTGAAAAGATGGGAGAGTACTTTAGTATCAGTTTTTTTTTGTGATCATCATAATGATTAAGAAACCATAGCACAATTAGTTCTCTAAGGAAATCTTAGTGCATTCTTATGACTAAGAAGAGGAACTTGAATTGTTGAAATGGTTAAATCATGAAGATGAGTCATACTTCGTTCCAAAAACAATTTTGAGAGTCATACTCCAAGATTGTAACTTGAGTGACATGTCTTAAAGAAGGTTTAAAACTCTTGTACATTTGAAATTGGTAAGTTGTGATGTTTTGGATAAAACAAAGACCAACTAAGACCAATTGTGTGAAGTGTTTGTCTTGATTAGAATCCATACTATCTCTTGGATATTTGACAAGGGAGTCTTATAGGTCAAGAGGACAGTGGGAGTCTTAAAGGTCTTGAAAGTATCAAGAACTAATCAAGAATAGAACCTGAAGTTCATCACTAGCACACGACTTGAGGTTTATAACCTATCGTGTAGACATATTTTGTGCCCATTCCAGTTAAAGTTGGCTTTGCATATGAGTTCTTAGAGTTCTCAATTTGTTGCACAACAACTTGGAAGCAATGGCAAGCCCTTGAGCTGCCAGGTAGCAAGAAGTTTAGATTGAGTTCAATCCATATGAGTTTGGATTTGTCATTATCCTAGCCTTGTGACTATGGTTTTGACAATTCACATGGGTAGGAACTCATACACCATATAAATCTAAGTGTCGTAAGGTTTCTCTCCGATTCATGAAAATGATGGTGAGGAAACACTTTCACTAAGTAGATTTTGGCTAGATAGCAATTGTGATATTTGCATTCTCAAAGTCGTTAGTGGAGCGTGTGTGGTTTACTGGCACACTAACCTGGACTTGTGAGAAGTGGAAAAAAGGTCTAACCATTATGATTACGGCATCCCTCTTCATAATTGTTTAGACACACAAGTGTGCTATCTAAGGGAAGGTGTATGATTTTGATAAAGTCTTATCAAAGCAATCTAGTATCAGAAATCTGAACTTTCGTAAGAAAGTCAGCGGATTTCTGAGTACATGTCAAAGCTAGTGGAAGCATAAGTGTTATGCTAATAATCATCATGTTAGTGGGATCATGATAATTATGATGAGTATTGCAAGCTAGCAATGTTAATTATAGAAAACAAAAGTTTCAATTGGGAAAGAGTTGTTTTGCTATAATTAAGGGAGAGGAAATTATACTTCATCTCAAATCTATAAGCTTAGATCGTGAGGTTTTAATCATTTAGTCAAGGATATATATATGAATTTCATGTTGGAATGGCTTAACATAAGGAAATTTTGTATATGAGTCCATTATTTGCGTTCTAAAATTCGATTATGATTACGGCATCCCTTTTTATAATCTGAATTATGAGAACTTGGCAAATTGAAATGGAAATGTTATAGCAAAAGACTGGTTTAGTCTTTATGTGAGACATCATGAATCGTGTCCCATATGCTTCGGATATAGGATCGATTACATGTGCTATATTCATCCTTTCTAAAATTTTCCAAATGCCTAGGGCATTAAGAAGGGAAAAGGTTTAGAACTGGATATGACTAAAAAGATTGAACAATTGTCGAGGACAATCTAAGGTTTACCAAAGATTGGTTGCTCAAGGACAGTTGGAAGTATAGTGATAATTCTGGAAGGACCATATTGACATAGTCTGTAAGGAGGCAACTCTTGTTCAGAAGAGATAGTCAAAAATGGAATATGGAAATGTTTCAAAGTTAGAATTTTCAATTTGTGTAAGATTAAGGAAACTTAATGCAAGAAGGATGTTTCCAAGGAACTGATCTCCTTTGGAATGCTTTGTAATGTTTGTTGTCAAGTCTTTATGACTTTGTGCATAATCATTACAAGAGGATCAATGCATATAAGTTTAGAATCTAACAGATTTCAGTAAATGGCATGAATTTGGAATTCTTGCATTTGCGGTAAGGGTTTGGGAGTGTGAAAAGAGAATCATTGAAGTTATGTTCAATTGATCTAGTTCACAAAGTTAAGATCATAGACAAACATAGTATGCATACTTGGTGTATGGCATGACTAGTGTTTAGAAAACATAGTGTACATGCTTGGAGCATGGGACAACTACTGTTTTAAATTCAAGAATAAAGTTGATAGTTGAAACAGTATACAATGAATAATGTGTAATCATATGGTGATAAATAAAAGGTGTTTTATTTATGTTCAAAGGGTTTGATACCATATTGGATTCAATTATTATTGTGTTTCATTTTGCATGTTTTGACTTCCCGAATAAACTAGGTTATTCTTCCGGAATGACTAAGTTATTCAAACCATCCACAGTCGGTCATATGTTGGAAGTAGATATGAATTAAGACTGTCATGGGTTGGCTTGTAGAGGTCTAAGGTGTTGGACAAAGGGCTACAACACTCATGAGTGCTCATAAGTTCTGAGTATTGGATTCAACCTGCGCTCATTGGAATCACTTCATGGATTTTATCACGAGTGATCATGAGACGATAATATCTTATATTCTTCAAACCTAGAGATATGAGTTGTTAGTATGAGTTGATAGTACATTGATTGCACGAAAACGCATTTGGTAACTCGGTGCTATAAAACGTGCCTTTGTGTATGATTCAACAAGTAGTAGAACAAGCCATATGAGTCGAAGTTTATCCGTTCCTTTTACCTTCGGGATAAAAGCGATATTTGTGGGCCCCTCGATGATTTGATGATGACAAATGGAAGTGCTCGGCCGGGCTAGGACTGATTTGATTTGTTCAATTAGTCAGTCGTCATAAATCGAAAATCGGGAAACAACAAATGGACAGAGAGAATGATTATAATCCATGTCTCAGTCCATATGATATCTAGAATGGAGGAATATATGATCCCTTATCTAATGGACAAGTCATTGACAAAGGTCAGAGTTCATCTACAAGGTCAGAGTTCGTCAGACGCTTTTGAGAGCTACGATTGCCAGTTGGTTCCTGAAGTCATATGCAATATTAGTTTTAGACTTATCCAAGTGGGAGACTGTTGGATTAATGTCTAAGTCCATAACTATAATTAGTAAGACTTGACCCGACCCGGCATGGTCCATTTGGGTTGCATACCATCATGCACTTGGATAGACTATAATGAGAGAAATAAGACACTTATGGTTATTAATATATTATAAGTTCTAGTATATTAATAATAAGAATAATAAGATTATTTAATTAGTATTGATCAAGAATTAATCTAGGATTAATTAAGTGATCAAAAGAAGACTAATTAAATATATGGGTTGATTGTGTAAATCATCCATACTTGTATAGTGGGCTAATGCTCCATGGATAATCAAGTTGGGCTAAAACCCATAGGATGGTCCATGGATGCTCCATGGTGTATTTGTACCCATGGATCATGGAAATGAAAGGCCATGTCAATTAGGGCTTACATGGTGTAACCCTAACTATATAAGCATCTTATTCTTGACCAAAATCGGCCACTAGTGTGTGAAGAAAGGGATAGCCGATTTCATGAGTTGTAGAATTCTCTCAAGTTATTCTAAGTGTTTTGGTGATTGTGATTCCATTTGAGGCTTCCACACTATTGGGGCTAGGCACTCAAGCTTCATGAAGACTTTCTACATCAAAGAGGTATGTATTCTATCTTGTTACACTCATTGTTATGTATACTAGATTAGGATTATACCTTGGATGTTCTTGTTTGTATGTATAATAGAGAAAACATAGATCCAAGGTATTTAAGGTTGCATGTACACTTAGGAGTGTTAGAATGCTCAAAACCCAACACTTACTCCAGGATGCCATGGGCTCCCCCACATGGTCTTACACCTAAGTGCCATGGGCTCCCCCATGGCCTTTAGCTGAAAAGCCATGGGCTCCCCCACATGGTCTTACATCCAAATGCCATGGGCTCCCCCACATGGTCTTACATCCAAGTGCCATGGGTTCCCCCATGGTCTTTACCTGAAAAGCCATAGGGTCACCCACATGGTCTTACATCCAAGCGTCATGGACTTCCCTTATGGTCTTCCATGCAAGTATCACAAAGACAACTAGCATACCACATAATCACTAGCATACCACATATACATGCATACCAGACAAATCAGTAGTGAATCTATAATAAACACTACAACTAACAGAATGGTCCGGCCTTGGTGCCTTAGACCCATTGGTATGGTGAGGAGACTCACCTCGAATGCAGAAGCTTCCTGAAAGAATTCCTTAGCTGCTGCCCTGTCTACTTCCTGAGCTATCAATACCAAAATATCACCCAATTAGCAATTGGGTTCTATACCATGACCCATAATCCATAATTGGGTAAAATGACCATTTTACCCTTGGCCCACAAGATACTTAGCTAAGGCCCAAGTCCAAAACCAATCAAGTCCAAAACTCTGAAATCTATAAAGGCCCACTAAAGGGCAAATTTTCCAAATTGGGCCCAAACCCTTACATGGGCCTTTCCTAAAGCCCATTTATTATTTTCTGAATCATTATACCTGTCCATAGCTAACCCAACGAAATCCATGTACTTACAAGCCCATTAATGGCCCAATTTTCCGAATTGGGCCCAAACTCCTTATTAGGCCTCATCCTATGATCCAATCGATCAATTAGCCTAGAACACAACCAAGCATATAGTCCATTAAGGTCCAAGAATCTAGGCCCAAAGTGATGGCCCAAACCCGAAGCCCAAGGTCCGAAATCCCAAACAGAGGCGTACGTGGGGCGTACCCCTATTGTACGCTAGGCGTACCCTCACCTCACATTTGACCATCTACAGGATGGTTAACTCTGTACACGGGGCGTACATCAACTTACGCGGGGAATACTCATAGAACTCCCAAACTACTTTTGTGACTTAATTAGTTAAGAGCTTTGCGTCTAAACTTCAGAGAACCACCAAATGAAGCTCTTTATGCACAAAGTTGGTACCTTTATGCATTTGCATGGCTCAAAGGGTCTTAATACCCAACTTAAACCAATAATACTCCTCTAGGACATGCATGAATGGTTTCTAGCCTCAAAGATTTCAACTTTATGGGCTTATAATGTAACGCCCCGTTCTAAGAGTAATCATTCATGGATCCTCGGGATCAAGAGTAAGGGTGTTTCGGTCTTTTATGGGCAATGGGTTTTATTCGAGAAGGTTGCAGACCGATATATGTTGATAGAAGCATAGGGCTTCTCGCCACCTTCGCGTGGATATAAAGTTCGTCGGAAACGGGCTTAGAATAAAGGAGTTATGACATTTTGAAGATATTGACATTTATAGCCCTTAATGGGAAAAGTTGATAAGGAAGGCTGTGTATGAGAATGGGACACGCTGGGTACGCCCAGCATAGGCTGGGTTATGCCCAGCGTAATCGGGTAAATGAATGCGGGTCTGTGGGGGCGTACGCCCAACGTACGTCCAGAGTCTTTAAACTCTAATTTGAGGGTGAGCCACTATATATATAACATTATGGCTTCAACCCTAGCCCCCATATCAGCCTCCCTAACCTCAGAAGAAACCCTAGAACGTTCCAACCTCCATTTCTAGAGATCTTGGCCTTGGAAAGCTTATCTTGGTGGTTTAAGCTTGGAAGAGGAAAAGAGGAAGTGGTCAAGGAAGGAGTTGGGTGGCTGGAGCTCATAGATCTGGGAAGGAATCATCTTTTGGAGCCCTTTTGAGGTATAAAGTCTCTTGCTTGACATTTATTTTGTGTGGATCTTGGTGTTATGAAGTTTTGACATCATTCTTGTCCCCAAAACCTCATCTTGATGCATGATTCGAGTTGGTTGAGATTAGCTGTCCTTTTAGACCTTAGGAGAGGTCTTGAGTAAGAAAAATGAGGTCCCAAGGGCTTTGGTTATCTCATATGTGATATAGATAGGTCTTAATGGATTAAGACCTTGAGTTAAGAGCTTTATGGACGTCCCAAGTGATAAAGTTTGAGACTTTATGGATCATAGGCATGTTTGGTCGATGGATCTGAAGTTTGGGCTTAAGAGCTTAAGCCATTAAGGACTTATGAGGACTTTTAGTTCAGCGGGTTTACGCCCCGCGTAAAGTGATGTACGCCCAGCGTATTCACCATTCTGCCTGTACGCTTAGCATACATGGGGGGTACGCCCCGCGTACTCTGTCTGCATGGATCATAAGTTTTTGGGCCGTGGTTTGGGGCATGTTTGGGTATTTGGGCCTTAGTGGGCCATCAGAAATCATATTTTATGGACCAAGGAATATATTGTGGGCTTAGGATGAGGCCCATTAAGGGATTAGGCCCAATATATCAAATTGGGCCATTGGTGGGTTACTAGTGGGCTTGAGAAGCTTACCTAGTGTTGGGCCCTTCATATTCTAGTGTTGGGCCTTAGTCATGGACCAGATTGAGTTAAGGGTAAATTGGTTAATTTACCCCTTGGAAGGATATTGTGCTTGGGCTAATGGTTATGTTGCTGCTTTGGATAGTTTGAGATTTTTGGTGAGACGGTGGTTCGGGCATCTGCTTCTTCAGTTCAGAGTTTCGGCAGTTGCGAGGTGAGTTATCCTCACTATATCGACAGGGTCTACGGCACCAAGGTCGGCCCTTTATCGGATGGAAATCCGGATAATTGTCTGTTATGTTATTGCTTATTATGTTTGCATCCTGGTAGTTAGGATGGTATATGTTAGAGACGTGGTTAGGGTCGGTATCCTGGTTTTTAGGATGATGCTATGCTAGTGACCGGTTAGGTCGGAATCCTGGTAGGGATGTGCTACGTATGTGATCTGCTAGATTGGTTGATTTGTTGTGAATTGTTATATGATTATATGTTTATGTGCACATGGTTGTTTGACTGGGGTTGGGTTGAGGCGGGTCCTGCTTTGTGCTGTAGGCCAACATACCCAGGGCGGACCGGTTATCCCGAAGGCCCAGCGAGTGGTCCGGATAGGCTGCAGGCCCCAAGAGGGTGGACCAGACGTGCCGAGGCTCGGAGAGTGGACCAGTCCGACTGAAGGCCCGGTGCGGGTGGACCAGTCATACTGTAGACTCAGAGAGTGGACCAGGTGGATTGAAGGCCTGGTGCGGGCGGACCAATCACACTATAGACTCGAGGTATATGGTTAGACTCGGAGGGTGGACCAGGTGGACTGTAGGCCCGGTGCGGTGGACCAGTCACACAGTAGACCCGAAGTGCATGGCTGTTCTGCGTTCTGTTGCGATATGGCATGTTATGTGTATAGTATATGTGGTTGGTATTTTGGGGGTATCTCACTAAGCTTTCGGGCTTATAGTTGTGGTTTAAATGTTTCAGGTACTTTAGGAGACCGTGGCAAGGCAAAGGCATGATCGTACCGCTCCTCATGTTTTATGTGTTTATGATGTGGTTCTGGGAAATACTCTGATAATAAATGTATTGAAAACCTTTTTGTAATAACTTTATGAAATTGGGTTGTTTTTGAAAAGTTTAAATTGGTTGAAATTTTTAGAGTGTTACATATAACCTCTGAAATGCTAAGAGTAGCAACTCAAAGCTCCTAAAGTGGTGTCTACCCACTAGATCTTGCCCATGAGGCCAAAAAGGGACCAAAAACCCACATATTCATAAACAACATCTAGTGATCAAGCTAAGAACTTTTTACCTTCTTTGAGCTGAAAATGTAGCAAGAAGTCCCGATCTACAAGCCCTCCTTTAAACCACCACCTTGTATTGAGCTTCAACTTCTTGAAATGCACAAAAAACCACCCAAAATGCACCTACAAAGCTCACAACATTCTTGGATGAAGCTACCACTCGAATTTAGGGTTTAAGGCTATGAGAATGAAAGAGAGGTGCACCCCCTTGGACTTAAGGTGCTTGAAATAGTGAGCCAACCCTAAAAACTAGGGTTTTGGAGATCCTGAACATATGTTGGGCGTACTACCTGTACGTTAGGCATACATCTTTGCACCCGCGTTTCACTTATCCTGCACTACGCCGGGCATTCCCAGCTTACGTTGGGCGTACTCATTGGTTGTCACCTTTACATGCATGCTGAAATACAAGCTTTTCCCACCCAGGGACCAAAACTGCCAAAGCCTTCAAACTATCACAACTCCCTCATTCTAGGTTCGTTTTCGACGAACCTTATATCAACGAAAAGGTAACAAGAAGCCCTACTCTTCTATTAACTCACTCCTCTCTTAAGACCTTCCAAACAAAAATCCATTTTCCACAAAAGCTCAACTAACACTTTACCGAAATACCCCTAGGATCCAAAACACGAACCGAACACCCGGATCACTTCTAATACATCACCCCATAAAAATCTTCCACGAATCATCCCAAGAAAATGAAAAACAATCAGGATGCGCGCCACGCACTTGGTTGGGGGTGCTGAAGTGGCGTCGCCTGGGTGGTGACACGTGTCGGAAAACTGGTGGATTGTTAGTGCGCGCCACGCATCTAGTCTGTACATGTGGCTACACGCGAGAATTTCTGTTTTCTTAAAAATTGCATAACTTCTCCGTACGAGCTCTATTTTCGACGCTTTTTATATCCACGCGTAGTTATCAACAAGATTTACAACTTTCATTTAGCTTCCGTTGGACAATTTTGACTTTATTTTTGAAGTTATATTTTTATAGGCTTAGACTGTTAAAGTCTGTGTAAAAATCATAACTCTCTCATACGATATTTGTTCTCGATTGTCTTTATATCGATGTATAAGTACGGACAAGATCATTGACTCTCGTTTAGATTGCTTTCCTAACAATCAACCGGGTTCTATTTCGGTTTCTGAGTCGTACACTGCTATCCTGAAACTTCTAAAAATCATAACTTCCTCCTATGAAATCAGATTTGGATGTGCTCTATATGTACGCTCTCGGTTTTGCGATTACTACAACTTTATTTAAGACTATTTATCCTCAATAGTCCTCTAGCAAAAACATCTATTTCGGTTTCTAAGTCTATTTGGCTGTATAAATTTGATTTCTACCTTAAGCGTACTCTTGAACTCCTCGTGAAGTTTGTAAAACCGGGAATTCATCGGTTTGGACTACGATTGAGGATCGCCTTCAGACGTGAAATGTCGATACAGTCGAATCGATATAAAATGCTTAACTATGGAAATTAACCTACGACATCCTAACGGGATACACTTTTTGGAACATGCCTCCATAAGGATTAAACATACACGAATCTAGATTAAAAACGTTATTCCGACCTAGTTTAGGTGTTCTAACATCCTGAATTTTAAACCAAACTACTATAAAGGTTTTACTATCTTGAAGACACTGGAACCAATACTCTAATATTGGTGAGATACTTATTATAAGGCTTGCTTATCCTCCAACCTATTAGATTATAAAGAACACTAGGTCACTAATAGCCTTTTCTCAAGGATCTAATAACATTGCCTATATCGAGGTATAACTCTTGTTCGAGCAATTCATTCACGATACTTTGTGACGCTTATCCAACTACTGGAATTTCGATGCCAGATCGCTCTTGTCATCATCCCCTATGCCTGAAGACTCACGATCAACCTTTCGGTGGTCCTAAAGACTCACAACCATTTTATGACTATCCTAGTCACCATCATTCCTTGATATCACCATCGATCATTGTTTTCTGAATTTTGAGGCTACAAATAATTTTGAGGACCTTAATCTTGACTATACAGATGTTAAAATCTAACTGTCTGTGACAACCTAGAAAATACTTGATCGACCACGGTTAATATTTAACGATAAAATGTGAAAATGTAATAAGGACAACCTTGTAACCACCCAGTATATAAATATATTCAATTTATCGTCCTTAATTACATCAACCTTTAGACTAAAAAATAAGTGCAAGAAAAGTTGCATCACTTTGAGAGCATGTTAACATTTATCGATTATATAAGCTTCCAAGATCACAGAAATATAAAATTTGCAACAATTCAACTCAATAAAGGTGAGATATGACTTTTACAGTAAATAAGTATCTATTGTATGTAAGAAGTTACAACGACAAAAACTACAAAGAGAATGATGAACTTTTAGAAAAAGTTACCAAAAAGGAAATTGTAGTGTTACTTAGAGTAGGAATTATGAGACAAATAACGCTTAAATCGGGAACCGCATGGGAGAATTATGATTTTTATAAAATCATAACGATAATAAAAACTAGTCGAAAAACGAAAGTCTAAACTAGCCAAAACGATCAAAAGGAAAGTTATAGTGTACGTCGATACCTACACAGATATATAAGAGTAGTTGAAAATGGAGTTTGTATGCGAGTGTTACGGAATTTCAAAGTTGAATTTTTACCGTCACGTGCGTTCGCGTGCAGTGCGCCGTACACAAACCGACACACGATCCGTCTGTGTAACATCCTTAAAATTCATGAAAATTTAAAACTTTTTCAAGCATCCAAAAACCATTATTTATTACAAAATGTTTTCAAAATAGTTTCATATCAGAGTATCACAGAAATCAAAATCATAAAATGTGAGGAGGTGCACGATCAAGCCTTCGCCTTCCAACGATCATCTGAAGTATCTGAAAGGAAATCCAAAACTGTAAGCCCGCAGCTTAGTGAGTTCCACCAAAATACCAACGCCATACAAACCATAACAATATCATAACAAACATCATGCATATAGAGTCTGCAATATGACTGGACCGCCCTCACCGATCCTTTAGTCTATCTAGCCCACTCTCAGAACCTTCAGCATGTCTGGTCCACCCTACCAGGCCTTCAGTCTATTTGGACCGTTCTCCGGGCCTTCGGCTTGACTGGTATGCCCCATTGGCCTACAGTCTATCCGGGCTGCCCTGGGTTTGTTGGCCTACAGCACAAACTAGGACCGCCTCAACCCACCCCCAAGCATACATTCAACACATAGATAACAAATGATAGCATGTAAAAACAGTCAGACAGATCAAATAGATCACTAATCATAGCATCATCCTATATACCAGGATACTGACCTAATAGGTCACTAAACATATCATCATGCGATAATTAGGATATCATTCCAAAAGGGCCGACATTGGTGCCTTCGACCCTATTAGTATAGTGAGGAAAACTCACCTCGCAAGTAGCATTGGATGATAATGTCAAACTCCCAAACACAGCTCCAAACTTAACCACCTACAATCATCATATGACCAAATCTATCAAGACCCAATTTACAAAGAACCCTCAGAAGTCAAGCTTGGTCAACCCTTGGTCAAAGTCAACGGTTAAGGTCAATAGCCCATGTTGACCCAACTCGTCAAGTGCAGCTTACAGACTCGTCGAGTTCCTTCAGAACTCAGAAAACTGTGAAAAGCCGAGTCAACTTGCCGAGTTACCAAACAACTCATCGAGTCCATGCAGTGTCCAGAAGATCAGGAAAACCCTAACCAACTTGTCGAGTTCCTTCAGCTCTTTTCTCATTTAGACGCTATTAAGCAAAACCAAGGCTCCAAACTATAGATCTAGCCTCCTACGGTGTAGTTACCATGTAAAGTTGCCAACTTTACATGCATGCAAGGTCTCAAGAGGCTAAAATACCCAAAACTAGTCTTACGAAGAGGTTTAGGGCATGAAGAAAGGCCAAGACTAGATAAAACCGATAATTTTATGACTATGGGGTCCTAGAGGAGTAAGTTACAACTTCAAATCATGCTCAACTTCCGAAAATGGATGCAAAGTAGGCTAAAAAAAGACCCTAAACTCTTGAATGGAGAGATCTAACAATAAAATGATAAAGGTAACGAATTTTTACCTTCAAATGTTGCTACAACTGAGTAGATGCCGGATCTATAAGCTCATTCTCGTTCCAAGCTCCTAAACCTTCAAGTTTCTCCAAGAAATGCACCAAACACACACTCTTTAGCCTTGTATACACTCAAAATGGAAGGTTAGCTCATTTAGGGTTTTCTTTTGGATGATAGGGTGGTAAGGGAGGCTGGAGAGAGGAATTAAAGTCCTTTAAATAGGGTGCAAACCTTAAAATTTAGGGTTTTCATGCACAAGCTCAACTCGTCGAGTTGGGTTCTCCAACTCGTCGAGTAGGTTCCATAATCCACGTGGCCATATGAGTTTCTACACGACTATTTGGGGACTCCCAACTCGTCGAGTAGGTTTTGTTAAGTGCATAAAATACCTAAAATCTCATTCTTGGAAATCGGGGTGTTTCAGTCTGGATACGGGGTGATGTGGCACACAGAGAGGATGACACGTGGCAACCCCCTCCCCCTCGGTGGTTCATGTGGAAAAGCATGGTGTGCACACCAAATTTTGCTATAATTAGCAGACTATGACAACCCTTTCTCCTCACCACTCACATTTCCTCTCTAACTCTCTTGATCCGCGTGTTACTGCCCCCAAGCGCTTCTCAAAGTACGGACTTTCGGTTTCCATCCTACAACAATAGTATCATAACTCACAGGTGAGTTCACGACCCTATTTTCGAAACCTTTTTTTGGTGTGGGGGGGGGGTGGATGCATGTTCAAATATAACTATTACATAATTATTACTAAATTTAGTTAAATAATTATGCTCATAACATTAGAGTGATATTATGCCTAATAGATACTCTGCCCAACAATGCATTAGACCTCTTCACAAAATTACTTCCTACTGCAATCTTTAGAAAACATGTGCATGACACCAGAATGCGAAATGTGCACAATATATAATGTTACAGTTGTCTAAATAAGGGAGAGTCAACTATACACTGTACTATTTTTCCCTTCACTAAAGTTTTTTTCCACTGGGTTTTCTTTAGCAACGTTTTTTATGAAATAGTACTTCAAGGTTGAACTGATATTAGAAAAATTATCGTCGAAGGGGGAGTGTTATAAAATCCATCAACTTATTGAGAGTATACAAAGTATGTGGATGAAAAATTTTCACCGCTTGAATAATTTCCTTTATCTAATGAGTTACTATTTTGATGATGTATAAATAGGATGGTATGTATTATAAACACCCATCAAATGTGAAAGATAAAAGTACACCATCTTGAATACAATCTTCTAAGGTTTTGTTTGTTTTTTTGAGGCAAAATGTCTGTAGTGTAGAGACCACATCTACAAAGAATTGCAGTAAAAGAGGTGGACCAAATGTTTGGAGTCTGAAAGAAGAAGACTGTTTATTATTTAACGACTGTAGGCTGTTAAAATAAACAAAAATCTAAATCAACTGATTTTTTTAAAATTAAAAAAGTTTCTTAATATATTTATGACTTTATTATAGATAATTAATAAATCTGGATAAAATTTTATGCATTATTGTATAAAAAGTGAAAATAAAACAGTACGAATTAACGTGTATATTTGATAAAAACCGACAAGCTTTGGTCGCAAAATTATACATAAATACTGTAATTGTGGATCAAAGAATTTAACACATAAAATGGATGGAAATAAACTTCGATTTTAAAATGAAAATTTTAAATATTTTCATTTTACCTTTTGAATGAAATCAAATAAATACTGACCATAAATATATATTTTTTTCCAGAAAATAGATGATACGTCATTCAATAATATTTTATAAAATTTATCACAAAAGTGTACTACAATATTATGATTTTTTTCCGTTTCTATATAAACAATTTCAACGACTATTATTGTAATTAAATATCTATTTATAATTTGTAACAAATGTCATGTTTGTGTCATCGAACATATTTCTTATAAGTATTGTATTTTTTTTCAAATTGTTTGAAATTGGAATAAATCTAAATTAAAAAAAAATAGAAAAACCAAAGATATATGTGCTTTTTTTTAGGCTAGAAGATGTCTGAAGAGGTTAGAAGACTCTGACCCACATCTGCGCCATGAAGAGGACGCACCGAACTTTTATGGTCAACAGCCTTCAGAAACACAAACAATTTGTGAAGACTAATGTCTAAACGTGGTATGTACGACATATACAAAAGAGGTCAAGAAGATATACAAACAAAAAACAAACAATACCGAAGTTTCAAGATCCTATGAAATCTTCTACTTTCTTCTATAAAGTTTTAGTTTAATTTTTGTTAATTTTATTTTAATTACATGAATTTCTAACACACACACACACACACACACATATATATATATATATATATATATATATATATATATATATATAGATAGATAGAGAGAGAGAGAGAGAAAGAGAGAGAGAAGTAGGTTTAATAGAAAATGCATATTAGGACAACATATGTTGGAACCAATGATCAAGTGACACATGTTTATTTTTTATTCATAAGTAATGTATTGTAGGAGTTATTTATATAGTCTACTCTATAGTGATATGTTGTCATGTTTTCATTGGTTCCATCATGCGTAACACCTAGTTTAGTGATGTTCTAATTTTGAGATGTCGAGCCGAAATTTGATCAATGGATGGTTTTGGGCTTCAAAGGAATAGGGCTTAATCCCTATTAGATGATGACTGTAATACTCCAAAAATCATAAAAATTTAAAACTTTCAAAAACAACCATTAACTATCATTGTTTACAACAAGAATCATTGCTTCTAAAGTAAAGTTATATCAGAGTATCCCAAAAGTCAAAGTCTTTTAAAAATAGGAGGATATGCAGAGTTAGACCTTCGCTTTCCCATGATCCTCTGAAGTACGTGAAACAATAAACTAAAACTATAAGCTAAAGCTTAGTGAGTTCCCACAAACCACCATCACACAACATAACAAACCGAACATGCAAATATGAGCCTTCAGCCTGACTGAACCGCCTCGCAGGGCCTACAACCTATCTGGACCACTTTACGGGCCTTCGGTCCGACTGAACCGCCTCACAGGGCCTATAGCCTACCCGAACCACCCTAGGTTTCTTGGCCTTCGGCACAAAGGAGGAATGCCTCAATCCAACCATAATATTTCGACATATGTAACAGATAAACATAAACACAAAGCCAACAAATACAGATAATCATGCAGATCTACTAATGAGTCATATACTAGCATAGCTGTAACGCCCCATTTATGGTATGTAATTTAAATATAGTATTTTCCTTTCTTTAGAGGTACTCGACGAGTCTGAAGCCCAACTTGTCGAGTAGAGACGGGAATTGCACGCGTCTTTGGTAGGCGAGTCGACGAGTCTGTATCCCAAACTTGACAAGTCCGCTAGTCTGGATGAAACCCTAAATCCCAGGGTTTGTACCCTATTTAAACGTCAATATAGCCTCCCACCCCAACCTCCAACACCTTTAGAGCATTTCTCTGTAAAACCCTAGTCCCCATTGTTGAGCTTGAGTGTTTTGTGATAGCTTGGGAGTTGTAGAAGAGAAGGAAGGAAAAGAAGATCAAGAAGAGAAAAGAGATCCAGAATCTAGCTTCCATCTGCTTCATATTCTGGTAATAATTTATTACCTTGCTTATTCTTCCATTAAACCCTCTTTTATGCTTTTTATGTCTCTTTTAGAGCTTTATATGATTCAAACTCGAGATTTGAGCTCTCCTTAGGATGGAGACCATAGTTCTGGATGTTATTGAGCTCTAGGAGCTCAATATAGCTACCTTTATGCAAATATAGCCTTGTTCCAAACCCTAAGTGCTTAGTGTTGGATGATTTTAGTGTCTTAGCCCCATTCTCGTGTGCATGCACATAAAGTTGGAAAATTTATGTGCAAAATCAGCCCTAGAAGCCCAGATCTATGAATTGGATGCACTGAGACCGACTAGAATCGACTGTATAGAAGTGGCATGCAGGAGACTCGGTGTAACGACCCAATTTTCACGACCAAAAATTTTGTTTTAAAAACATTACTTTAGCAAATATTAATAACTAAACACATTGTCTGATCAAATCATAACACAAAGTGAACCATGTCTAAAAGCCAATTTATACATTCAATCAAAATATCAGAGTATAAATCCCAGTGAAGCTCGTAAATGCGGAAACCGGAGAGTGTGTGTGTGACATGCTGCTACCGCGCCGACTCCTTTCCCCTAGCTGAGGAGGTACCTGAAACCAAAACTGAAAACTGTAAGCACAAAGCTTAGTGAGTTCCCCCATCGTACCACATACCATACAAACACGTAACATACATACTGCCAGGCTATTCTGGGGTGCCTGACTACCCGGTACGGCCGTTATGGGGTGCCGTCCTACCCGTGTCAAGCCATTATGGGGTGCTGACTACCCATGTCAAGCCATTCTGGGGTGCTGACTACCCGTCGGTCCTAACAACCGACCACAGGGACTGGTCCCCTCATACTACCTCTATCGCATATAACATAACAAGACAGCATGCAAGCATATCATCATATACTGTCAGACGTATCTGGGGTGTCTGACTACCCTTCGGTCCTAACAACCGAACTCGACTACTATCACATACAACATATCATGCTAGCATATAACATATCAGGTAGTAGTAAACCTAGATGATATCACAAAGACAATCATCTATCATACGTCTCCTACTGGTGGGTCGGCGTTGTGGCCTTAGACCCACCGCTACTGGAAGGTAACTCACCTCGAAGTAGCTGCTGATCTGATCGGGAACTGACTGCCTACTGCTGCTGCTGCTCCGGAAATCCTCCGACTGCAATTCCCACAATATACCCAATCAAACACTGCTCACTGACCTTTGGGTAAAATGACCATTTTACCCCTGACCACGCCCTAAGTCAAAGTCAGAGTCAACTTTCAGTTTACCCGACTCGCCGAGTCCCTACCCAAACGACTGCCCTGAATCCCGATCCTACCCGTTGAGTTAGGCGACGACTCGACGAGTTCACCTTCTTAACCAATATTCAAGTCCTTCATCCTACTCGCCGAGTTGTATGAACAATTCGTCGAGTTCATCTTCATCCGATGAACACTTATGCTAAGACTCGCCGAGTTGTATGAACAACTCGCCGAGTCTGTTCTTGATCTAAGGAGATTGCCTTGAACTCGCCGAGTCAGGGAATTGACTCGCCGAGTACCTCCATAGATGAGTTAAGCTTCCGACTCACTGAGTCACACCCTGTGACTCACTGCTCACTCGACACTACGAAAAGGGGACAAACTCGGAGACTCGCGAATAGACTCGCCGAGTCATATGAACGACTCGCCGAGTCGTTGCCATGCACCCACTAAATACACAGATTTGCTCGATTCCAGTCCATGCCATTCACAGATCTGGACTTCTAAGACACGAATCACACGTAAAGTTTCCAACTTTACGTGTGGATATTCACCAATATGGATTTTAGGGCTCAAAATGCCTCAAAAGGGTAGATCTAGGGTGAACAAGCAACATGGGGCCATAAAGCTAACAGATCTGAGCTCCTGGAGCTCAATCTTGCCTAGATCTTAGGGCCAAACAGCCTATTACGAAATAATTTGCACATACAAACTTGGGGTTTGGCTCAAGAATGACTCACATGAAGTAATAAGCATAGAAACAGGGGAAAAACGGATTATACCTCAAAGGAACTGCTGAAAGAGTGCAAAGATGCCTGGATTCCTTTCCTTCCTCTTGATCTACTTCCCCTTTTTCCTCAAAACCTTCAAGAACACACACAATAGCCTCAAACTCTCAAGGAACAAGCTTAGAATGTGGGTTGGGAGCTCTGGGGAGAGAATGGGGGCTGGCCTGGGCGGATAAGTCCTTTAAATAGGGTGCAAACCCCTGAAACTTAGGGTTTCATCCAACAGCTGTGACTCGCCGAGTCCAGGATATGGACTCGCCGAGTCGCCAACTTAAACGTGTCCCGGGTCCCGCATCCACTCGGCGAGTCGGACCTATGACTCGCCGAGTCCAAGGCTAAAAGAAAGGAAATACTCAAATAACATTTACGTACCAGGAACTGGGTGCTACACTCAGCGAGTCCACGTCGTGACTCGGCAAGTCCAAGGAAATCTTCTTGCCTCAAGACCAGACTCGAAGAGTTGTTCATACAACTCGGCGAGTCACAGTCTGGATGCGTTCATATGATGAAGAAGAACTCGACGAGTTGTTCATACAACTTGACGAGTCAGATGAAGTTAGATTCGACGTTAATTCTGAAGAAGAACCCGTCGAGTTGTTGCCAAACTCAACGAGTTGAAGTAAGTAGAGGATTAGAAAAGGTGTTAGGGACTTGGCGAGTTGGTGGCCCAACTCGGCGAGTCCGGTCAACTGAAAGATGACTTTGACCAAGACGTTGACTTTGACCAAGAGGTTGACTTTGACCAGGGGTAAATTAGTCATTTTACCCTGAGAACAGTTATCAGTATCTGATTTAGTGTCTATGGAATTTGTAGCCGGGAGTACCGGAGCAACAGTCAGCCAGTTTCAGATTTAGCATCTCAGCAGCCAGCGTTACGAGGTGAGTTCTCTTCCAGTAGGAACGGGTCTACGGCCACAATGCCGACCCGTTTAGATAGCAGTAATATGTATGCTTGATGTCTTCGTGACTGATGCATGTTTTGTGTAGTATGTCGGGCAAGCCCGATACAGTATGCGATTATGCTATATGCTCATGATATGTTATACCCAAGTTATTCCGGACTTCGGTCCAATGCCGGGCGGGGCCCGATGCAGTGGGCGGGGACCAAGTTATTCCGGACTTCGGTCCGATGCCGAGCGTGGCCCGATGCAGTGGGCGGGGCCCAAGTTATTCCAGACTACAGTCTGATGCCGGGCGGGGCCCGATGCAGTGGGCAGGGCCCGGTATGTGTTATTTGTACTATTGTATGGTATGTGGTAGTTTGGGGGGGGGGAACTCACTAAGCTTTGTGCTTACAGTTCCAGTTTTTGGTTTTAGGTACTTCCGCAAGTAAGGGGAAGAGCTCGGGATGATGGCATGGCATGCACCACAGTTACAGTTTTATCCTGGGAGTCTTATTCAAATAGTTTGATATGTTATTGACTTCAGTATTGATTTGATACACTCACTATAGCATTTTGATACATATGAGGCATGGTTTTATTATATAACATTTGACGTTGTGGTTTTTATTAGTGTTAATTTTTTTTTTGGGTTGTATTTTTGGGATGTTTCAATAGCACTGTCCTATAACCAGGATAAATAATCTAGTGGGTTGGCATTGTCGCCTTCGACCAACGAGTACAGTAAGGAAAACTCACCTCTCAGTCCGAACACAAGCTGAATAAATCTCTGCCCAACTTAAATTAATACCAGATTACCCAAAATACCCTTTGGTCAAGATTGGTCAAACCTAACAAACCAGGTGAGTCAACCCAACCGAGTCGACCCGGCCTTATATGCGCGGCATACACAGATGTGCGCGTGGCATAATCTATTTGACCGAGGAGTCGGGGTGAGGACCATGTTGTTGGAATAGTGTCTAAGGCTGCAACTATATTAGGCAAGTATTTGACCCGATTGTGCATGGTCCTTTTGGGTTGCCTTCACCGTAGCAACTTGATAGGATGATTTATTATGAGAGAATAAATATTATTAATATATTATGAGAGTAATATAAGGAATAATAATATTGTTATTTGATTAATATAAGTCATAGATTAATTAGTATTAATTTGGTGACTTAAAGAGATTAATTAAATAAGAGGGTATAAACTGTCAATTGTTTGATAGTTACACTTTGGGCTGTAAATCCTTCTTGGATAGAGGATGGACGGATTATAGGGCTTGGGATAGCCTCAAATTCGTCCAAGGCTATCTTAGGTAAGGATTAGGATTGCTTTAAGGAAAGATTATCCAACTAGGGTTTAAGTGTGAAACCTTAGGAGCCTTACAAGTATAAATAGACCCCTAGGGCAAGGGAAATCGGCACCTCTGCTAAAGCAACGAAACCCTGGCCGAATTCTAATCCCTCTCATCTCTCTCAAATCGTCCTCCTTGCTAGTTGGTGTTTGTAAGCCATTAGAGGAGTGACAATCCAAGACAACAAGATCAAAACAAGAGATTCAAAGGTAAACTTCTAGCTCTGATTTTGTATTGTTCTTATACCTAATTAGTCATTAGAAGTCTTGGATTCAAAGCATGTTTAATTAGAGAAACCTAGATCCAAGCATTAGGGTTTGCATGTGCACATATGAATGTTCATATGGCTAAAACCCATCAGTGGTATCAGAGCCTAGATTGGTTTCTATTAAATTGTTGCTTGTTTGTTTGAATCTTACCTGCAAAATTCAAAATTTGTGTTTCTGAGTCATGGACTCGGCGAGTCCCATTGTGGACTCGGCGAGTTGGCCTGACTCGGCGAGTCCCATGGTGCACTCGGCGAGTCCAAGCATCAGGAAGGGCCAGATTCGGGATTTTTTGATATTTATCTTATGGAAACTTGCCTTTATCATATTAGATCAACCCTAATCTGATTTTTTGATATATATGACTATAATCTTGATCTAATTAAAGAGATTTATCAATTAATAAAATATTTAATTTCCTTATGTGATAATTAATTAATTATTTTGATTAAATTGGTAAATTATTATGCAAGAAATCTTAAATAAATCAAATATGGATAATTATGGAATTAATTGTTAATTAAGATTATTTGTTATTTGATCCCACATGTTTTAAATGTTTAAAACTTGTCCTCAAGTTTTGAAATTTATGTTTTGTGATTAAAAGTTTAATTTAGAAAATTTAAATTTCAAACCCTAGAATTTTACAAGTTTAAAATACAACCCTATACTAATATAATATTACAAGACTAATATATATATATATATATATATATATATATATATATGTATATGTATATGTATAACTAAAATTCTAGTCTTACCGTTAGTAGACCTCATTCACGAAGCCGATCTATAAGGTGGGTATAAGGTTGCGGCCTATAAAATGGCGCTTAATGGGTGTACACTCACACCCACCGCTTGCTTGATCGGTGGAGGGTCATTAGCCGAACGGGTAGGAGAGGGCAACCTCATCCTCTCATTAAAAGTATAATATGAAATAGAAAGTAACTACATGTTTTTCAAAATTTTCCCAATCTTAGTTACTTTAGGAAAAGTGAATTGATGCAATCCCATGAAATTACACTTTGCACCTTGCTAAGAAGTTAGTGGAGCGTGTGTGGTTTACCAACACACTAATTGGTTCTAAGCGAAGGTGGCAAAGGGTGATTAATTGTTTATCATAGTTCGATGGAGCGTGTGTGGTTTACTGGCACATCGAATAGGTGATCGTTACAATGAAGGCACCATGTGAATTTGCATGGTAATTCACACCCACTTTGTGATCCTCGGTATCCCAGTCATAAACAAGAGGGGCATATCGAGATTTAAACATGCCATTGAAATGTTTCAATGAATCTCATCTAAACCTAGGAATTCTCAAATTCATTTAGAACTTAAAGTTAGGTTTTCATGGTGGAGAATTAGTGAATCGTCATTCACTTACCTTCAAATTGTTTGCATGTTAGATTACGACATCCCTTTTCTAATATGTAAATATTGTTGTTGGATCCTAGCCCTAATTTTTATTATTGGGTGATAATTAGGGATTCATATTCTAATCTATCTTTGTCCTTTCTATTTTTAGATGTCGAACGCGAACAACGCTGCTGCTAGTTCTTTCACATTGATGAGCCTTTGTCAAAAGGTCACTTTCGATGGGACGAACTTTAGCGAATGGATAAGATACATTCGCACCATTGCTCTCTATGAGGATAAGGAGTATGTCCTTGATGAGAAGCTCGAGAAAATCAACCCTGAAATCGCTACTCCGGCTGAAATGACCGCTTTTGAAACTCACGAGCGTGATGCAACGAAGGTTCATTGCATCATGATAGCCTCTATGAACTCCGAATTCCAAAATTCCTATGAGGACATGTACCCGTATGAGATGCACCAAGACTTATTGGAGAGATACCACCAAAACGCGAGACAAGAGCGTTATGAGATTTTCACTAACATGATTTCCGCTAAGATGGGTCATGGAGAGTCTCTTACCGTGCACCTGAAAAAGATGCAAAGGTATGTCGACCGTCTTCGCAAGTTGAATGTTGACTTTGGGGAAGACTTGGCGATCGACATGGTGCTTCACTCTTTGCCTCCTAGCTACAATCAATTTAGGATGACCTACCACATGAATAAAGAGGAGGTCACCCTAAGCAAACTCCAAGGTCTCTTGAGGGTCACTGAGAGCAACTTCAAGGACAAGTCTGTTGCACCAAATCCCAATCCACCCGCTGCTCCTGTCTTGGCTATTGGACAAGGAAAGGGAAAGAAGAGGAAGGCTTCGTCTAAGAACTATCGCAAGGTTAAAGCCCGAGATGGTGCCTCTTCTAGTGGGACCAAAGTTGATCCTGCTAAGCCTTGCCCTAACCCAAAGGAGGCAGAGTGCCACCACTGCCACAAGATAGGACATTGGAAGAGAAGCTGCCCAGAGTACCTGCAAGCCATCAAGGAAGGAAAGATAAAGCCGTCTTTAGCAGGTATATACACAATCAAATCTAACGATTCATCTCATGCTATTTCTTGGGTTCTTGATACCGGTTGTGGTTACCACATTTGTACTAATGTGTAGGGACTAAGAAGAAATAGGGATGTGGAGGTTGGAAGAATAAATCTAATCATGGGGAACAGAAGATCGTCGCCTGTGATCAAGATTGGAGTGTATTCTTTAGTGCTTAGGAATGGTTTAAGTTTAGATTTGAATAATTGTTGCTATTCGCCAGAAATGGATAGAAACATCATTTCATTTCATGGTTTGTTTAGACAAGGTTTTAGATTTTCTTTTAATAATGAGAATGGTTCTATTTTGGCTTATCTAAATGGTGTCTTTTATTTTGAAGCTATACCATGTAATGGAATTTATGAAACTGTTATGATTGTTGATAACTTAGGAAATGATGTTTTGAACATAGATTCTTCCAATAGTATGGATAGAGCATCCTTGTGGCATTGTCGTCTTGGACATGTCAACAAGAAACGCATAGCCCAACTCCAAAAGGATGGAGTGTTGGAGTCATTCAACCTTAGGGAAGATGACACATGCGAGTCTTGTTTACTTGGAAAGATGACCAAGTCACCCTTCACAAGTACATGTGAAAGGGGTGAGGGTCTATTGGACCTAATACATACCGATGTATGTGGACCGTTTAGATCAACCATGAAGGATGGGAACTGCTTCTACGTGACTATAGTAGATATGGGTATATCTATTTAATCAAGCAAAAGTCAGAAACTTTTGAAAAGTTCAAAGAGTTCAAGAATGAAGTGGAGAATCAATTGGGCAGGAAAATCAAGATGCTTCGATCCGATCGAGGAGGAGAGTACCTAAGTCTTGAATTCCATGATTATCTCAAGGAGTGTGGAATAGTTTCACAATTGATGCCTCCTAGGACACCGCAGTTGAATGGTGTGGCAGAAAGGCATAATCGAACCTTATTGGATATGGTTCGCTCTATGATGAGTCGTGCTTCACTACCTATCTCTTTTTGGGGGTATGCCTTAGAGACTGCCGCCCATATCCTTAACCGAGTCCCTACTAAGAAGGTTGCCAAAACACCTCACGAGATGTGGACAGGGAAAGCTCCCTCGTTGGCACATATCAAGGTTTGGGGTTGCGAGGCTTTCGTAAGACGAGATACTCACGACAAGCTCGAACCTCGTAGTGAGCGATATATTTTCATCGGCTACCCGCAAAAATCCTTTGGATATATCTTCTATAGACCGAAGGACAACATTGTCTTCGTTGCGAGGAGAGGAGTTTTTCGAGAACGAGAACTCATAAGCCAAGGAGACAGTGGGAGGCAAATCGAGCTTGAAGAGATTCAAGAGTCGATAGATGAAGGAACCTCTAACGCTGGCACTCAACCCGAGGAGGAAACTCTGGTTGAACCGATTGACGAATCCTTACCTCTTAGACGTTACAAAAGAGTTAGAGTTCAACCCCAGTTTTATGGTTTTCATATTACTAACGAAGGGGACACATATATTAGTGATGGTACACTAATAAACCTTGGTGAACCTAATAGCTATAAGGAAGCCATGGCAGGCCCGGAGTCTGTGAAATGGAAAGAGGCAATGGATAGCGAGATCCAATCCATGTATGATAACCAAGTTTGGAATTTGGTTGATAATGTGTCCGGACGTAAGACCGTTGGGTGCAAATGGATCTTCAAGAAGAAGACCGACGTGGATGGAAGCGTACACACATATAAAGCGCGATTGGTTGCGAAGGGCTTTACTCAAACTCCCGGAGTTGACTATGACGAGACCTTCTCACCAGTTGCGAAGATAAAGTCTATTAGAGTGATACTAGCGATTGCCGCATTTCTTGATTATGAGATTCGGCAAATGGATGTCAAGACTGCTTTCCTTAACGGAAAGTTGGCTGAGGATGTTTACATGGCTTAGCCAGAGGGGTTTGTGGATCCGAGGCATCCGAATAGAGTATGTAAACTTGAGAAGTCCATTTATGGACTTAAGCAAGCATCTCGCAGATGGAATCTTTGCTTCGATGAGAAAGTCAAAGAGTTTGGATTTGTACGAAGCGAAGATGAATCGTGTGTATTTTTCAAAGCCAGTGGGAGTATAGTAAGCTTCCTCATTCTATATGTCGATGACATATTAGTCATAGGAAACGACATCCCGACTCTGCAGGAGGTTAAGTCCTGGCTCGGGAAGTGCTTCGCTATGAAGGACCTCGGAGAGGCTTCCTATATTTTGGGAATAAGGATAGTAAGAGAGAGAAGTAAGAGACTAATAGGACTTAGTCAGAACACTTACTTAGAGAAAGTACTAAAACGTTTTAGTATGGAAAACTCGAAGAAGGGAGAATTACCGATACAAAGTAATGCCAAGTTGAGTAAGACTCAAAGTCCGAGTACCGAAGCTGAAATAGCAGAAATGAGCCGAGTACCATACGCTTCCGCAGTTGGCTCAATCATGTACGCTATGACTTATACTCGCCTTGATGTAGCCTTTGCCTTGAGCATGGTTAGCAGATATCAAGGGAACCCTGGCAGAGCTCATTGGATTGCAGTGAAGAATATCCTTAAGTACCTTCGGAGGACGAAGGAATGGTTCTTAGTCCTCGGAGGGAGTGATGACTTGAAGGTGCAAGGGTATAGTGACGCCAGCTTTCAGACCGACAGGGACAACTACCGTTTGCAGTCGGGCTGGGTCTTTACCCTGAATGGAGGAGCAGTGACTTGGAAAAGTTCCAAACAGGAAACCGTAGCTGATTCAACGTGCGGATCAGAGTACATTGCAGCGAGCGAAGCGTCGAAGGAGGCAATATGGTTGAAGAACTTCATCGGTGATCTTGGAGTTGTACCCGCCATAAAGGAGCCTATGGAGATTTTCTGTGATAATGAAGGAGCGGTTGCCTTGACCAAGGAACCGAGGGATCATGGTAGATCTAGACATATCGACAGAAAATATCACTTTATTAGACATCGTGTAGAAGAAGGACAACTCGTTGTGAAGAGGATATCATCAGAAGATAACCCAGCAGATCCGCTTACAAAGGGACTGAGTAGGGTTAAGCACTTGCAGCATGCTAGGAGTATTGGGCTGAAGGATGATATTAGCATAGATTAAATAGTAGTAGAAACGTGTAATAGATAAATGTAATTAACATTTGATGATTAAATAAAGGAGTTTTATTTATGAGTAATGTTACTGTCTTATGTTAATTGTTTAACTATTGTTTCATTTTGCATGTTTTGACTTCCAGAATAATTGAATTTATTAAGAATAATCGAATTATTCAAATTGTCCACAATCGTTCATATGTTGGAAGTAGATATGAATGAAGATTGTCATGAATTGGTATGTAGATTGTCTAAATGGTATTAGACATAGCAAAGGGTTGCTGCAACGTTCATGAGTGCTTATGAACTAGTTTTGAGCATTGGAACAAACCCGCGCTTCCTGGAATCACCTTATGGAATATGATATAAAAGGGTGATCGCAAGACGATAATATCATATAGTCTTAAAACCTAGATATATGGTTTGTTATTTGTTAATTAATTGTACATTGATAATGCGAAAACGCATTGGTAACTCGATGTTATAAAACACATTGTTGTGTATAGTTGATTAATGAATAAGTAAATGCATATAAGTCGAAGTTTATCTATAACTTTTATTCTAAGAGGGTAAAAGCGATATCTCGGCCGCTCGATGATTTGATTTGACTTATGTGGCGGGCCCGGTCAGAACTGAATTGATGTGTTCGATTAAGTTCTATGTCAAATAAATCGGAGATCGAGAAACCAAAATGCTAGACTAATCATTCCATAGAATTGTCAGCATGATATCTAACAGAGGACTGTACGATCCCTTATCTAAAGGACAAGATTGATTAGATCAGAGTTTGACAGCGTCTTTGAGAGCTACGATTGCAAATCGAATTGTACTTGTGCATATAGTTACTTGACTTATCCAAGTGGGAGACTGTTGGAATAGTGTCTAAGGTTGCAACTATATTAGGCAAGTGTTTGACCCGATTGTACATGGTCCTTTTGGGTTGCCTTCACCATAGCAACTTGATAGGATGATTTATTATGAGAGAATAAATATTATTAATATATTATGAGAGTAATATAAGGAATAATAATATTGTTATTTGATTAATATAAGTCATAGATTAATTAGTATTAATTTGGTGACTTAAAGAGATTAATTAAATAAGAGGGTATAAACTGTCAATTGTTTGATAGTTACACTTTGTGCTGTAAATCCTTCTTGGATAGAGGATGGACGGATTCTAGGGCTTGGGATAGCCTCAAATTCGTCCAAGGCTATCTTAGGTAAGGATTAGGATTGCTTTAAGGAAAGATTATCCAACTAGGGTTTAAGGGTGAAACCCTAGGAGCCTTACAAGTATAAATAGACCCCTAGGGCAAGGGAAATCGGAACCTCTGCTAAAGCAAAGAAACCCTGGCCGAATTCTAATCCCTCTACTCTCACTCATATCATCCTCCTTGCTAGTTGGTGTTTGTAAGCCATTAGAGGAGTGACAATTGTGACTCTAGAGCTCCAAGACAACAAGATCAAAACAAGAGATTCAAAGGTAAACTTCTAGCTCTGATTTTGTATTGTTCTTATACCTAATTAGTCATTAGAAGTCTTGGATTCAAAGCATGTTTAATTAGAGAAACCTAGATCCAAGCATTAGGGTTTGCATGTGCACATAGGAATGTTCATATGGCTAAAACCCATCACATGTACCATTTGGTACGCCCAACGTACGCACTTGGTTAGCCAACCAACTCATTAAGTGCTTAATACATCTATACTTTTCGTCCAAAACCAGACCAAATTCCCAAATGTTGTCCTTGACCATAAAGTTTCCAACTTTATGGTCTTACATGAAAGTTTATGGTCTTACATAGCCAATAAATGCTTAACACTAAAACCCCAACATGTTAAGCCATTAAGACAACCAAACTCATGTATGGGGGAGAACAATGAGCCAGGTCATATTTTTATCACTCAAACTACCATAAATATTCCATAAGGACAACTCATTGGGTCAAGGGTAGCTCATACCCAAAAAGACCAAGAATATGGGGCTAATACGCAAAAGCTTTGAACATAAGCAAGATCTAGTGATAGGATCACCAAGTTCATAACTTTATACCTAAAAATGAAGCTTGGAGGCGAGGTGTTCTTGGATCTATGAGGTCTTGATCTTCCAAGTAGGTGCTCCTATCTTCCCCTTGCTTCAAAGACACCACAAACACACACTCTTAGGCTTAAAGGAACACACACAAGAGATTAGGGTTGCAATGGACGAAATGAGGGTTGGAGGCTGGTGAGGGAATGAGCATATGAGAGTTAATGATGTTTATAGGGTCCAAACCCTAAAAATTAGTGTTTGTGGATTAGGCGCATACGCCCCGTGTATGCTTTGTATGCCCAACGTATGTGAGCTCACCCAAAATATTACAAAAATGCCATTATGGGCCATTTTGCAAGCTTTCTCATGCATAAGGGCTAAAATTCAATAACTCGTCATACTTAGGGTTAAAATTGAAAATAACTTATCATCGGAATGTTACACTTCTCCCCCATTTGAACTAGATTTCTTCCTCGAAGTCTGTTGCTGCGACCAACTTCGAAAAATGCTCTCGCATCTCAGACTCGGGTTCCCATGTCCATTCAGAACCCTTCCGATGCTACCACTAAACTTTGACTAACGATACCATTTTTTGTGCAAAGTCTTCATTTTCTAGTCTAGGATTGCCATTGGTCTCTCCACATAATTCAGACAATCAACCACAAACTTCCGAAGCTGCGAAACATGGAAAGTGTTGTGGATCTGGCTGAGTCCCTCAGGAAAATATAATCTATACGCTACCTTGCCAACCCTAGCTACCACCCTAAACGACCCAATATATTGGGGACCCAACTTTCTCCTCTTCCTGAAGCATATTACACCGTTCCGGGGTGATACCTTTAGTAAGACCATGTCCCTGACCTGGAACTCTAACCCAGATCGATGCTTGTCGACATAACTCTTCTGCCGAATCTGAGCTGTTTGAAGTCTCTGCCTAATTTGCTTGATGAGATCTATCATGAGAAGGACTACCCCAGTCCTTCCCATGAATCTATGACCAACATCTCTCCAATACACTGGGGTGTGACACTTCCTCCCATAGAGGAGCTCGAAAGGTGGTGCACCGATACTGGAGTGGTAGCTGTTTTTGTACGAAAACTCAACTAAAGGAAGGTAGGAGTCCCAACTCCCGTCAAAATCAATGACACAAGCTCTCAACATGTCCTCAAATGTCTGAATGGTCCGCTTACTCTCACCATTTTTCTGCGGATGATAAGCAGTGCTGGGATGCAATCTCATACCCAGTTCCTCATGGAACTTCTGGAAGAAACGAGATGTGAACCTAACATCACGATCAAATACAATGGAGACTGGAATACCATGTCAGGGAACAATCTCGCGCACGTACAACGGCCAATTTATCAGCCGATGAGCTCTCATGGATATCTAAGAAATGGGAACTCTTGGGTCAACCAATCTACTATCAACCAAATTGCATCGTTCCCTTAGCCATCTGAGGTAACTTGGTGATGAAATCCATAGTAATATGTTCCCATTTCCACATGGAAACCTCCAGTGGATGTAACTTTCCATGCGGTCTCTGGTGTTCGACCTTGACCATCCGACATGTCAAGAACCTCTCAACATACAATGCTATCTCCCTCTTCATGAACGACCACCAGTAGTTAAGTCTCAAATCCCGGTACATCTTGGTGGCTCCTGGGTGTATGGAAAACTTGGACTTGTGTGCCTCCTCCAATAAAGTCTGTCTGATCCCACCAAAATCTGGCACCCAAACCCGTCCATATCGGGTCAATAATCCATGATTGTCAGCAGCAAACATGTCAATCTCACCCGTGAGCCTCTCCTGCTTCCAATTTTCCTTCTTGAATCCCTCAGCCAGAGCCTCCCTAATCAAATCCAACAATGAAGAATCAACCGAGATCCTCATATGCATGCTTACAGTCGCAAAATTAGACATCTTGCGACTCAAAGCATCAACCACCACATTGGCTTTCCTGGGATGATACATAATCTCACAGTCATAATCCTTGACTATGCCAAGCCACATACGCTATCTCATATTTAGATTCAACTGATCCATGAGATATCGCAAACTCTTGTGATCCGTGTAGATGGTACACTGAACCCCATACAAGTAGTGTCGCCAAATCTTGAGAGCAAGCACTACTGCCCCCAACTCCAAATCATGAGTCAGATAACGGACCTCATGCGACTTCAGCTGCTGAGAAGCATAAACAATAACCCTCCCACACTGCATAAGCAAAACGCTCAAACCCGTGATAGATGCATCATAAAATACCATAAAATCCTCAACACACTCGGGGAGGGTCAACACTGGGGTCTCACACAATTTCTGTCTCAGAGTCTCAAATGCCACCTGCTGCTTAGAGACCTAATAGAAATCCATGCCCTTCTTCGTCAGAAAATTGACGGGTAGTGCAATCTTGGATAAATCCTGAATAAATCTCCGATAATATCCTGTTAAAATGAAGAAACTCCTAATCTCTGAGGGTGACTTCGATACCTCCCTTTGCATCATGACCTCAATGTTGTCCGGATCGACCAAAATCCCATCTTGGTTAACGAGATGCCCCAAGAATTGGAGGTCTCGTAACCAAAACTCACACTTTGAGAGCTTGGCATACAACCATTATCGCCTCAACACTCCCAGAAGCTCTCGAAGGTGCTCGTCATTATGCTCCCTGGTCTTAGAATACACCAAGATATGATTAGTGAAGATAATGATTGATTGATCGAGCATTGGCCTGCATACCTGATTCATCAAATCCATAAAAGTAGCAGGCACATCGGTGAGCCCAAATGGCATCACCACGAACTCGTAATGATCATAACGAGTTCGAAATGTGGTCTTCTCTACATCCTCCTCTATAACCCTCATCCGATGATGCCCTGACCCCAAGTCGATATTGGAGAACCAAGACACACCCTATAACTGATCGAAGAGGTCATCAATCTGTGGAAGGGGATATTGGTTCTTCCCTTTCAAGTTGTTCAACTCCCGGTAGTCAATGCACATCCGATGTGAACCATCCTTCTTTTTGACGAATAAAATCGGTGCTCTCCATGGCGAACTACTTCGTCTAATAAACTGCTTGACCAACAGCTCTTGAAGCGGAGAGGACAACTCCTGCATCTTAGGTGGTGCCAATCGGTATGACACCTTAGCAATTGGGGCCACACCCAGAACCAAATCAATCATGAACTCGACCTGCCTCTCCATAGGCACACCAGGCAACTCCCCCGAGAACACATTAGGAAATTCTCTAATGATTGGCACATCTGAAATCGAAGCCTTCTTCCCAACTTGGGCATCAACCACATAAGAAAGATAACCCATACACCCATGTTGATTATACTGTCGAGTTTTGCCAGTAGAACAAAAGGATGATCCCAATCCGATACCCTCTCTATAAATAACCAGTTCTCTCCCACTTGGGGTTCGAACTACTACCCAATGACCCGTGCAATCACTCATAGCCCCGAATCTACTCAGCCAGTCCAAGTCCATCCCTGCACTCACACACACATCTCCCATGGGAATAGGGATCAGATCAATCACGTAAGGAACCCCAAAAATCTCCAAAACACAATCCCAGACAACACTCGATGCAGATATCCCATGTTTGTTGGCGATAGAAACCTGCAACAAACACCCCATATCTCCAAGGGTCAAATTGAAACCCCTACTAGAAGAATGAGATACAAAGGACTGAATCGCATCTGAGTCGAATAACACAAGAGCAGGAAATGAATTCACTAATAAGGTACCTATCAGAAGCATAAACATAAGCATACCATAAAATAATTGACAGAATGATAAATGGAAACATACTAGTAACGATGTCGGGTGCCCCCTGACCTCCTCTGCTTTGAGCTGGAAAGCACGACCTCGAGCCCCCGGGGGCTCCACCCTACCCTGGAACCCATCTATGATTTTCAATGTGGTTAGTGCTAGATCCTACGCCAGTCCCGCAGTGAACAAGGGATAGTTGGCTTTAATATGACCAACATGCTCACAGTTATAACATATTCTGGTTCTTGATACTTGAACCTGTTGTGTAACGCCTGGATCCTGGTATGTATTTAATTTAATATTTATTCAAATTATAATAGCAACTCGATGAGTTGGAAGCCCCAAAATCGTCGAGTAGAGATTATAAGGGCCGCATAAATAAGTGACCTACTCGACGAGTACACCGGCCGGGATGAAACCCTAATTTCCAGGGTTTTGCACCCTATTTAAAGGACTTAATATTACCTCACCAACCTCTCATTAGCCTCCCTAAAACCCTAAATTGTATTGTGAGCTCCTTGTTGAGAAAATAGAGGCCGTGAGTGGATTTTTGTGTGTTCTTGTGCTTGGTGAAGGACTTGGAAGAATTAGAAGGTCATTGAGCTTGAGGGGAAGCACTAGATTTGGGATCTCATCCGTCTTTGGCAACTTTTTGAGGTAAAAAGTCTCAAAATTGATGCTTAATGGCTTAGATCTCTTTTAGTCTTGTTTTATGGGTTTTTTTGACCCAATTGTTGGAAGCATGATAAACCTTCATAGTCCTGATGCTAAAAACTTCCATTCTCAGTGTTATTTGGTCCTTAGATTCATAAAATGGGTCCTAAACCCATTCATGCCCAAGAATTTAAAGACAAACACTTTAACTTATCAATTAAGCACTTTGTCACTTCATGCACTTAAACTAATAAACCTAAACAACTGACACAAACATACATATTTTACATTTTATACATATAATTTCATATCAACCTAAACAAGTAACACAATCACACATATGTCACATTTTATTTAAACCTAACAAATTTCAATTTCATATAACATTTTTATACACAATTTTAGTTTCATATAAACCTAAACAAGTAAATTAACATTTTATACATACAATTTTAATTTCATATAAACCTAAACAAATAACACAATCTAACAATCATAGAAGGAACAATTTCAATTTCATATAAACCTATACATATATTTCAATTTCAACAAAAATTAGTAATAAGTCAATAACATCAATAAAAACATAGCAATTTCACAAAGTCAAGATAAAAACATAGCAATTTTGAAAAACCTAAAAAAATGGCAAAATTTCAAAGTATCAATAATACTTACTTGCTTCATTATTAGGCTAGGGCTTGGAGAATTACTTGGAGTTGAACTGAGTAATGGCAATTCAGATTCGATTTTTTTTACTCAATCAACAATGCAACCAAGGGAAGAAGATGAGAATGAATCGACGATGGAGGCAACAATAAGAGAAGTTGATTGTCGACAAGAAGCAAGCAAGTTGTAACGAGTGAACACAGGAGGTCACATACCTCATTTTTTTCTTTTCTTTTGTGCTTTTCCTGAATTAGTGAACCAATTGGATCAATAGATCCAATTATACAAATGCCATTGGGCTATTTTCCCTATTTCTTAATTTTTGAGCTAAAGTTAATAAGATTAAAATTAAAAGCATTGGGATACTAATTTTTGTGCCTGGTTAATCCAATATGTCAACATTTTTTTTACTTAGTTACCAATTTTTTTTTCCCGTAGTTGTTGGTTTCTTTTACGCAGTGGCACAATATTTAAAAATAATTTGAAAACATTTCCACTGCGTACAAGAATTTTAAGTGTTACTGGTGCCACACCGACCATTTTATTAGAACTGGCCATGTGTGTGTGTGTATATATATATATATATATACACATACATACATATAGTTTGATAATACTATTCTGTTACTTGTTTGTATAGTCTAGGGACTCTTATGTATATATGTACTTATATATATATATATATATATATATATATATATATATATATATATATTTAGATCAGTACATGCATCCTATTCAATGGGGTTTTCCATATATTTTATCATGGTATCAAGCCAATAAACCTACCCTTCTACAACTGATCAGAAATAAAGTAATCCCTCCAAAACTATTTTTTTTTTCCGATTGTTGTTTCCCCTCTCCATTGTTCGACGTGCTTGTAATTGTTCATGACCTTCTAACGAACTTGTCAAGCTGCTTGCACTGCCGTTTCCTCCTACTCTATAATAGTTGAATCATTTTCTGTTACTGTTGTTTCTGTTCAAAGAATATTGCTTCTGCCACTTCTCCTGTTGCAAATGGTTGATCTCCTCCATCTGTTTACTGTTGCACTTTTCCTGCTGTCCAGATAGAACATTATAGGATCATTTTTTTTTCCACTTCCTCCTAGTAAAAGCTTCTTGAGTTTTATCTCTTGTCTTTCTTAGATTTTTTTTTGGTTTTTTCATTGGTTCCCAATGTCTATACATGCTGATTCCTCTGATGCCATGGGATTGACACGTTCTGCAAGCTAATTGGTTTTTGCCCTCACTAATGTTTATTCACTATTCAGTTTTAAGCTCTCTGTGGATGGCTCCAAGTATAAATTATGGTGTAGAATTTTTATAGACATGTGTGAAGGTGCTAAAATCTAAGGGCATATCAATGGTACATCAACACCTAAAGCTAATGATGATGAATTCTGGGATGCCATTGACTCTCGAATAAAGTCATGGTTCCACATCACGTGTGATGCAAGTCTTTTGTAGATAATTTCCAGTGATGAATGCTCCGTGAAAGATCTATGGGATAAGGTTGCTAAGTTCTTTCTAAACAGTAAACTGTGACACATGCTACAACTTCAGGAACAATTCCGTAACACCAAGAAAAGCTCCTCCACTATTACTGAGATTTGTCATGCATTGAAGAATTTGGCCGAAGCCCTTGTTATTTGTGACTGAAAAATTGATGAGGTTGAGTTAGTGACGCAAATCCTTCGACAACTTCTCCCTACATATCACAGTATTGTCAACATCATCAGCAGCCCCTTACTAGTAAGGGAAAAGGCTAGCGCGCAAGGGCTGATGAAAAGCCAGCAACTTGTTAGAACTAGGTTTTGGCTTGCCCCTTTCTTCTAGCACTAAACCATTTTCGACATTCCTTGAAGCCAAAAATATGTTACTAATACATGAGTCTTGTGAAGAAGTAAATGACTCCGTTGGCGCCAATTCACTCACCTCCTCGGCCGCTCTATATTCTTCCTCGAACCATGGAAAATCTAGAAACAAACTTAATAAGGGCAAGAGTAACTCCTACATGGATTCTAGAGCAAACTCACACATGTCCTTTAATCAATGTAAAATCCAATCTCTAACTCCATGTTGTAACATCCATAAAAATCATGCCAAATTTGAGCTTTTTAAAACATTTAAAAATCATTAAGTTATTACAATTCGTTTTCAAAATAGTATCATATCAGAGTTCCCATAAATCATAATCATAAATCGAGGAAGTGTACGGTCACGCCTTCGCCTTCCCGTGATCATCCGAAGTACTTGAAACAATAATCGATAAATGTAAGCTCAAAGGCTTAGTGATTTACCCCCAAAATACCAACACCATACAAATATAACCATATCATATAAAAATATAAGCAAACATCGTGCAAAATGAGCCAACAGTCTGACTGGACCGACTCCCGGTCCTCAGTCTATCTGGACCACTCTTTGAGCCCTCGACACGTCTGGACCGCCCTCTTCGGGGCCTTCAGTCTATCCGGACCGCTCACTGAGCCTTCAGCCTGACTAGATTTGCCCGAACTGGGCCCGCAGTCTACCCGGTCTGCCCAGGGTGTCTTGGCCTACTGCACACAGCAGGACCTGCCTCATCCCTTTCCCCAAACCAACAAACATGTTCACATACATATAAACAAGTAAACATGCAAATATAGCAGATTACTAATCATGGCAACCATCCTATAACCAGGATACCGATCTAACCGATCACTAACATAACAACCATCCTATAACCAGGATACATTTATCGATTAGGACCTCTTCAAGAGTCTAGAAGGACAGTTTATTTCGTCCAAATCATATCATGCACTAACTTGGGACTTTTGAGACAAGAAATGGTTCCTTAAAGCTAAAATGGCAAGATCTATAACATACATGCATAAAGTTTGAAGCTTTTTACCTTCTGGAGCTTCTAGGGCACCAAACAACTTCAAATCTACTAGCTTGTTCTCTTTCTCCAACTCCTTGATGAAACACCTTCTTCTCAAACTAATCAAAATACACTCTATAAGCTCACACACTCAAGGAAATGATTAGGGTTTGGGGGAAAACGACTCTAAATAGTGGAGGCTGAGGTATGGGAGGGTTATGAGCTCATAAGGTTGTTTATATAGCACTCAAACCCTAAATATTATGGTTTCCACCTGACGTGAGTATGCCCAACGTACACAAGTGTGCACCCAGCGTACTAGGGCGCGCCTAGTATGCTCAGCGTACCTTATGTACGCTTAACGTACTCTCTTGATCCTAAAGTTGCAACTTTAGCCCTTAGGCTTCTCATGGGTCGACTCCTTTAACCCCCGGGGACTACAAATGACAAAATGATAATAGAAAAGAGGATTCTGAAATACCTGCAAAATCTCAGGATGTTATAATTCTCCCCACTTGACCAAGTCTTTGTCCTCGAAGTCTGTAGTGGTAAACATATCCGGGTAATGCTCCCGCATCTCAGACTCTGGCTCCCATGTCCACTTAGATCCCCTCCGATGTCGCCAATGCACCTTTACCAGAGGTATCTTCTTGTTGCGCAGAACCTTTACCTTCCTTTCCTAAATAGCCACCGGCTGCTGCACATAGTTCAGGCGCTCGTCAATCTGAACATCATCCAACGACACTACCTCATCCTCATCCAATATGCACTTCTGCAACTGGGAAACATGGAAAGTGTTGTGTATCTGATGGAGCTCCTCCGGAAGATCCAGTCTGTATGCAACATTGCCAACCCTGGCAATAACCTGAAATGGTCCAATGTATCGGGGACCCAACTTTCCCCTCTTTCTGAAGCGAATCACACCCTTCCAGGGTGAAACCTTTAGTAATACCATGTCACCCACCTGGAGCTCCAACTCAGATTGGCGTCTGTTGGCGTAACTCTTCTGCCGACTCTGAGCGGTCTGTCGTCGCTGTCTAATCTGCTGAATCTTCTCGGTAGTTTGCAAGACTACCTCTGTCCGTCCCATCACTCTGTGATCAACCTCACCCCAACAGACCGGGGTGCGACATCTCCGTCCATACAACAGCTCAAAAGGCGGGGCACCAATGTTGGAATGATAGCTGTTGTTGTAGGCGAACTCTGCAAGGGGTAGGTGGGAATCCTAGCTCCCACCAAAATCGATGACACAAGCCCTCAACATGTCCTCGAGGGTCTGTATGGTCCGATAACTATGGCCTTCGGTCTGCAGATGGTAAGTTGTGCTAAAGTGCAACCACGTGCCCAGTTCCTCATGGAACTTCTTCCATAAACGATAGATGAACCTAACATCACGGTCGGAAACAATAGAGACCGGAAATCCGTGGTGAGCAACGATCTCGCGGACATACACGTTGGCCAGCTTCTCGGCCGATGAGCTCTCATGTATGGCCAGGAAATGAGCACTCTTGGTTAATCGATCCACGATGACCCGTATAGCATCGAATCCCTTCGCCGTCCTCGACAACTTGGTAATGAAGTCCATCGTTATCTGTTCCCATTGGTAATGGGGATCTTTAGAGGCTGTAGCTTGCCATATGACCTCTAATGCTCGGCCTTGACCATCCCGCAGGTAAAGCACCTCTCGACGTACCAAGCGATTTCTCGCTTCATGCACGACCACCAGTAACTCAAACTCAAGTTCCGGTACATCTTGGTGGATCCCGGGTGAATAGAGAAGTGAGACTTATGAGCCTCCTCCATAGTTGTCTGTCTGACCCCTCCAGACATCGGGACCCATACCTGACCGCATCGGGTCAACAATCCCCGAGTATCCTGTACAAATCGAGCATTCTCTTCCCTAATCCTCTCCAGCTTCCAGTTCTCTGGCCGCATGCCCTCAGCCCGAGCCTCTCTAGTCAAACTCACGAGTGACGAATCCACCGATATCCTCATACACGTTGCTGGTGTGGAAGATCCAACTGACTTGCAGCTCAGAGTGTCCACCACCACGTTCGCTTTATCTGGGTGGTAAAGGATCTCACAGTCGTAGTCCTTGACTACATCTAGCCACCTGTGCTGTCTCATGTTCAGGTTCGGCTGATCCATGATGTGTCTCAGGCTCTTATGGTCCATGTAGATGGTACAACGGACCCCATAGAGATAATGCCTTCAAATCTTGAGGGCGAACACCACCACCCCCAGCTCCAGATCGTGAGTAGGGTATCTCATCTCATGCTGCTTCAACTGCCACGATGCATAGGTTATCACCCGTCCTCTCTGCATGAGGACCGCCCCCAATCCTGTGATGGATGCATCATAGAACACCACAAAATCCTCGACTCCCTCCGAAAGAGTCAACACTGGAGCCTCGCATAAACGCTGCCGGAGGGTCTCAAACGCCCTCTGCTGCTTGGGGCCCCACCGGAAATCCACCCCCTTCCTCTTCAGACGAGTGAGGGGTACTTCAATCTTGGAGAAATCCTATATGAATCTCCGGTAGTACCTTGCCAATCCTAAAAAGCTCCTGATGTCTTAGGGAGATTTCGGAACCTCCCACTGCATAACTGCCTCGATTTTCGCCGGATTGACCAAAACCCCCTCTTGGTTAACGAGGTGCCCTAGGAAATGGACCTCTCAAAACCAAAACTCGCACTTCGAGAACTTGGCATAAATCTGTTCTCGCCTCAGAACTCCCAATAACTTCCTTTGATGCTCCTCATGTTGTTCTCAGGTCTTGGAATACACCAAGATATCGTCGATGAATACTATGATCGAGCGATCGAGCATCGGTCTGCAGACCCGATTCATCAGGTCCATAAACACTGTTGGCATGTTGGTGAGCCCAAACAACATCACCACAAACTCGTAATGTCCATAACAAGTTCGGAACGTGGTCTTCTCCACGTCCTCCTCTCTGACCTGACCTGATGATACCCAGACCTCAAGTCTATCTTGGAAAACCAAGACGCACCCTACAACTGATCAAATAAATCGTCTATCGTTGGGAGCGGATAAAGGTTCTTCACCGTCAACTTTTTCAACTCCCGGTAGTCGATGCACATCCGGCGTGAACCATACTTCTTCCTTATGAAGAGTATCGGTGCTCCCTATGGGGAACTGCTTGCCTAGCAGTTCCTACAGCTGTGATGATAGCTCATGCATCTCTGGTGGTGCCAGACGGAACAACGCCATGGCGATAGGGGCCGTACCTGGCACTAAGTTGATCCTAAACTCGACCTACCTCTCCGGGTAACTCCTCCGGGAATACATCAACAAACTCCCTGACCAATGGAACCTCTGATACTGAAATCTGATCTCTGATCCGCGTATCCACCACATACACTAGAGAACTCGCACACCCATGCTGAATATACTACCGATCCCTGGCAGCTGAACAAAAACCTGATCCCAGCCTGGTACCCTCGCCATAGACGATCAATTCTCCTCCACTTGGGGTTCGAACCACCACTCGCCGACCCTCGTAGTCGATCATCACACCGAAACGACTAAGCCAGTCCATACCCACAATCACACACACATCCCCCATGGGGATCAGAATCAAGTTGATCGGGAAGGACACTCCGAAGATCTCCAACTCACATCCTCAATAGACTGAAGAAGCAAAAATCCCGTGTTCTCTGGCGATAGAGACTCGCAACGGACACTCTAGCTCTCCTACTGGCACACTAAACTCCCCAATAAACACCTGAGATACAAACAACTGAATCGCCCTCGAGTCAAATAAAACCAATGTAGGCAAGGAGTTCACTAAAAACGTACCTAATCATAGGTACAATAGATAAGCATAAAACATATATAATAAATGAGATAAGGGATAGAAACATACTAGCAACCACATCTGGTTCTGCTCTGGCCTCCTCGACTGTAAGCTGGAAGGCGCGTCCCTGAGCCCTCAGCTGTAAGATGGAAGGCCCAATTGGGTCCACTCCCTAATTGGGCCTTAATCTAAAATCCATTATCAATTGGCCCAAAACATCATTGTTCAGAAAGTCCAGTAAGGGCCTTGTTAAACTGGCCCAAGAGTGGCCCAAACCCAAAGCCCAAAATGTCAAAAGCCCAAAAGAGGGCGTATGCAGGGTGTACTCCTCTGGTACGCTGGGCGTACTTCCATTTGCGTTGACCACCATCGGGTTGGTTGACTCAGTAGGCTGGGTGTACAGAAATTACGCGGGGCGTACGCATGGTTTCACCAAAACTCCAATAAGTGTTTAATGGCTTAAGCACTTAAGCCTATATTTCAGATCCATCGACCAAAAGTGTCTTAGAACCATAACGTCTCGAACATAAAGACTTTGGACGCCCAGAAAGCTCTTAATACATGGTCTTAATCCATCAAGACCTTTCTACTACATGCAACTGACATCTTAAGCCATTGGTACCTCTTAGGACCTATTCAAGAGTCTACAAGGACAATTTATTTCGTCCAAATCATATCATGAACCAACTTGGGACTTTTGGGACAAGAAATGGTTCCTTAAAGCTAAAATGGCAAGATCTAAAACATACATGCATAAAGTTTGAAGCTTTTTACCTTCTGGAGCTTCTAGGGCAACAAACAACTTCAAATCTACTAGCTTGTTCTCCTTCTCCAACTCCTTGATGAAACAACTTCTTCTCAAACTACTCAAATACACTCTCTAAGCTCACACACTCAAGGAAATGATTAGGGTTTGGGTAAAATGGCTCTAAACAGTGGAGGCTGAGGTAAGGGAGGGTTATGAGCTCATAAGGTTGTTTATATAGCACTCAAACCCTAAATATTAGGGTTTCCACCTGACGTGAGTACGCCCAACATAAACAAGTGTATGCCCATCGTACTAGGGCGCACCTAGTACGCTCATCGTACCTTATGTACGCTTAGCGTACTCTCTTGATCCCAAAGTTGCAACTTTATCCCTTAGGCTTCTCATGGGTCGACTCCTTTAACCCCCAGGGACTACAAATGACAAAATGATAATAGAAAAGAGGATTCTGAAATACCTGCAAAATCTCGGGATGTTACACGTGTAACTCTAAATTCATTATGGTTAGAAATGGTGATGTAGTTCTTCGTAAGGCTCTCTATGGCCTCAAACAGGCCCCCGACCTTTGTATCAACGCTTTTCCGTTTTTTTCTTCTCTTGACTTGCATAGCAGCAATTCTGATAGCTCCCTCTTTACCTATCATCGTAACAAATATGTGATCTATCTTTTCCTATATGTGGATGATATCGTTCTCACTACTTCTTCCTCTTCCTTAATCACTTTTGTCATTCGTCGTTTATCTTACGAATTTCCTATGTCTGAACTTGGCGACTTATCATTTTTCTTAGGCATTGCTGCCACTCGGTCTGATGACACACTTTTTCTTTCTCAATTTGCATTCGATCAAAAAAATTCTCACACGTGTTGATATGCTCACGTGTCATCCTTGTTGCACCCAAGTTGACACTAAAATCAAGCTCTCGTCTGATGGTGAACTAGCTTCTGATCTGAATCTCTATCGAAGTCTCGATGGAGCCCTGCAATATCTCATATTTACTTTTCCTGATATTTCTTATGGTATTCAACAACCTCTTTATGCATGACCCGTGTGTCCTAAACTTTCAGGCTCTCAAACGCATCCTATGGTACATCAAAGGTACCATGGATCATGGCCTTCATATTAGACGTTCAGTCATTGATCGTTTGATCCATATTTCAATTTTAATTTTTTTTATTTTGCATCATTATGACCCATGATTCAATTTTAATGATCCAAATTTGTTTTTCCAATTTTTTCTCTCGGATATAGATCTGTGCTCGATTTTATGATTTGTATTTTTTTTAGATTTTTTTTTCAACTTTTTTAAGGTATCCTTACTTTCAAATGAGTCCTCATCCGATATATATATATATATATATATATATATATATATATATATATATATATATATATATATAAAGAGAGAGAGAGAGAGAGAGAGAGAGAGAGCTAGGTTCAAATATTCTTACTAATTATTGTACATCTATCGTATGCTATGAGTATGATAAAGAAAATATGTTGTTTGATAATATAAATACGTTCAATCTTACATAACTATTGTCATTAACACACATTTTCACTAATTAAATCGTCTATAAGGTTATTATACACTTATTATTATTATTATTCTCATTTCTGTCAGAATGTTTTATTGGGTCGTATTCTGTCAGAATGAAAATAAGTGAAAAACGATGTGTGAGAACAAAAAAAAATTAATGAGAATGCATGAAAATGACGATATTCTTGTAAGGCTGAACGTATTCGCATTGCTAAACAACTTATTCTCTTAGTAATTCTCATAGCATACGATAGATGTATAATAATTAGTTCGAATAAAATAACCTAAGCCTATGTATATATATATATATATATATATATATATATATATATATATATATATATATATATAAAGAGAGAGAGAGAGAGAGAGAGAGAAATGAGTTCTATGGAAAACGAATAACTAGGGCAACATATGCTGGAATCAATAATCAAATGACACGTGTTCATTTCTTTATTCACAAATGATGTATTATGGAAGTTATTTATGTAGTTACCCTAAGGTGATGTATTGTCATGTTTTCATTGGTTCAAATATATGTTGCCCTAATAATTAATTTTCCATATAACCCTTCCTTATATATATATATATATATATATATATATATATATATATATATATATATATATATATATGTTCAAATGTTTCTCACATCTATTGTGTGCTTAAATGCACCAATACGAATTTAGTAAACATTAAATGTATATTAAATGATATCCATATTTATAATTCCTTTTTATGGAAATTAATTTAATTCGTCATTAATATCAACAATAATATTTTTTCAGAATGAATTCATATTTATAAGAATAAGCGCGTATTTTAGTAGAACGAGAGTATATTATACTAGAATACACTCTTATTCTTCATATTCTATACAACTTTATTGTAATGTAAGTGAGTGAGTACTGAAAGAACGTTATTGCTAACATAAAAACCTAGATACAAATTTATTCTGAAAGAATTTTATTACTGAAATTAATGACGAATTTAATTAGTTTCCATAAAAAAAATCATAATTATGGATATCATTTAATATATATATATATATATATATATATATATATATATATATATATATAATTTTGGAAATCATTTAATATCTATCTTTATTTAATTAAATAATTATTAATTTTAAAAATTACTATTGGTGTATTTTAGCACACATTAAATGTAAAAAACAAATTAACCTATATATATATATATATATATATATATATATATATATATATATATATATATATATATATATATATATATATATATATATATATATATATATATATATATAGAAGTAGGTTAATGCGAAAACATAAATATCTTGCGAAAACGCGAAAACATATTTTTTCTTATGAAAATCAAACACATGTACTATAAAAAAATAAATTTATTAGCCATAAATTAAATATAGTAAGTTTTAATTGGATGGTGTTATAGTAATATAGATTTAAAGACGGTTTTAATAATTTTTTTACCTCCTTAATCATTTTTAAATTCATGTTTTCATAATAAAAATATTATAAATCATATTTTGTTAATATGAAACAATTTCTCATCTATCATCATCTATCATCATGTATTTCAAAGTTTGGATGAATTATTTTTCAAAATATAATGTTAAGGTGACACAATATCATAAGTTTTTCTTATTTTTGTGTTTTTGTAAATTATTTACAATTTCGCATAACCCTCCTCCCCCCCCCTCTCTCTCTCTCTCTCTATATATATATATATATATATATATATATATATATATATATATATATATATATATATATATATATATAAGTTAGGTTCAAATGTTTTCACTATCTACCTGTATGATTGATTTTGGACTAATCATTTTATTTTTTTAAAAAAGTAATTATAGCTTATTAAATGCTGAAGATGTAATTAATACCTAATATATCTTCAACATGTAATATACATTAATTATTTTCTTAAAATAACTAAAATGAATGGTCCAGAATCAGTTATACATGCACATAATAGATAGTGAAAACAAAATAACCTAACCCTATATATATATATATATATATATATATATATATATATATATATATATATATATAGAGTTAGGTTCAAATGTTTTCACTATCTATTGTGTGCATGTATGACTGATTCTGGACCAATTATTTTAGTTATTTTAAGAAAATAATTAATGCATATTACATGTTGAAGATATAATATATATATATATATATATATATATATATATATATATATATATATATATATATATATATATATATTGAAGCGTTGAAACTTAGAATTGGTATTTAGAAAACTTTGAAAAAAAAATATATAACAAAACTATTATATATATGTTTTGCTATTATTATAATTTCTTCTGTTCTTTCAATAATAAAACCGAGAACCAAGCCACATGTAAAATGTTAATTTAGAGCTTTGTGTCATGCAAATTAGGGTTTTTTTTCAGCTTAGTTGACCTTGGACCGTATTCTGTCCTCGGCCTCCTACTTCTAACTTGTTATTTAATCGATCTATACATATTGTATCAGTATGATTAGTATACATAGTTAATGAAGGGGAGATCGATGATCACGTTTTTAAAGATAAAATTATTTGTTTAATGATTGAAACAATCTTTAAAAAACAAATTACCACCCCATCATTTAGTCATTCCATCTCTCTTAGCAAATCCACCTTCCATCACCCACAGTCGCTTTTACTACACGCATGTCTGTATCTTGACAATAGGATACTGCAAAACGTCTTGAGTTCCATCATGGGAAGAGACAAAGGAGAGAGATGAACAAGAGTGGGAACTTTGGGTCTTCTGCCGAATAATCGTACGTACTAGATAGAATTCCTGTATATTTATTCGTCTATTTTATAGTAATTAATTGATCGAACGCAAATCGTTTGTGAATTATACTGTGTGTTTTTACAGATTAAGTGTTGCAAATGTTGAATTGCGAACGGGCAAGCCCATCCACGATCATGTTCAACGGCGATGGCGGTGCAGGCGGTGGCCTCGAGGAACTCATCTCGCAATCCATCCAGAAAAGAGACATCTTCGATCAGCATTCACATAGCTTCAACGATGCCACCATTGCTACTCCCGTTATTAACTCCCATGACTTGTTCCACCCGCACCACCGCATGCTAAATAACCCCAACTTCTACGACCCACCACCGTCTGCCGTCGATTGCGTCAGCCCTCCATCTCCATTTCCTCCACCTCTACACTCACTCGATACGAATCAGGCCGGGTTCTTTCTCATGCCGAAACTTGAACATTATGGCTGTAACATCGACTTCAGTAACAGTCTGAATCTTATTGGGCTGAACTTGGCTGGACATACGTACTTTCCGGTCGGGGAGGATGATATTATGAATCAGCTTGGCCGCCGGTCGAGGTCACTGGAAGCCGGTTTGATGAACTCCCCGAGATGTCAGATTGAAGGGTGTAATGCCGATCTTTCCCTTGCTAAACACTACCACCGCCGGCATAAGGTTTGTGAGTTTCACTCCAAGGCGTCCATCGTCCTCGCCGCCGGTTTGACTCAGCGATACTGCCAACAGTGCAGCAGGTATTTCTCCATCATGCAGTTTTACCATTTTACCACTAAAAACCAAAACTTTTCACACCTTCTTACGTGTTGAGTTGAGTTAACGTACGTTCATGAATATTTTCAGAAAATTGTTTGTAAGTAATCACAATCGATATTTTATGGAAAACCATTTATGAAACTAACTTAAACCTATCAATCGAAGATGAAAGTAAGTGATAAGAAAACTTGAAGGTTCAGGTAGATAACGACGAAGACAAATTAAATCGGTTTTACGTACCCAATTAACTAATTGTCCAATTACTGTTTTGCCCAGTTACCATTTCAAAGATAATTTAGTAAAAAACTGTTTTTATTGTTTATAAATGTTGGTAAAAAGATTCCATATTCTGGAGGAGTTCGATGAAGGGAAGAGAAGTTGTCGGAAAAGATTGGCTGATCACAATCGCCGGAGAAGAAAGTCGTCGCAAAATGAATCAACAATGCTCATAAACGACCAACCTTGAAAAATGTAACTAGTAAGCACTATACCTGATATAGTATTCCTATCTAAACTTTAAATCTAAATCTAAATGTACTCTTACACATGAAATTCTTTTTGTAGGGTCTCTCGTGGGCTCAATCTCCACCACGAACCTCATAGATTGTTCTTAAAGATTGTCCGATTATCAAAGGGGATATAAGTTATTCATTAGCATCATATATCTATTTTTAACTCGAATGTATAAATGGGATTATATGAGTCTTATTAGCAGTGAACGTCTTAGTTATAAGTAATTGGAATACCATATTATGATTCATAAACTTTATACTTGTATTATCTTTTATTTTGAAGTATTCCAAATGTTAAAAAGACTGAGGAGGTCGAGGTTTAAGTCCATTCTGGAACATAGATGTAATTAAGAGTAGTTTTAACACTAGATTAGATTTATCATTTAAGAAAAAGTGTTTTAAAGTCAGTGATGTGAAAATCCATAAGAGATGTTCTAGTGTAGTATCATTTTCTTTGGTCCGGTGACATTATGATTGCCTTTTTATGTTGTTGTGAAACCGATTTGTAATGATGTTAAGCAGTTAGGGGTGATATAACCTTATAGTTAAAAAGGTAGTTTTCTACTTGTAATACTATAGTAATTACAAATATAGATATTTTATAAATATACAAAAGTATGGCTTTTACAATGCTTTTGTTTTCAGGTTTTTTAAATACTAAATCCTAATTAAAGGGGTCTGAATTATTTCCTTTTTGCATGGTGATATGATAATTTCCTCAAAAGTTTCAAGAATTGAACGTGTGGGGTTAAAATGTAAACAATAATTGGAGTGGAGTGAAACATTTAAAAGAGGTTTAAAAAATGTTTATTGGTTTACAAAGATGTTAAAAACTCGATATTTTTTCTCCCAAAACAGAAATTGCAATAATGTTTAAAAGTTAAAGCTTTTATACATTATCTGGGCCATTGCAAACATACGGATTTACGTCCCAGGCATTGGACGATAGTTTAGCGAATAATATATCCATCGTTGGTGATAACTAAAACGTTTTTCAGAACTATTGAAATAGAATTGAAACATTGATTGTTTATACCTTTTAAAGATAACTTGAATTATTTATATAAGATGTAAGAACATCTACAATGAATAGTTTGATAAGAGAGTTGAATGAGGTGACAGTGATATTCAATGGATTAAACTCTATCATTGTATGATGTTATGTTGACATTTAATTAATATAGAGTTCAATGACCATTAAACTCTTCAATAAAAAAAACTTTATTATATATATATATATATATATATATATATATATATATATATATATATATATATATATATATATATATATATATATATATATATATTCCATTGAACTATGTTGACTTCGGTTTGTAAGAATATTAATATAGAATTGTATAGTAAATAAATCGATGATGTGTCAATCTATTAATTTTTAAGACCGGAGGGAGTGTGAGAGAAACTCCCTTTACTTTTTGTGGACTACATCACCATTTCTCTCACTTTCCTTTCCCTCACCTAAACCCAAGGAATGGGTGTGAAGCTTCCCTCACTATTTTGCTTTTTTTTTTTTATTATTCTTAATAAAATTAATTCTTTTTTTATGATTTATAATTTTAAATTAATAATAAACATAAAATTTAATTAAAAATAAAAAACATTTCATTAATTAAAATAAAAATTACATTAAACCTAATATTTAAATAAGTAGAAAATAAAAAAAAAACGCAAACAAAAAATCAAACAAACCACAACATAGAAAACATAATTAATATCCTAATTTGAAAAAACCAAAATACATCACTTGGAATCGTCGTCATCGTCATCGACCTCATCGTCTTCATCATTCTCCCGAACGCCACTCTCGTCATCGGAATCTTCGCTCTCGACGAACATATCAGAATCCTTGTCTGATTCGTCAAACAAATCATCGTGAGAAAACTCTATTGGCGGCTGAATATGAGTCCTATAAACATGCTCCACCAAATCAACACGAAGGGCGTGATAAATGTCGCGATTGTGTACTTCTCTTCTATTTGCCCTATACTCTTGTGTACCAACGGCTACTCATTCGACATTTGGCAAAACTTCATTTTCGTTGTACCGACATATCGCTCTTCCTTCGTCTTCAAGAATCATATTATGCAATATGATACATGCATACATTACGTGATGTAACCTTTTCACTTCATATGACCTTGCCCCAGCTGCTAGTACTTGCCAACGTCTCTTAAGTACACCAAATGTTCGCTCCACATCCTTCCTAGTTGACTCTTGTGCCTCTTTAAACTTTTTCCTTTTCGGGTCGTTAGGACATGTAAACGATTTCACAAAAACAAACAAGGGAGGATATATACCATCAGTAAGATAGTATCCACGCTTATATGCTACCCCATTTGCTTGAAAAGGTACATCGTGCGACTTTCCAAGGTAGATATCGTTGAATACCCACGACTGATCTAGCACATTGATGTCATTGTTTGCACCAACTGGACCAAAGAATGCATGCCATATCCGAAGATCATGTGATGTGATAGCCTCTAGAACGATTGTTGGCTATTTGTGGTCGCCTCTCATGTACTGACCACGCCATGCGTTGGGGCATAGTGACCAACCCCAATGCATGCAATCGATACTACCAAGCATTCTAGGGAATCCATGCTTGCCTTCATGCACCGTGCACAATTGGTGGATATCGTTCATAGTTGGTTTGCGCAAATATCGTTGCCCATAAACCAAACAGATCGCTTTGCAGAACATGTACACACACTCCCGTACGGTACGCTCTGACATCCTAAAATACTCGTCCCATTTGTCTGCGCCCATACCGTATGCTAACTGACGAATTGCAACCGTGCATTTATAGATTGGAGAGAAACCTTTTATCCGTCTAGTATCCATTTTCCATTGGAAATATGGAAAGCGGCCTTCCAAATTGCTAACAATACGTAAGAATAGTTCCTTCCTCATCCGGAACCGACGTCGAAACTTTATAGCGTAGATGACGTCGTCTGCAAAGTAATCTTCTATAAGACGATCATGTCCGGCTTTGCGATTTCTACGCAACCGCGACTTTCTTGGTTTGGATCATGCACGAGATGTTTCGCCTACTCGGTTTTGAAAGTATGCAACCGTTTTCGCCATGACGGAACTGATAAACTTAGCCTCCTCTAGAGCCGTCGAATCAGATGATAAAGATGATGACATTTTGATTAATATTTTTGGAGAGAATAAGAATGTATGAGTTAAAGAAAATGGTTGGATGTTCTGGTATTTATAGTGTGATAAAAGAAAAAAAATTATATATATATATATATATATATATATATATATATATATATATATTAATGGTTATGATAATGTCATTATATGCAAACAAACTATTGCTTTTGGTTTTAAATAGTATTTGATTGGTTTGTGATGCATTCCATGTGTCTAAATTTTCAAATGACCTTCAAAATAAGGTCTTGTTAGATTTTCAGCCGGTTAATAGGTTTCCTTAATGACGTAGCTTTGCTAATGTGGAATGTGTTTGTCCATGTAGATGCCACATTGTTTAGTTTAGGAAAAATGACCTAGAAGAGTGACATAACTTTTGTTTTATACACGTTTAGTCCTTATTGTATTTTTTCTTGTAAAATAAACATTTTAACTTGTTATTTTTGTATACATTCAGTCCTTATGACCGACTACGTGTGACAATAATTAATGAGGTGTTCTCATACTTGGCTCATATGAGCACTAGAATCATATGTTATTTGTTCTGGTTTTAGTAATAACATTATACTATTGATATTAGTAACTATGATAGTACAATACCAACTATATTTATTACAAATACAAAATTTCATTTGGTAGCAATACCAACTACATTACATCTGATGAAGAAAATACATTATCCATAATGATATCAATTGTTGGAAATAGTGTCCACATTCATAACAATTGGTTATACTATTAATAATAATAACATAGTCATTTTGGGTTACACACAAGGAAATGAAACCTCCTATTTCACAACTGCAATCCATCTTCAAAATCCAGGGTCAATTTGAAAAGAAAAAAAAACAGCTGCAGAAAATCAGTCAAAATCGACATTCCAAGGAATTAGGGAAGACTAAACTTTTTTGCAATATGTTATTTTGTTTTAGAAGTACCAATTCGATATGGGAGAAAGCAATCACAAAGAATCTCATTGTTTGTTATTGAGATAAATGAAACTGAAGTCGGAGACATATTTTTTCTTAGAGAAAACTAGGACACTACCATTATTTGACCGATTCGTGAATTAGGTTATTGATATAAGTGAGGTTATATCCGTGCATGAGAACATCTCGTTAACTACTATCATACTTAGGACGTCACATGAGCAAAACCTAAGAATATCGGTCATAAGGACTAAATTTGTACAAAAACAATAAGGACTTATTTTGCAAAAAAAAATATTAAAGACTAAATATGTACCAACTAAGAACTTAACTTGAAGTAGCCGGTCATAAAAACTGAATGTGTACAAAACAACAAGTTAAAGGACTTATTTTATAAGAAAAAACAATAAGGACTAAACATATACAAAACGAGAATTGTGTTACCCTTATAGGTTATTTTCCATTTAGTTTATTAAATAAGCGAATGAGAATGGTTTGTAATGCAAATTTTGAGAATATCATTCCCCTTTCATACCCATTGTGAAACCTTTGAGTACCATAAAAAAACCAACAACGTCATCGTCCTCTTCCTTGAATCCTTCAAATGTCAATAACCTATGGCTCTTACGAGCAGAAGAGATGGCCATTTGATTCTGTCCTTATTTAAGCAATAAAAAATAATCATGGAAACCAGAAAACCTTGCTCACTGATTCTCGTTGATAAGCTTTGATTGGAAACCCTACGATTGCTAATTTTTATATTATTTTGTCTTGATAAGTTGTTAAGTATTTGTTCAGCTCTTGTATTGAGATACAAACTTAAAATCTAAATACTTAAAAACACAAAAAAACCCATAAAAAGTGCACAAAAAAATATATAATTCAAACACTATAAAACATATAATCTCAAATGCTTTTGAGAGAAATGGAAGTATTATTATGGTTTAAAATGATAAAGGTTGTGCGTATTTATAGAATATAAATCGTTTTAAAAAAAGTAAAAATAAATAAATGAAATTAGTCGTTTGAAGAGAGAGAGAGAGAGAGAGAGAGAGAGAGAGAGAGTAACATCCCAAATATCATAGAAATTTAAAATTTTCAAAAAGACAACTCATTAACCATAAAGTGTTTATAAAAAAGACCATTGTTTTAAAAGTATAATCCTAATCAGAGTATCCCAAGATCCAATGTCATAAAAACAAGAAGATGTGCATGATCACACGTTTGCTTTCCCATGATCATCTGAAGTACTTAAAACAATAAACTGAAACCGTAAGTCAAATCTTAGTGAGTTCCCCCAAAGTATCACCACATAACATAACAAACAACAACATGCAAATATGAGCCTTCAGCCTAACTGGACCGCCTCGTAGGGCCTATAGCCTATCTGGATCGCTCTCTAGGCCTGTAGCCTGACTGGACCACCTCGCAGTGCCTACAACTTATCCGAAACGCCCCGGGTGTCTTAGCCTTCAACACAAAACATGACCACCTCAACCCAACCACAATATGTCGACATATACAACAAATAAACATAAACACATATCCAACAAATACAGGTAATCAAACAGATCTACTAATCTGTCATATAACCAACAAAACATCATCCTATATACCCATATACATAACCTAGTAGGTTGGCATTGGTGCCTTCGACCCACAAGTACAATGAGGAAACTCACATTTCAATCCGAACAAATCGCTAAATAGGTCTCTGCTCCGAATATCAGCTTTACCTGTCACCTATTCATCAAATAGTGGTCAATCTCAAATACAACTCAAAATACCCAAAATACCTTTGGGTCAAACTTGGACAAAGTTAAGGTCAAAGTCAAAGTCAAGTACAGCAGGTCGCCACGTCGTGGCCATCCTTGTCCACGTCGTGGCCACTAAATGACAAAACAAGCGAGTCTCAACCCAACCACCATGCCTTGGAGACCTAGGCCATGTCGTGGGCGCTGACCTCCTAACATCTTCATGTATTAAGTCAATTCCTTGATCTTAAGGGCTCCAAAGCCTAGATTTGGTCCATTCTAAGATCCAAGTGGATAAAGTTTCCAACTTTATCCCTTTAGACTCTCTAAGGGATAAAGATCCCATTTCTAGATCTAAATTGGGCAAAAACATAACTTGGCTTAGTCCATTAAGCACTTTCTCTTGAAGACTACTAGATCCCCATTTCCATAACGTTTCTAGCATAAAAAAACATAAAAATCCTTACTTTCTAGACATGCATGTATGATGCATATCTTGAACTTTATTAGGTTAAAATGAGGGTATTTGGCCAAATCTTCTATGCATGATGCTAAAACTCCATATTACTCCAGATCCAAAGCTTAAAAGGCCCTAAATGACCTGGAGATTCATAAAGTTGCAAACTTTATAAGATCTCATCACCTACTAATCAAGGACATAAAGATTAAGGCTATAAACCTAGATCTATGCACAACAAACCAAAAAGCTTGGAACTTAGTGACTTACAAGAGTCCAGAAGATGCACAATAAGATAGTGAGAAGAGTTGCTTGTTGAATCCAAGTCTAGAAGTCACCTCCTTCTTCTTCTAATCCCCAAAAATCAACACAAAAAGCTTAGAGAGAAAAAATGGAGATTAGGGTTTGCTTGGAGGCTGAGAGAATGTGATAGAGGTTGAGGGCGAGTAACCATATCCATCACATTCCCTTAAATAGGGTGCAAACTCTGCATATTAGGGTTTCTCATTAAACAACTGCCAAACCATGGTGGTCATTTAAAACTCACGATACATCGACCATCACCACGTCGGGGGATGCCTTCACCATGACGTGGTACCGTAAAAAATCCAAAAACATTTAATTAAAATACCCCCATGGATATGGATATTACATAGAGAGAGAGAGAGATAGATAGATAGATAGATAGAGAGAGAGGGGGGGGATAGTGGAAGTAATGAGGAGAGAGATGCGGTAGAAACTAGTCGAGATCATCTCTACTATGGTGGGAACTGTAGACCAAGAGGGTTGCTTTACGACATAATTTGAATTTGGTTCGTTACATAATTAGCCGAACATGTTTTTGTGTCGATTTATAGCTCTTTTAGTGTGGGAACATGCCTAGGGGTAGCTCGATCCATGCTCGAAACCATTAGAAAATGTCATAACTAGAATAAATATTAATCTGTCATTTTAAGTGTAACTTTCTCATACGGTGTTCGATTGACCTGATTCTTTTTGTGTTACCTCTTTTTTCAACTCAGGTACATGTTAAAGTACTTGTAACATTCAAATCTCATACTACGAATGTACGTGAACAATAAAGCCCAAATAGTACTTCATTACTTTGAGACATTGATTGTTAATTTTTTTGAACTGGTTAGTCATTAGAACTTAGTATCACTAAATTAATAGAAGTTGCCAACTTTGGATTAGAAATAAGGTCCTCCAATCTAATCGACAAAACATCTACCAAGTGGGCTAGTCCCACATTAACGGAATTGATTGTTACTTAACATAAGAAAAACACTACTACTTATCTACAAATGTATATTAACACTCCACACACCCTTTAATGACTATATAAGGGCAGAAATAAGCTCATACCTCAAAAACACGAGTGTTAGATTTACTAAGTATATCATTAAGACACACAATACTAGTGCATTGACATATCTTTATGATACATACAAGAGGGTCTAAAGTTAGGAAGTCACAACTAGCCTTTGTTACTAATTTCTTAATATAAAACTTATATTACTTTGAGATATCAAAAATCTGTGCGAGATAAGAATTAGAGGAATGCATGCTCTATTATTAGCACTACACTCTTTTTTGGTCAACTTTGTTCCTAATTTTATGTGATTGGAATGAGAGTGTCGAAGAAAGAATCAGGATGTCAGTGGCGCATAGGAAAACACCATATTTGTATTGAAGATCCGCATGTAATTTTTTTGGTAATGGTGAATTCTAGTCTAAGTATAAGAATCTGGATCAGATTTTAGTGAATGTCTATGTTTCCAATTTCCCAAATTCCATGTCAACGAGTGATCTTTGGTAATAATGTGAAAGACATGGTACAGTGGTAGATGTATATATTGCACGGAAATTATTAAATCTTGGAAGGAGATTTGTGTTTATTCGGTTCCTTTCGTCCAAGGAGCATAACCATGTTATGAAGGATCTTAATAGGGTTTGGATTGGTAATCATCATCTGTTCGTATCTTGGGATATATTTAACATAGGAGAAGATGTTAATAGGAACAAAGGAGAAGATGTTAACAAGAACGTAAAGGATCAATCAAAAACTCAAAGTGTTCTAGATGTTAATAAGGGAGTTCCTTTTAAATCATTTGCTTTAGAGGTCGGTGGGAGTGTGAATAAACAGGAGGTAAGAAGGCATGTGGTGGTAGAAGAATCTAAAGTGAAGGAATTGGTAGAAGTGAAACTTCAGAATAAGGATTTTCTGGTGGTTCATGATTCATCCTCGATTCTACCTGGAAAGGTTAGATATGCTAATTCTATTGATAATCTCTATAAATTTTGTTATAATGAAGGGTTTCATAATTTAAATATTGCATATATAGGATAGGATTATGTTTGGATCGAATTACAAAAACGTAATGCATGTAACAAATTTAAACAGTGTGATGGTATGAAGGTGTATTTTATTGAGCTACAACAATTACAACGTAACTTTGTTATCAATTGTCGTGTGATTTGGGTAGAGATCTTGGGGTTACCATGTAAGGTCACACCTTATGATCTAATGAGTCAAACACCTTACACGCTGACCACCAGCACCAACGCCAACATCAAAATCAGTGCCAGCGCCTCAAGACCTGATCAACGTTAGCGTCTAGATAGTGTCTTATGTAATTTTTGTATATTAGGCAGTTATACTGATATATATATATATATATATATATATATATATATATATATATAATAGATAGCAGATCCGATATTTTGGTGATAATGATCAGTTTTTATTGTAGATTAAATACAATCCCTTAACTGAAGGGATATATTTGTATAGCTTAGTATATATTCAACATTAGGGTGAAACCATAATGTTAAGATACTGGTGACCATATTTGTGACATTCGTTCTTTGTGTAATTAAGTAATCTAATGTAGCATTTGTATATTAGGTAATTATACAGATATGTATAGAATAGCTAGTAGATCCGATATCTATGCGATAAGGGTCAGTTCTTAGTATAGATTAGATACAATACCTTGATCGAAAGGATATACTAGTATAGTTTAGTATATATTCAACATTAGGATAGACCATAATGTAAGTCTTGATGACCGTATTTGTGACAATCCATTTTCTTGGTGAAAACAAACCCTTTCTTGGTGAAAGACAATTTGGTAAATATTTCATGTTCTTTGATTAGTTAGTTTGTTCTTCTTTATTATACTTGAAGTGTATCCGATCAATACAAACCTTCAGTTGGTATCAGAGCAAGTTTTTGATACACTCAAGTAATCACGTCGACTTCCTACAATCCCAAATCAAATGCTTGCAACAAGATTCCTCCATTTGATAAACTAAACTTCACTGCTTGGAAATCAAAGGCCATGGATGCTCTCGAGATCATGGACTTTGACATGCTCGGCATCATCAACAAAGGTCCCATTGTCGTTATGCATCAATCATCCAATGATGGTGCATCCAATAGCGAGCCAAAGAAGAAATCTGTTCCATGATACACCAAGGAAGAAAAAGGGGTGTTAAATCTCGATGTAAAGACGATAATTTTTATTGGAAACTCAGTCCCATTTTCTGTCTGTCGTTTGGTTCAAAGCTGCTCAAATGCACAAGAAATGATGAACACACTATCATTTGCTTTTGACAAAGAAAATCTCTCAGATATCAAAGTTCTAAAAGGTAAGTTTCTCATGGCTATGATCATTTAATCTCATGTTGATACATCAAATGATAGTGTTGGCACTCTTGACTCGCTGATCTTTGTAAAGCTGCTAAAGACCTTAAGTCTGATTGGGACTCAACATCAGTGTATCAAGTAAAAAATCTTGTTAACTATTCTTCCATCGAAAACACTGAAAAAGCTGACATGATTGATCACTTGTGTTTCGATTTATCAAGTTCAAATGAAGAAAGACCTTCTCTCAAAAATGAGTTAAAAAATATCAAAGAAAAACTCTCCTCTTTCGAAAATTCTTTTCCTCTTTTAGAAAAGGAAAACACTTGTATCTCACTGACCAACAATTTTCTTCACTCTAAAAAGGAAAAAATTGTTGATCATGCTAGATTCATTCAACTTATTTTAAAAACTAGGGCTCTTCTCCATTTAATATCACGAGAATTATTAATGATCAGAAACCTGATCAGAGTGAGAAAAATCTTGGAGGCGATATAGAAGGTGTTGTCTCCTTAATAAAAAAGGTAGAGATTAAAAAACCTTTTATAACACTGATTATCTAGAGAAATACTTTAAGAGTAGATTTTGTAAGTACTTATTTTATAAATCAAACTTTAATTGATACTCATTGAGTTACTGACTCTAATGGTAACACCAAATGTGTATCTCAATTATATGCTCTTGATCCTTCCCACCAAGCTCCTCATCGTGAGTATGTTTTGCCCTTCACTAAGATTCTGTTGAAATTTCCTATATCTAATAGTGAGGTTCATTCGGTAAACGAAATTCTTAGCATTTTTCCTCAGTGCTTCAATAGCAACTCTGAAGCTACAAATCAATCAATATCTTCTAGTCTAGATGACTATTCAATATCTCCCGAGCCTCGTGACAAAGTGTCATCGAAGCATACCATCGATGAAATTCCTTGGTCCATAACTAAAGAAAGAGTTTTTAAATCTAATGATCAAAGTTCTTTGGACTCGATAGTTAAAAAGGAACCAAAATCCAAAGGAAATAATCCTATAATCAGAATTGTTATTGATGTGGTGATGCTTCCCACAAAGTCAGCGAGTGCACTTTTGAGAAGATCTTCATTCGCACTGACAACATCATGACTTGAAATGATATCTGGATGAAAAAGGAAAACTCTTTATATTGTCTTCCTGATGATTGTTATAACATTTTTTCTTTAGTGACCCATTGCAAGATGGGTCAGTGTATATTAATTGTATATTTTAGTTTTCAGGGTAAAGAACATATTCGGTATTTAGATAGCGGTTACTCAAGACATATGACCGGATTGAAGTCTCTTCTGGAAGATTACATAAAGAAGGATGGTCTTACTATGTCACATATAGACAATGGCAAGGAATCTACAAAGGGATATGGAACTATCAAGTGCAATTCTATTGTATTCAAGAATGTATCTTACGTGAAAGGTATTTAGCACAATCTCATTTCAATCAGCAAACTGTGTGATCCTGGTTATGACGTTCCCTTTAACAAGAAAGAATGAAAAGTTGTTGATCAAAAGAATGTCACTGTTCTGACTGCAAATCGACAGAATGACATTTATGTCTTGGATATGTTCTCTACTAACAACTCTCTTCGTCACTGCTTCTTCTATCGTGCTCAATCTAATCTAAATTAGTTGTGGCACAAAAGGTTATCGCACTTGCACTTCAAGAATATATCAAAGATTTTTGGGAATCACCTTGTGAGAGGAATTCCTAAGATGAAATTTGTCAAAGATAAACTATTCTTAACATGTGAAAAGGGAAAGAAAAATAAGTCCTCATTCAAGCCAAAGTCTTGTTCTTCCATTATCAAACCTCTTCATCTTCTCAAAATGGACCTTTTTGGATCGATCCTAGTTAATTCAAGGGCTAGGCAGAAGTATACTCTTGTTATTGTGGCAATTACGTAGTAATCACAGAACTGAATTTAGAAATTCCTCCCTGGTAGAGTTTTGCTCAATCTTAGGAATCCATCATAACTTCCCTGTTGTTATAACTCCCAAAAAAATGGCGTTGCTGAAAGAAAAAATAAAACTCTCATTGAAGCTGGAAGAATTATGGTTGTTAAAGTTGGTATTCCTCTGTTATTTTGGGTTGAAGTTGTCAACATAGCGTGTTATACCCAAAACTATACCATCATTGTTAAGCATCATGGGAAAACTGCATATTAGCTACTTAAGGGATGGAAACTGTACATCTATTACTTTCATGTTTTTGGGTGTGTTTGTTACATTTTGAATCAAAGAGATCAGCGATCTGAGTTTGAAGCTAAAGGTGATGAAGGCGTGTTTCTAGGCCACTCTAGTGTGTCCAAGGCTTTCAAGGTATTCAATATTTCAACACAAACTGTCGATGAAACTGCTCTTGTCACTTTCGATGAAGACTCATTCATTCATGATCAGATTGATCATCCTTCATCCATTGTGAATGAACTCACTTTTAGTCCTTCAGACCTTGTTCCTTATTTGTTGCCAAATGACACTGATCCTTTTGTTCCCAATGTTGATGAAATTGTCAACTTCTAATCTAACTCCGAAGTTCAACCTATAGTTTTTGAAGAAGCTGAACCATCTAATCAGGAAGATTTTTTTCTAAATAATACAAATGAATGTTCTAATCATAGAATTCAACGAGATCATCTTGAATCTCAAATCATTGGATATGTAAATTTTGGGATTCTCACTTGTAGCATAATCAAAATTAACTTCTGCATGTTTGTGAATTTTGTCTCAATGATTGAACCGAAGAATGTCGTTGATGCCCCTGAAAGAAGTTGATTGGATCAAGGCTATGCAAGATGAGCTGAATGAATTTGAATGACATCGTATGCAGACTCTTGTTCACAATCCTCAAGGAAAAACTATCATTGGGACTCGCTAGGTGTTCAAAAACAAGATAGATGAAGATGGGATCGTCATTAGAAACAAAGCAATACTTGTGGCTCAAGGATTTTATCAACTGGAAGGGTTAGACTATGACGAAATGTTTGCCCCTTTTGCTAGACTTGAAGTAATTCGCCTATTTCTTGCTTCTGCTTCATTCAAGAACTTCAACGTCTATCAAATGGATGTTAAGACTACCTTCCTACATGGGGATATTCAAGAAGAAGTCTTTCTAAAGCAACCTCCAGGGTTTGAAAGTGAAGAATTTCCAAATCATGTGTATCATCTTGATAAAGTTGTCTATGGTTTGATGCAGGCACCTAGAGTGTGGTATGACACATTGGCGAGTTATCTTATTGTAAGTGGATACAAATGAGGAAAAATTTACAACACTTTTTTCGTCAAGCATTCAGGATCTCACAACATTCTTGCTTAAGTGTATGTCGATGATATCATTTTTGGATCCATTTATGAGAAACTAAGTTCTGAATTCGTTGAGATCATGGCTAAGAAGTTTGAGATGAGCATGATGGGTGAACTAACTTTATTTTTAGGTTTACAGGTTAAACAATTAATTGATGGAACTTTTTTGTCAAGCTAAATACATTGCATACATGCTGAAGTAGTTTGGTTTTTCTTATAGCAATCCAGCAAAGACTCTAGTATCCTTATCAACGTCAATTATCACGGATCCAACTAGCGCTGATGTGAATGCAACCCTTTACTAAGGAATGATAGGCTCACTACTCTATCTTACTATCGGTCGTTCTGACATGATGTTTGGTATCATATTGTGTGTACGTTATCAAAACAGCTCTAAGGAATCTCATCTCCTCGCTATAAAGAGGATCTTTAGTTACATAAAGCATACACTTAATCTTGGGTTATGGTATCCTCATGATTTTGAGTTCAAGATGGTGGGATACACTAACTCACGGATCATGGTGGATGTGGCATTGATCGTAAAAGTACTTTAGGAGGGGCTCAAATGCTTGGAGATAGATTGGTGAGTCGGTCTAGCAAGAAGCAAACATTAGTGACTTGCACTACCGTTGAAGCTGAATATGTAACCACTAGAAGGTGTTGTGCTCAGGTTCTATGGATTCAAAATTAGCTCTTATATTATGGTCTACACTTTTCAAAGAATCCTATCTGATGTGACAACAATAACGCCATTCAGATGATACAAAATCCAGTGCATCATTCTAAAACCAAGCACATTGACATCCATCATCTCTTCATCAAGGACATTGTTCAAAAAGGAAAAATGGTGTTGTTTTACATTCTATCCACTGATCAACTGGCTGAAATATTCAATAAGTCATTGGGTGAGAAGACTCTAAACAAATTGATTGTAGATCTTGGCATGCTTTCAATAACTTAATCGTTTCAAATAACTTTCCTTTTGCTTGCTTTCTCAAAACACAAAAACACAAAAACGAGTGCTGCTTTTATTAGGTTTTTAGAACTTTACATAGTTTGCTTAAGCTTTGCTTCTAATGTTTACAAGTATTCTATTTTCTCTCTATTATCTATCTTTCAGGACTGTTTACAATTTACCCGCACATCTTCCTTTCAGAGTTAGAAAGAGTTGGAGCTATCTAGATTAATGCTCTACTTGTTGAGAAGAATATTGGCATCAAGTCTTCTTCTTGTTGACAATACTCTTTCTCTCCTCCACTCATTGTTATGGATGCAAGACGCCTCCATCAATACAATGAGTCTTACTTTCATCTACGGACTCATAATCCGGTACAACCTCGAGTTCCCTCGTGTTGATCTTTTCAACTTGTTGGTTTCATGGATTAGAGTCAGTTAACTCGTTGGTTACAATGACTAGTTCATGTTCCTCTCTTGATCTTGATGAACATGAAGCTCGGAATCTATTTGCAACATCTCAACGATAAATGGCTTCATCAGTCTTGGTTTGTAGTGAGTTGTATCGTATATTAATGTGTTTGTTCTTGATTGTGTTTTCTTTTATAGCCAAATTTGAAGGATTAATGAGTATTTATTTCAAATGATCTTTCTTTGGTGATTCTATTCAAAAGATTTTCCGCCTTTATGATTCTTCTGAAAATGCTACATAAATAGCCTCTGAAAAGGATGCACAAATATCATTTTTTAGAATATTTATTTGTTTGACTAACTCTTTTGTTTGTATTATAATATTATTTATTATTTTGTTTTGTACCATTTTAAATGATTTGACGGTGGGATTTCATAAGCCAAGTACGTAACTATTTACAAATCAGTGTCCCTAGAAGCATTTTGCTATATGTGCCTAAATCTCTCTAAGTATCTCATCAACTAGACCATATGTTGAGATGACACTGATTCACCCCCTCACGTTGATTGTCTAACATTATCTAAACTTTCAAAGTGAGATTTCCTGGTCCAAATCAAAAAATTATAGAAAGGATTAGGTGTTTATTTTTTGGTTAATAGTCTCTTACGTGACTCCTTCCCTGGAATCATGCTTGTCGTATGCATCAAGTCTCATGTTCTGCTGAAGCATCAAGCATAACCCAGTGGCTTACCTTGATTGCATAGTCATCAGTGTAAGAGATACTTGTCTTGTCCTTAAACGAAAAATGGTTATTCATGTCCTTGACCTTCTAGTATGAGGTGTGACGTGGTACCATTAAACGAATTGACGGTGAACTTCAAAGTTCTAGACTGCAACTCAACTCTATGATACGGAAGTTGAACCACTTCTTGTTAATGAGTTGACATTTTTTATGATTTACGTTGATTCCACCTCAATGTGACTGAAACACTCTATTCTCTCTTTAATTTCTTCTCAGTAAAGCTTTACGATTCAGTGTAATGTACCATATGTCGATGAGAGCTTGAAAAATTTGTGTCGATGGTTAAGCTAAAACACCATAACTTAGGGGGAGCACATACCCATTGAGACTCTTGATATATTGATGATAAACTGGTTGTTTGCTACTGCTGATTACTAAAATTTGGGTAGATATATGTCTCAAGGGGAACATTCCTTGAAACTAAAAAATTATCATACCACAAAATTTTTGACTTTGTTAAAGATTAGTTTTGACATCATCAAATAGGGGGAGATTGTAAGGTCACACCTTATGATCTGATGAGTCAAACACCTTACACACTGACCGCCAGCACCAACGCCGACATCAACATCAGTACCAATGCCTCAAGGCCTTATTAGCATCACTGTCTAGATACTGAGCTGATGTAATCCTTGTATATTAGGCAGTTAGACTGATATGTATAGAATAGATAGCATGTCAAAGATCTTATTGATAAGGATCATTACTTATTATGATTAGATACAATTCCTTCATTGAAGGGATATACTAGTACAATTTAGTATATATTCAACATCAGGGTAAAATCCTAATGTTAATGTCTTGGTGACCATCTTTATGATATTCATTCTCTTGGTGAGAAAAACCCCTTTCTTGGTGAAAGACATATTTGTGATTAATTTGTGTTCTTTACTTTTTCCATTCTTTATTTGGTTTAGTTAGTTTGTTCTTTGCTAATTATACTTGAAGTGTATCCGATCAATACAAACCTTCATACCACTTTGTGCATGGAATGCTTCAGCTTTTAAGAAAGTGGAAACTATATTTGGTGAGGTTCTCTTTCTTGATGATAATGAAGATGAAACTATAGGTATTGGTAGAGTTTGTATCAAAACTAAATACATGGTTAAGATAGATAGTAAAGTTCAGGTGGATATATATGGGATGGAATTTATTGTTTCAATTTCTGAAACGGCTAACTGGACTCCATCCATTGATCATTCTAATCATGAGGGGGAAGATAGTGATACCTCTTATGAATCTGATCAGTCTAATTTGGATGGACATGTTCAAGAGGAGGGATAAATTAATCCAGAAAATGGTTTAAAGGTTGGTGCATATGATGTTCAAATTCCTAGTATGGGGGATAAAAAATTGTGTTTGCATGGGAATAAATCTTCATGAGATATATAAAATAACGAACATGAGGAGGATATAGCTGAAGATGAACAAGTTTCTTATTCAAAAGGTTCGAAAATAAATAAAAAATGGGGTGATATCTAAGAAGAAGATAGGTCTTATATGGAGGAAAAAACTAACACTCACATCATAAATGAGACGAGTCCTTCTCTGTCCAAGCCACCATTTTCTTATCTCGTATTCGGTCTCCTCCTATATTGGTTCCTTACATGAAAAAAGATGATCAAGGGGTGGAGGTTCTGGTTAGTTCTTTTTTTGCTACTTCGAAAAAGAGATTAGAAGGCAATAAATCCTCAAGTAAAAAAAGTAAATGTTGATGGTTCTTCCTTATTTGATGCTATGGCTCGATTTATTGAGATTGGGTCTACCCTTGGGTATAATTTGAAGGGTGTAATGAAGATATGGCCAGAATTGTTAAGGAAATGGTTGAAAAATTAGTAGACAAATGAGTGTTTTTTCTATTAATGTTTGTAGTATGTCGAATAAAGTGAGAAGGAGAAGGATTTCGATGTTGTGTAGTAAATTGGGTGTGTCTTTCCATGGTCTTCAAGAAACTAAGATGAAGGAGGTTGAATTATTTATTTTACAAGTGTTTGGGGTATATTTTTTTCATTTGATTTTGCTACTAGTTCGACTAGAGGTTGTTCAGTTAGGATTCTTTCTATGTGGGATTTGATGGTCTTTATTAAAAAAAAGGTGCACTAACATTGTGGTCATCGTTTAAAAGGAATGAGTGTTTTCTAAATTCTAATTTTATATGGTTAATTTCTATGCTCCTCAAGAGGAATCTACAAAGAGGGATCTTTGGAATTTTCTTTTGGATTTTATGAATAGAAACAAATGGGAATTTCTATTCTTGTTTTCTAAATTCCAATTTTAAATGGTTAATTTGTATGCTCCTCAAGAGGAATCTACAAAGAGGGATCTTTGGAATTTTCTTTTGGATTTTATGAATAGAAACAAATGGGAATTTCTATTCTTCGGCGATTTTAATATAGTTAAAAGTCTGAATGAATGATTTGGTTTTATTTTTTTCCCAACAGACTGCGAATGATTTTAATTATTTTATTAATGAAACTGGTGGTCTGGATATTCCTATGGGAGGATTCTCTTTTGTTAGAGTTTGTAGCAATGGGGCTAAGTCTAGTAAATTGGATAGGTTTCTTTTATCTCAAGAAGTTCTTGATAAATTCCCGGATCTTCAAACATGTGCCCTTGACTTGCTTATTTCTTATCACAAGCCAATCTAGCTATCTTCTATTGTTATTGATTATGGTCCACGCCCGTATAAAATTTTAACTCTTGGGTGTTGGAAGATGATTTTGATAAGCTTCTTACTTTTTTTGGGTAGGTTTTAAAAATCAATATGGAGAGTGTGCTAGTATTAATTTTTTGAACAAACTGAAAGGTCTTAAATTTGTTCTTAAAAATTAATGGAATGAAGTGAAGAAAAAGCGTCTCGAGGAGAAACTATTACTTTAAAAAAAAACCAGTGATATTGAAAAGTTAATTGATTAGGGGTGGTTACTAGTAGAGATCAAGAAGAAAGAATAAAGGTGAAATCCTTACTTAATACTATTGACTAAAAGGAGACGTCTGATATATCTCAAAAATCTAAGATAAAATGGTCGATTGAAGGTGACGAAAATAATAGTTATTTTCATGGTATTATAAATAAATGAAGAAGACATATGGTTGTTAGAGGAATTAAAATTGAAGGCGAGTGGATCTCTAATTCTGAATTAGTTAAAAAAATCTTTCTCATTTTCAAGAGAAGTTCAAGCAAATCCCTGTCATTGAGGTTGTCTCTCGAAGTCCTCGGTTTGGCCACCTTTTGAGGAAGAAGCTCTCAATATTGAATCTATGGCGACGATTGAGGAACTTAAAGATGCAGTTTGGTCTTGTGGCAACGATAAATCTCCTGACCCAGATGGATTTACTTTTGCTTTCATTAAAAAATATTGGGAGCAATATAAAAAGAAATAAAAAAGATGATGCTTCTAATAATTGACTTTGAAAAGGTTGATGATATAGTGAATTGGAATTTTCTTGACAGTATGATGTAGTTTTTGAACTTTGGTCCTCATTGGAGATCTTGGATTAGTGCCTGCTTGGTTGCAGCTAGAGCTTCCATTCTTATTAATGGGAGTGCTACTAAGGAATTCCAGATTTAAAGGGGCTTGAGACAAGGGGACCCCTTATCTCCGTTCCTGTTTATTCTTGTCATGGATGGCCTTCATGTTGCATTGGAAGATGCTAAAGGGTGTAATCTTATATAAGGGGTTCAGGTTGGTAAAGGAAGCTTGCAAATTTTACATCTTTTTTATGCAGATGATGTGATTCTTTTTGGCGATTGGGTTAGATCGAATCTTGTTAATATTATTTAAATTCTACATTGTTTTTTTTTCTTGTTTCTGGTTTAAAAATTAACTTGAACAAGTCTAATCTTTATGGGGTGTGCACAAATTGGGGTGAGGTAGAAGACTTTGCTCTGGTTGTTGGGTGTCGTCCGTATAAGCTTCCTTTTAACTATATTGGTCTTCACGTAGGTCAAAATATGACAAGGATTGTTGGATGGAAATGTATAATAGATAGATTTGAGAAAAAAAATTATCCAAGTGGAAGGTGGTAAATCGATGTTACTAAAATATGTTCTTGGTTCATTGAGCACTTATTTTTTTCTCTATTTTTCTTATGCCTACTTCAGTTGCTAAGAAACTAGAGGCCATCAGATCCATATTTTTTTTGGGGTGAAGATGGAAAGAATCAAAAAATGGCTTGTTTTAATTGGGATGTTGTACTTGCGGGTAAAAATAATGGTGGCCTCGATATTGGAAGTTTGGTGGCATTAAACTTTGCTCTTCTCTACAAATGGCGATGAAGATTTCTTCAAAATCATCAAGTTCTTTGGGTTAAGGTTATAAAAGTATATGGTATTGATGGTGGTTTCGATAAAGTGGGTAATCTCGGGTTAGGTCCTTGGGCTCGAATTCTTGCTTCTTGTCGCAAACTTAGGAAGCAAGGTTTACAAATGGATTCGGTTCTTGTTAAAAAAGATGGTAATGGGAGAGTGACGAGATTTTGGAAAGATAAATGAAATGGATATTTTTTTTCCATTAGATTCCTTAGATTATTTGAGCTCGATATTGATAAAGATTGTTATGTGGCTAATAGACATGAATGGAGAGTGGATTTGGAAGTGACATCATAATATTCATCGTGGTAAAGAACTCAATCAACTTTCGGTTTTTCTGGAGAGCCTTCAAAATGTTGTCCTTAATGATAAGTATGATTTTTGGTGGTGGGATATTGGAAAAGATGGTATGTTTATGGTGGGAGATACTAGAAGATGGATTGATGATCAAATTCTTCCTTCCATGGATAGAGAAACTAGATGGAATCCTTATATGCCTAGGAAGGAAAACATCTTGATTGGCCGGTCATCTGGGATAAAATTCCTATTAGATATAATTTATGGTCTAAGGGTATTGACATCCAATGTATTCTATGACCTATATGTCATAAGCATGTTGAACAACTTTCACATCTTTTTCTTTCAAATGTGAAGTTGCTGCTAGAATTTGGGATGAAGTTTTTCTTTGTCTATAGTTAAATCATTTGGATCTTAATTCTATCCACAATTTTTTACTACGATTGATAATCTTCCATTCAATTCCAAAAGGAAAGTGACCATTGATGCAATCGTTTGTACTACAATTTGGTACATTTGGAAATTCAGAAATAGTGTGGTGTTCCTGATGGATTTTATGCATAAGAAACATTCCTATGTGCTCATACAAACCCTAATGCTTGGATCTAGGTTTCTCTATTGTACATGCTTTGATTCCAAGAATAACATAAATAGATCTATCATATATAATTTGAAATTATCATAAAGAGAACAGATCTAAGTGGTTTACCTCTTTCAAGTAGCTTGAATCCTTGTAATCTTCTTGATGTTGATCTTAGAGTCACAAATGTAACTCCTCTAATGGTTCACAAACCCCAAAAGCAAGAAGGCAATATGAGAGAGGGTGAGAGATGCTCGAAATCGGCCCTAGGGTTCCCTTGGAATCAAGTGTAGCCGATTTCCATAGCCTAGGTGTCTTATTTATACTTGCAGGCTACTAGGGTTTCAGTCTAAACCCTAATGGAAAGCTTAGCCACCAAGCAGCCCAAGGAACCTTCTAGAATAAGGCCTTGAATGAAAATATGATGGATCCCAATCATAATTTCGTTCCCCCCTTAGTGTTGGGTTTTGAGCATTCTAACACTCCTAAGTGTACATGCAACCCTAAATACCTTGGATCTATGTTTTCTCTATTATACATGCAAATATGAACATCCAAGGTATTATCCTAATCTAGCATACAAAATAATGAATATAACAAGATAGAATACATACCTCTTTGATGTAGTATGTCTTCATGAATCTTGAGTGCCTAGTGCCTCAAGTGTGACTCCTCAAATGGTTCACACAACACCAAATACACTTGGAATAACTTGAGAGAATTCTACACTTCATGAAATCGGCTAGCCCTTACACTACACACACTAGTGGCCGATTTTGGTCAAGAATAAGATGCATATATAGTTAGGGTTACACCATGTAAACCCTAATTGACATGGCCTTTCATTTCCATGATCCATGGGTACAAAAACACCAT